>NC_139974.1:11130214-11552714 GCF_963993115.1 Abramis brama
GCTGCAAATAAGTATTTGAACACCTGAGAAAATCAATGTTAATATTTGGTACAGTAGCCTTTGTTTGCAATTACAGAGGTCAAACGTTTCCTGTAGTTTTTCACCAGGTTTGCACACACTGCAGGAGGGATTTTGGCCCACTCCTCCACACAGATCTTCTCTAGATCAGTCAGGTTTCTGGGCTGTCGCTGAGAAACACGGAGTTTGAGCTCCCTCCAAAGATTCTCTATTGGGTTTAGGTCTGGAGACTGGCTAGGCCACGCCAGAACCTTGATATGCTTCTTACAGAGCCACTCCTTGGTTATCCTGGCTGTGTGCTTCGGGTCATTGTCATGTTGGAAGACCCAGCCTCGACCCATCTTCAATGCTCTAACTGAGGGAAGGAGGTTGTTCCCCAAAATCTCGCAATACATGGCCCCGGTCATCCTCTCCTTAATACAGTGCAGTCGCCCTGTCCCATGTGCAGAAAAACACCCCCAAAGCATGATGCTACCACCCCCATGCTTCACAGTAGGGATGGTGTTCTTGGGATGGTACTCATCATTCTTCTTCCTCCAAACACGTTTAGTGGAATTATGACCAAAAAGTTCTATTTTGGTCTCATCTGACCACATGACTTTCTCCCATGAGTCCTCTGGATCATCCAAATGGTCATTGGCAAACTTAAGACGGGCCTTGACATGTGCTGGTTTAAGCAGGGGAACCTTCCGTGCCATTCATGATTTCAAACCATGACGTCTTAGTGTATTAGCAACAGTAACCTTGGAAACGGTGGTCCCAGCTCTTTTCAGGTCATTGACCAGCTCCTCCTGTGTAGTTCTGGGCTGATTTCTCACCTTTCTTAGGATCATTGAGACCCCACGAGGTGAGATCTTGCATGGAGCCCCAGTCCGAGGGAGATTGACAGTCATGTTTAGCTTCTTCCATTTTCTAATGATTGCTCCAACAGTGGACCTTTTTTCACCAAGCTGCTTGGCAATTTCCCCGTAGCCCTTTCCAGCCTTGTGGAGGTGTACAATTTTGTCTCTAGTGTCTTTGGACAGCTCTTTGGTCTTGGCCATGTTAGTAGTTGGATTCTTACTGATTGTATGGGGTGGACAGGTGTCTTTATGCAGCTAACGACCTCAAACAGGTGCATCTAATTTAGGATAATAAATGGAGTGGAAGTGGACATTTTAAAGGCAGACTAACAGGTCTTTGAGGGTCAGAATTCTAGCTGATAGACAGGTGTTCAAATACTTATTTGCAGCTGTATCATACAAATAAATAGTTTAAAAATCATATATTGTGATTTCTGGATTTTTTTTTTTAGATTATGTCTCTCACAGTGGACATGCACCTACGATGACAATTTCAGACCCCTCCATGATTTCCAAGTGGGAGAACTTGCAAAATAGCAGGCTGTTCAAATACTTATTTTCCTCACTGTAAATATTACAATGAAAGCAATCATGGCAGGAGAGCACAAGTCATTTGTTTTAGAGGGAGAAGTGGATGCTGCCTGTGAATAAGAGAGATGCAATCTGGGTGACTTTTGTACGAAATAAAGGCATATAAAATCCAAAATGAAACAAGAAGTCATTTCAGAAATAATAAAACTGGTCCAACAAACAGCAACTTTCCTGGCCAGAGCTAAACATGCGTAAGATATCTGAAAGTACCTGGCATGGATCATCAGTGTTGCAAGATAATGAAAGAATAGCCAAAAGAAAAGATTGTGCAATGTTGTGCACTGGCACAAAACAGGCCCGCGCTTTCTTTAACGCCATAGTTCACCCAAAAGATGTCAATTCTGTTATTTTTTTACTCACTCTTATATCGTTTCAAACTTGTATGGCAAAAACATTCTTCAAAATATCTTTTTTTGTGTGTTTAACGTAAAGAATGTCATATGACACAACAAGTATATTTTTATTTTTGGGTGAACTGTCCCTTTAAGGAGCGTGAATCTTCTGTATTGTAGAGGATTACGGCCACAGATCATTCACAGAAGTTCGTCTGTGGGCACGGTTTAAATTAGCCTCATTAGTATCTATTCCTGGATTTAATACTACATTTCCGGCAAATGCATTTGGATTTCAGTTTTGACAGTCTACACCTGACCATCTTATATCACATACATCAGAAGAAAGACACAGAGCACAGTGTTCAGCTTAATGTGGGCGAAGCTTGTTTATTTGTATTAATATTGTTCAGCTGTTCTGAAAAAGGTCCAGCTTCAGTGGTCTCTTCCACTTTTTGTGGGGGAGAAAAAAAGTGCTTACTTTTTTTGCCAGGAAAAAAAAAAGTAGATTTTGTGTCAGTTTTTTTTTTTTAAGGAAGTATTTCTATACAAGTAACTTTGTCAGCTTGGGAAAAGATACAGTACATTGTGACAACTTATAAAAGTTTTCCATTCACATATTAAACTTAGCCCAGGGCTAAAGGTCACCGTTGACATTGATTCTCCTCTGAATACCTTTTATAGTCCAGGAATCTGTTTCTAGGTAACAAAACCTTGGTATCAAGAATAAGGTTTTATAACTTTAAAAGTTTTGTTTTTCTCCCTAGTGTATATTTCCTTTCTGGTGTATATGCATTCACTGTGTGTCATACATCATCTTTATTCAACAATATAAATATGCAATATACACTGTGATGTGATCCATGCCAAAAAAGTTTGTGCCAACCTTCAGCGATGTCATTTATGGTATGGCTGCCATGGCAGTATTGTTTCAGCGCTGTCTCCTCTATCTGCCTGTGATAAATGTGAACAGTGTGCAAAAAAAAGGAAAATCAGTCCCCTGTAACATTTTCAACTTTATGATGCCAAGACCAGAACAAGACCCAAGAAATAAACACGTTACTGCAAGCTTACAGTGGCTTTGTTCCAAAACCTAGTGAACTGCCTATATAGCCAGCATCCTAACCTCATAAATGACTGATTTGGAATGCTTAACAAGACAAACAGCAGGACAAACGTCTCACAAAAAAAGCATGCAAAGTTCACAGAAACTCAACTTAAAATTGTTTACCACAATTGCCTTTATGACGTTGAAGCAGTGTTGGGAAAAGTTACTTTTAAAAGTAATGTGTTACAATATTGCGTTTGGAGTGTCTGTTTACACTATAAGTGCAAAAAGCCCGCCTTGTTGGCAGAGGCTATTTACACTATAGGTCTTTACACACTGAGTCCGAAATTCTCGTCCAAAATTTTCGCACGTTAAAAAATAAATACGACCTCACGCTGGGTCAATCACGTTTACACACTGCCTCCGAAACTTTCGTATGTCATAAAAAAAAAATTTGTATGTCATTCGATTTTCTGCATTTTCGCATCCGTAGCAACCATTTTGAGAGGTATTTTTTGACAATTAAGAGCCACCAAATGACGAATACGAAAAAACGCACGAACATTTCTGCCTCAGGGCCCCGTTTTAACGATATAAGCACATGGTCTAAAGCGCGCTGCGCAAGTGCACTTAGGGCGTGTCCGAATCCACTTTTGCTAGTTTAACGACGGGAAAAATGGTCGGCGCACCCGGCGCATGCTAAAAGGGTTTTTTAAAAAGGTGTTTTGGATGTAACGTGCAAAAAAAACAATCAGAGTAAAATTTGAAATCATAAAAATTGGAAATGTATTATTAAACTTCGCCATCTTAATATAGACATCTTTTTAAAATTATATTAAAAATATTTCATTATACTTTATTTTTATTAATACTTTTCAACATTGAATGAATGACTTATTTTTGAGATTTCTCTTGTTTTTACTTGGATTTAATTGTTTTACTGAGCTCAGTGTAGTGCACTCTGGGATTAGAATTTAGCCAAAACGAAATATTTTAGAAGACAGCATAATGCTGTAACATTCTACATACACATATGCAGCCTAATGAGTTTGCTGTACACCATACTGTAAAGCAAAGGCCCTGATAGTTTTTCTATAATCAATCATTGACTAATTATGAGGTTGACATCAGGAACCTGATTCATTTGCTTGATGTTGAGTAATGTCCAATAATCATGAGGAAGTTGTCTGTTCCGAGAAAGATATATTGTTACCTGTCCTGTCTGGCTTACCTGTTATGACATACAGCTGTTGCAGACGTCACATACCTCACTTTCAGGACCAAACTGGATTGAACTAGGAGGCTGACGGTGGTACAATCCAACAAATCCTGGTGGATATGTGTCATATAACTGTTTCAGAGAAGTGAGTAAAGCTAGAGTGTGTTTGTGCAATACACATATTAGAAAGTGGGGATTTCATTATATCCTGCCATTTTGATGGTATAAGTAAAACATGTAGATCTTATAGATCTCAGAATAAAATGTAAGATTGTATTGCAAAAAAGGATTGTGAATATGAACAACCAGTTGTTTCTGTTTTTGTGTGTATTGTAGAATATTTAGTGTTTTTGCATAATTAACACTGTCAAATTAAGTCCAATTAGAGGTAACATTTTATAAACCTGAAGAGGAAACTTGAAAATGAACTAACATACCATAAAACATGATTTAGAAGTAATGGAATTGGCCCGTAAAAACCTTAACAGTGTCAAAATGAAAAGAGTTAAGATCTGTCTTAAGTTAACTAATCGTATGCCTTTTGAAGTATTTCTATTTGTTGTTTAGTTCAGATCATTATTAAAAGGAGAGATAGAGGAGACTTGAGCCCCATGATTTGAGGTACATGAATTATGTATTACCATTCAGCAGAAGTAACTGCTGTTTTGACAAGAGTGCTAAAATGCCTGCTGGCTCTTCTTGAATCTGGCAACAGACAGTGTGTGTATTGCGCAATACACAATCACAAGTGTGTATGTGTGATATTAAAACTATATTGAAGATGTGAGGTGCACACTAGACATTTACTAGAATGAAAAATGATTTCCTGAATAAGCACGGACAGCAAACTACTTTTTTTTTTTATTACATTATCCCTGTGTCCAAATATGCATACTTCCCTGCTATATAGTGTGCAAAAAGTAGCATGTCAAATGAGAAGACTATTCAAATACACATTGAACAACACCAAGATGACCTGCATGCCTAAAGAATACTGCTCAGTGTTTAAGAAGTTAATCAAATTAAGTGTGTTAAAAGTAATTCAAACACAGCATTTAATTTTAGCCTATATTTGGAGCAAATGATTTGTTTGACTCTTCTCTGTTGGAGGTTAATCAATTGTATTTAGCTAATTTATCAGTATCAATTGTATAAACTAGAGAAAACAAATGAAGACAGACCAAATTGGATTGACTAACTTGCATTTCGAGTCTGTGTGAAAGTGTCAATGGCTTGTTCTTTATGGAAACTTTTGTTGATTGTGGAAGATGAAAGCATTTATACCCTAAGTGTTAAAAGGGGGCATTTCGAACATTTAGCACTCAAGTTCGCTCGTATAATCCAATCAGAACGCGATGCCCTTTGACTGTCCGGGAGGGAAGGTAATCAATATTAAACTTTTATTATAAATCATTTGGTGTTCCATAACCATGTCAGGTTTCCGAGAAAACTAAATTACTGTATATTCAGAATAAACGTTAACAATCGATTCCACAACCTCAGTCTGAGATACAAACTACAGTACATCTGTAGAGGGCGTTCGACTGCTTCGCCGTTGTAGGGAAGAAAGCCTGTGAGTTGATTGGCTGTTATAAATGTAGGCGTGGCTTGTGCGAAGGTCTTTCTACAAAACCAAAATGCGACGCAAAGAAAGTTTCATTCAGCACTGACTAGATAGATAAGAGACGCAGAACTCTTGATTTATTGTCAATCTTTGTAGCGCTGAGTACAAATCGCATATTAACTAGCTTAAGAGCAGTTTCTAGCAACACGGCTCTACGGGAACAGGGCTTTAAAAGAAACATTACCTATTGCTGGTTATTTTCTTAATTTGGATTGAATCACAGAGTGTCTATAATGGATCTGGTGTGGCTTTTATACATCGCAGCGAGTATGTGCGCTTTGCTCGCCTCTGCTGAGAGACACACTGTTTTCTGGAATAATACCAACCCTAAGTAAGTAGGCTAAACTAGGCTACTTCTTTTTTTTTAACCACGTTTCATTGTAAAATACTGTTTCATTGTAATGTTGTGATAATGCCTAATGTTATTTACTTTACGCTGAAACGCTGCTAGTTAGTAATATATATATATATATATATATATATATATATATATATATATATATATATATATAATTTTATTTATTTATTTTTTTTGCGAACTTCGGCATAATTTGGCTTTTGTTTGTTTACTTTTAGGGTTTATGTAAATTGTCAGAACTTTTTCCTCTATGTGTGTGAATGTTTCTTTGCAGCTTAATGCGGGTTTTATAGTCAGTGTATTTCTGCAGAATCGGAGACTCGTGCTTGTTTACATTTATATGGATGCGTTTTGACGTTGCTGTGTTACATCTTTACTTGTAACAGATTGCATAATCCAGGCACTCTTATTGCGTCATAATCTCTCTACTACCCATCACCAAAATGTTTGTTTACCTGTCCTGTGTACATGTGATCCGGAATGAAATCTGCCTCTAAGACGAATTGATGCTTGCTGGGTGTGTGCTGACTACGCTCGTTCTCGTACACTAGCAATAGTAGCAAGTTATGGTTTTGGCCATATTAATTTAATAAACTCAACAATAAGGTACCCTCACGGTCTTGCTATATAGGCTATATTTGGCGTTGAAAATATATTCATGAGTCGAAAAAAAAAAAAAATAAGACTGAAATGAGAAATACGAGGAAACTTCCAGGAGTGTTTTGCTTTTTTGACGTGTGGCTATGAGTCAGTGAGGTGTTGAAATAGGTGTTGAATGCTGAGTGACTTTTCCGATGATTGATACGCGCAGAGCTGATGACTGGAGCTGGGATTGCGAAACTCGAATTGCCGATATGATGCATAAGCGAACGAATCAATTCTGGATGTTTGTTAAGATTCGGTTGAACCGAGTCACCGAGCTTTTGCGATGGACTGAAAGGAGAACTTTGTTTCAGAGTATACAATGTAAGGTGGTGCTATCTATTTTCCAGCTGGTAGGAAATGTAATCTGTCAAAACAAACTCTAACAAAATAGTGTATGTAACTAAATAAAGCAATATTTAACCAAATATTAAACCACAGAAAGCATATTAATTTTCTAGCATGGAATTCTGAGAACACTTTTGAGTGATGACTCAAAGGAGTCCATGATTTTAAACCTGTTCACTGAAACGAGTCGATTCGTCCAAATGAATCAGATTTCTTAAAGCTAAACCTGGCAAATAAGATAAATAAATAAGTAATGATTTATTCATTTTTTAACAGTTGGTGTTGCTATTCTATTCCAAGAGCCTGAAGGGATTAGTGTAGAAATGCTGATAACAAACAGAAAAGAATTAGAGCATCTGCTCCTTCACACTCCCAAACACACACACACACACACACACACACACTCTCTCTCTCTCTCTCTCTCTCTCTCTCTCTCTCTCTCTCTCTCTCTCTCTCTCTCTCTCTCTCTCTCTCTCTCTCTCTCTCTCTCTCTCTCTCTCTCTCTCTCTCTCTCTCTCTCACACACACACACACACACACACATTTAACCCATCCACTCAGATGTATCGATTGCGTCAATGTCCAAACAACAGTGATCATTTTAGTGCCTGTGTAATCCACACATTTACTATTTTTATTCCACATCTTAATCTTCCCCCTCTCTCTCTCTCTCTCTCTCTCTCTCTCTCTCTCTCTCTCTCTCTCTCTCTCTCTCTCTCTCTCTTTCTCTGTGATCTAATCCTGTTTTCATAGAAATACTAGAGGGGCTGGGGGAGATGCTTTCTTTTTTTCTGCCTTTCTGCACTTTTTTTTTTTGCCTTTCTGCACTTTTTTTTCTGCATTTCCTTCTTTCAACACCACAAAGGAAATATAGTCTGGTAAATATCATAATGTGATTGCATTTGTATGCATTCGTGTCTCTGATGCACATGTTTGACAGAGTGTGTGCATGTGTGTGTGTAGGTGTGTAAAAGCCTTGGGGGAAGGATGACTCTAGGGTCGACAGACCATTGCAGCTGATTCTGCACTCGGGTCGTGTCAACGCGCATGTTTGAATTTGTTGGTGCACGTTCTTGATGTGCTTGCAGCTGCTTGCTGAAACACATGTGTTGTAGTGTTGCTCACGGTCAATAGTTGATCAACTGGAAGGTGTGTTTCAGTGGGAGCTGGTTAAGGAGTGTCCTGGTGAGCAGTTGTACCTCAGCACTTGTTTATGATTCACTGACTCACTCACATATTTATTAACCAAACTTCCTCTATTAAATTCTCTGCGCATACACTCTGTTTTTCTCTGTTTGACCATTTGGAAGTACAACTATATGACGTAATTCATTAAAGGAATAATCTATTCGAATTGTTGCAAACAGAAAGCGTCAGAAAGCAGTGCACCATCATTATATTAATAGTTATCATAAAAGCTCCAAACGACTATATTCCAAGATTTCTAAAGTCACATTATAGCTTTGTGTGAGGAACAGAACGAGTCATTACTCACTGAAAACGTGCCATAGATTTCTTTGGCATGTTAATGAAAATTCATGAGATGAAGACAAAGTCCAATTCATGAACAATTCATTCTTTTAAGTGGAATCTTTTCAATGTTCAATCAGTTTATCCAGTTCAAAAAACTTGTTTGTTCATGAATCACATTCTCACCAACTCAATGATCTGGTCCTGGTGAATTTTATTTAGTGAATAACGTCTAAAAATTTGTTTTGTTCTTCACTTAAGCTGTATGACATCAGAAGATTTGGAATATAGTACATAATTCACATTAACCACTTTCATGATCTTTCTTTTATTGTTTTATGATTTTGAAGCTTGAAAGCTCCAGTCCCTATTTATTGTAATAGAAGACTAGTACACAGTTCAGAATTTTTTCCTTTCATGTTCCATGTAAAGACAAGAGAGGAAGTAAAAAAATGAAAGAAATTTCATTTTGTTGAGCAAACTAATCTTTTAATATTACTCATGAATGCTAAGACTTCTGTAATTGTTGTTCTTGTTATTTTATCATCACTCAAAGGCTTATAGAGATTTCTTCTCTTTCTGTATCTTTCTTCTGTCTCTTTTTCTCTTTCTTTGACTTCTCTCTCTCTCTCCTACAGTACCTGTCTTTCCCAAACCTCCTCCCTTTCCTCTGGCTGCGTGCCCCGTACCGCATGGTTAACTGGCACAAAGTTCAACCTCTCCTCTGCTCCTTTTCTTTAACTCTTTCCCTCTATCGTTTCGCTCTGCCCCAATCCCAACAGTACCCCAAAACTCTCTGACCTACTCGCATTTTTGTTTCTTCTCCGCTTGTCCACGATCACCCCATTGTGTTACTGTTTCACCCTGTAAAAAGGCCTTTTACATGGTTTAATTCAGCCAGAAATGGGGCTTTCTTGGTTTTCTACCAAAAATGTCCCATTCACTTGTGTTTTTTCCAGGGAACCGGGCTTTTTGCTTGTGGGGTTTTGCCAGCTAAGTGCTTTTTTGTTATACGTTCCAGCCAAATTAGCACGCTCCCACCGCAGATCTGCAACGGAACAAAACCAGGGGCTAGTGTGACCAATTGCGGGGCAGAGTTCACAGCCGAAATGAAGTGCCATTCATGCGGTGTGTCTGTCACTGTGCGCGTCTGTAGATGTGTGCGGAGAGAAGTGGAGATAGAAACCGGTGATAAAGTGCCATTTTGCTTTTGTCTACATGTCACTTAGCATTAAACTCATCAGATCTGTGTGTGTGTGTTACACTGACAGTGAGAGAGTGAGTGATGAAGTGCCATTCACTCTCTGTAGTCTGTCACTCTCTCTGGTGGCCTTCAAATAGGGAGCCGCCACTCGAGCCCACCTCTCTCCCGATCTTCTGTCTGGCTTCTCCCTCGTTCCCTCTACCTTTTATCTCAGCCGTACACGCCAGTGCTTTTCATCCTTTTATTCGGTTCCTGTCCTTATTTCCTTTCCCTCTGTGAAAGAAGGAAGAAAAAGAGGTGTTGATTTTTTTTCCTTTGCCTTTCTTTAACGGTTTTGGCAGCCATAAACACCAGTCTGTCTCGCTCCCCTTTTCTCCTCCCTTTCACCTTCTTCATGCCTATTCCGTCCATTATCTGACTCTGAATTCTGCGATATCCACAGAATTCAAATGGCCGTCATTCACAAAGCTCAGATTCTTGCCCATTGAGTGTTTGTTTTTTAGCTATTTACCCAGAAATGAAAATGGTCATTGTTTACTCACCCTTATGTCCATAGGCGCCAATCCCATGAGTGATTGGGGGCTCAAGCACCCACAGAAAAACACCAGATATTCTCCATTCAGTTTAACCAATGAAAAAATCGATTGAGATTCGAGAACCTCTCTGATTGATGGATCTCACATCGGGTCCCGGCTGGTCGTGATACACACAGTTCTACTGTTATGTTTAGCATTGCAACATAAAAGCTTGTGCTTTCTGTTTTTGTGGTGGGGGGGTTTGCACAATGATAAATTGCATTTTAAGTAATTAACTCTATAGTCATCAGCAGTGGTGTATCCTGGCATAGTCAATATAGGCAGCCATCTAGGGTGGCATGGGGCACTTTAAAGGGCACACGCAGCTTCATGGAGTATGGGCACCAACAGGCAGAAACATAAATCGGCACTTAAGTCATTCGAAATCCATACGACTTACTTTGAAAAACAAACGAAGATCAAGGAAGTACTATATTCGTTGAGCTCTAAGTCAGTCGATGTTTATATATGAATATAAAGTGCTCAAAATAAACCCCTCAGTTTATATGGATCATGTTTCCTTATCTTTTATAAAGCGTGAACGTTTTGGGTGAATTGACTTTAAATGGAGGGACCAAAATCTCTCAGATTTCATTAAAAATGTCGTAATTTCTGTTTCGAAGATGAAAAACAAGCATTTGACACTTTAACACATTTTTTAGATAAATAAACCCATTCCACAGAATTGACCTCTTCATTCCCTCCATGCCTTCTCCAGATTGTAATCAGCTTTGAATCTCTCGTCTTGTGAATTGAATCTGGCTTTTTTGCGCTGATTGCTGAACCATGATAATCTTTTCCAGCAGAGTCCTTGTCCGTTCAGGCTCCTACATACACAGGCAGAAGTGTTTTCTTTAGTAATTACTTACATAATGTTTAACAAATTGTATGATATTTGTCAAATCATGAGGGATTTGCCATATTGTGATTTACAAACCTGTGTGAGCAAGTGAACTCTGTCCAAAGGTTCAGGAGACGGCCTTTTCCCTCGTTAAGCTTGAGTTTCCTGACCAAGTGTTTTCCCGGGAAAATGGCACATCCTGCGCGTACAATAAACAATACCTTTCTCACACACTCGCGCACGCAAGCAACCCGCTTCTTACACAAGTCTCAGATACACACTTCCTCATCGTACACACACGCATACTCTTTGAATTATTATTCACACGAGTTAAAGGGCTTGGGAAAGTGATAGTTTTGTCTACAGCTCAGTATCAAGAAAACACGTGCCTTTACGCCCTTCTCTCCCATTTGTCCCTCACTACTTTCCCACACACATTGTTTTAGATATTTGTTCATTACACCTGCAGTAATAATACTGTTATCTTTCTGTTATCATACAGTGCTGTCACGGCATTTCATGGCCTTATGATTCCCAGAATTGTTCTTCCTTCTCACAGTCATTCCTTTTCCTCCCTTTCAACTTATTCTTGAACATCTTTGATTTATCTTAAATGTTTAATCAGTTCCTTTCATATTTAAGAACACATGTTCAGCCGAATGTATTTAAAGGTGTATTTAACTGCTTATTACAATCATACGATAAGTATTTGTCAGAGTTATGTTTTCACGTGTATGTGTGTTGTGTTAGGATCTTGTTGTCACAATCTCAACCCCATGAGTTTTTGTCTCCGGAACTCTTGTTGTTTGTACTGTTCTTGAATGGACTGGTTTTTAAGGTGAAGGTCCATTCCCACGACACGTTGCACGCATTTTATTAGAACACGGTGCAAGAGGCCACTCCCCCTGCTGGATGGCTAATGCTTGAACAATGCAAGGAACTCAATCCAATTTCATAGCGATATGAGTCCCCTTCTCATTTCCCTTCACACTGACTGCTCCTGTGTTTCTAATTATTTATGTCATTTATTTATCTATGAGAGGATATCAGAGCTGGGCAGAGCAAATTGGCAGCTTTTAACACTCCACCATACCAATTAAGAGTTTAAGGAATGTAGGTTATGTTATTATACACACCTTAGATTGTCAGATATATTTGGTTTAAAAAATGGTGAAACGTTGCATTTTCAAGTAGATCTTTATCACATGCCATTTCTTTACAAACGAGAAAAGAGTTCAGTCATTTGAGAAAGCAAATCTGACAACTTGATCAGTGGTGCTGAGAGACAAAAGAAAGATTGAGCGATTTGAAGGGACAGAAAAAAAGATTGATGTGGATAAGTTGAATGTAAACAAGATGGATTGAAAAAAACCCAGTCTGGAATATTGTCTTGAATGGGGGAACCGGTCGATTTTGGTTGCCATGGCAGTCGCAAAGGGCCGGAGTTAGTGTCCACAAACGTAGGTCACTAACCAACATACCGTGAATTCCAGCGAGACGGTTTATGATTGGTTGAGAGCGCCTTGGGGGCGGGGGCGCAGAGAGAATGAATGGGGGATCAAACAGGCTTATTGAGTGCTGAGAGACAAACTGAGGGAGTGGACAGAGATGGATGGATAGAAGAAAAGATGAAAGAACAGGACTGGTCCGAGTCGGGGCAAGGACAAGCACAAGAGCCGGCTGCGTTTTTGGTGCATCAAAGGATTCTTTGCTTTTTTCCTTTCTTCACATTCTTTATCTCTCTTACACCTGCACAGTACAAAGATTTTTTTTTTTTATATAGACAAAATTTTCTCTTTCCAGTACAAACTGCCACACCAACTCATTTCCCTTTTTCCTTCTATCGCTCTCTTTCTATCTCCCGCCAGCCTTTGTTGCATTTCCAACCAAACCACTCCACTGTAACGCTCCAACTGTGTTTCAGAACAATACAGAGCTTGCTATGGGCCCCTCATCTCTCTCTCTCTTTCTGCTTGCATTAAACTGAATGAGGCCCCTGGCCCCTCGGCAACCTAGGCCGGGTAATCCCGGAGCACAGAGCACCCGATGATCCTGCCGCACTGCATTCCGAACCAGTCAACCAGAACAACAGAGCCTGCATTAGCACTGAATTAAAACGGCAAAGGTTTCAGAGGCTAATGAGAGTCGTTTTAGCCAGCAAACGCAGGTGTGAGGGCTAGAGTGAAGGATGGATATTTGAACAGATCCGGTGGTCAGAATTTTGTTAATTACCGTTTAGACTGTAGTATCAGGTGGTGAAAGCTACAAAAGATCACAGATCGAATGACAGGGATGTTGGTGGGCCTATTGTTGGAGAATGTGTGTGTGTGTGTGTTTTAATACACCAGACCTTCCCTTTTAAACAGGTGAATGTGGAAAGAATGTTAACTTGTGCATTTCCTAGAGTATTAACCAACATCCCTGCTTCTGTGTGTGTGTTATAAGTGTGTGTTAAGGTCTGCACTGCTGACTGCGAGCATTTCCTCAACCTCTCACCCCCCACTGATCACCCCCCCTTTCTCTGAGCTCCAACATTCCAGCGAGTGATAGAGTGTTGAAATGAGAGAGGGAGAGGGAGGAGAGACCAATTGATAGACAGACTTAGAGGGGGTAAAAAAGAACAACAACGACAAAACTTTGAACTAAAGATTAAGAGACCCGAGATTAACCCTACAGTTGCCCATTTGGCATCAGGTCAGTTCTATTGGCTGATAATTCCACTGATATTTACAGGAAGATGAGTTCAGAATCAAAGAACTTCAGCTATTCACATTTTACGGTAAGCACGGATGTGACTCACAAGCACCCGCATTCGTCCGCCAAGTTTCAGCCTTCATTTATGAAGCATAGAGTTCATTCATTCATTCACGGTTTCTCTCTAATAATTAACTCCACACTCTAATAATCTATAACTATTTTTTTAGACTTAGATTTTTTTATCAATTTGTCACTGCTTTGGCAATACATGGATAATACTAATAAAACATAGTGATTTACATGTTTAAGACAACGAGAACATTTTTTTAAAACCTTACGACCATTATCAAGCCTCTTTTGAAGCCCAGGACAAAGCATAAAGGATTTAAGTTCATCTATGGATGCTCAAGATGAAGTTGAGCCCAGTATGTGTGATGAATGATGCAATAATGAGCGAATGGCATTACTGTATGAATTAAGGCATTGATAAAGTAACTGTAGCGTTTGAAAGGACACTGGCGTAGGGAGCACCCGCTGACCCCTGTATTGAGACAGAGTCCATCCCCCACTGCTTTCTCCCACCCTCCCCACTGACTCCCAGCCCCCGGAGGCTGAGGGGGGGAGCAGCATAATTGCCCCCCTCTGGGACCACTTTAATTCCAGTCTTTGTGTTTTAATTGTCCCCCCTCCCGACCCCTTTTTAAACACATTGGGGCCATACCACAAACAGATTTTAATCAGGGCTTTAACGGGGTGTGTGTGTATGTGCTGGTGCACCAGATGACTGCTCCCAAGCATCTGGTGACAGCAGTTAAAGAATGTGAGACGCAAATTATTATTGGCGGTGAGGTATATTTGCTTCATTCATCAAACAAAGATGCATCAGTATGTGACTGCTGTACACGGCCACCAGAGAATTGAAGTGTGTGGCCGGGAGTGCTAAGTTTGGCGTTATGTGTAGCGCTGTGTAAGTGTGTGTGTGTTTGGATCTGCAGTGAGTGAAAGCAGCAGGCCAATTAGAAGGGCTGTATGTGTGTGTAAGACTAGAAGGGGTCTGGAGCCAGATCGTCTGTCCTAAGACCAAGGGGTCCCCCCCATCAACAAACAAGAAAAAGAGAGAGCGAGAGAGACTCAGCAGACTTTGATCATCGACCAGACGTGTGGATGTTGTCACACACCGACAGAAACACCCATTCTGGGAAATAACGCTACTGCCATTTACACCAGACAGGGAGGAAAGCTGAAATTCTCCAGAATCTAGGAGGATCGCAGTTAGCATCTATGACGCTCATGTTGGCCCTTGAGATGTTTGTGATCCAGTATTTCAATATTTCAACTGATTCTTTACAACGCTCCTTCATTATAAGTAATGGCGATGTTTCCAGATGGAAACTGTAAGTCTAGATGTTTTACATTTAGAAGCCACACAATTCAAGGTATCAATCACATCCTTAAGGTAACCCGTGCAAGGTACAAATATGTGTAGTACTTAGTTATTATTTTCTGAACAATTCATCCATGCATATTTCGTTTAAAAAAATTATTCACACAAAATGTGATATCTTCTGATGAAATTACAGACTTTTCTCTGGTTATGTATGCTGGAATTCTCTAATCATTTAGCCCACATAAACCCTGCCATTTTTTTTTTTACCATTGAAGGCCTCCATCCAATCAACCAATGGAAAGAACCAAAACCCCGCCCAACATTTAGTCCCCCACTAGTCCTTTTTACTCGGATGTACGTCACAATACGGAAGAAAAGATTTGTCGCTACTTCTGTTTCATCATGACTTTAAGGGCTAGGAAGCATCACTCACAAAACTTGGCATTTAATAGCAAATCTCAAACTGCAAAAAATTCGACTCCACAAGAGAGAGATCCTTTTGAGAGTAAGAGAGGTGAACCTGATCACCATCCAAAAAGTTGTGCCCGGGGAGCCCAAAAAAGGTGTTATAGCTGATTTTAGACCTGGCTGATATTGAGCTCATAATGAAAATGTCTGAACCTGAGCTGAGCTCAGAAACTAACATATGGAAGCTAAAGTGGCATCCGATGATGGATGGATGTATAAATAAACGAGGGCTTTCTTTCTACCTCTGGCATTCTTCTATCAGTGGGCAGCACATAAACAGAGATAGCACACTGCCAGAAGAGCTACGGGAGCAGAACTAAGAATGAAGCAAATGCTGGAGAGAGGGAGGGAATGGAGAGAAGCAGACAGGCAGACTGTCTCCGCCGCCTTCCTCCGTGTGTCAAATGAAAGGGAGAAGTGTGGCGTAGACTGGGTGTGTATGACTCCGTCAGCCGGAGTGCGTGTGTTTATCTGTAATGAGTAAGAGACTGTTGACGAAACGCAGATTTATTTCTCTATTTGTGTTTGTGAGTGTTTCTGTGTGTTTCTGCAGATAGTCAATAGTCATCACCTGTTGATGCAACCTGACAGATTGCAAATGTCTGCACAAATAAGACTCTACTCTCACGAGGCGAGCGAGATCAATACATAGCAAACATTCACGCCAACATGTCCATGTTCCTGCAATTTTCACCAGCTCTGACCTATTATCTGTGTACGGACAGCATGCGGTTCGATCAATGAACCGATGTTTAGAATAATCTATATTCATGCATCTGTCTTCTGCAAAGAAATCAACATACTCATCTGTCTTTCCATTGTTCGCATTTTTTGGCTTTTCTTCCCCTCCGCCATCCCTTTGTGATTTGCCGTCTGGTCGTCTTTGAGATGGTATTGTAGATCAATGCAAGGGCAATTGAAAATGTGATTGCATCAGGCTTGGCATTCAAGTCACTCGCTCTGTGAAAGTTCTCTAAATGAAGAATTCATGTCACCACAGAGAGTGATTTTGCTGGAGTTATTCTCGTTTTCTTGCTGCTTGTTTTCTGCTGATCTAGATGATCTTGTCTCCCAAAATTGAGTTTTAAAGCTTATTTATGTATTTGCTTCATTGCATTGCTCTTTCACAAAAAAAAATATTTATGAAATCCCTCTTATTCTTTCAGCTTCCGATGGAACAACTATGCGGTTGAGGTACGCCTGAACGACTACCTAGACATTGTGTGCCCTCACTACCCACTGGGCGAAGTGCCGTCACAGGATGCCGAGCGCTACGTGCTCTACATGGTGGAACGTGAAGACTATGACTCCTGCCGTCCACAATCTTACGACCAGATGCGCTGGGAATGCGGCCACCCTTTCGCCCCTCACGCACCCGAAAAGTTCTCCGAGAAGTTCCAGCGCTTCACGCCATTCACTCTGGGAAAAGAGTTCCGACAGGGCGAGAGCTACTACTACATCTGTGAGTACAGCCCTTAAAAAGTCAGCTTGCACTTAAGCTATGAATGTGAACATTTATGGTGGATCGTTTTGAAGAATGGTTAGGGGTGGAAATGTTTTTGAACATCTGAAAACCGGTTATAGATTTATTGCCCCACAAACCATACGCTGAATGCTGTAAGTCTGAGTCATATTTGAGCCCTTCTTTAGCACCACAGTAATGAATACATTTCAATTTGTGTTGCGGACTGCTAAACTGGCAGCAGAACCGCTACGTGTCTTTCTGGCATCCCCAGGGGCTATCCTTAGGGAGTTTGGGCTGTCGGAAACACAAGGAGCGCAATTCAGCGAGCATGTGGACTAGTATGAGCTCTAGAATTAACAATGGTGAAATCAGACAACCCAATATAGACCCTTCTAGGAAAGCGTACTTCTAAAAAGGCTAATTCTGCAAACACTGTAAAGTTAAGGGTGGAGCATTTGATGGATAAAATGCATTGGATCCGCTTTGATGGTGTGGAAAGATCCATGTCAGTTTAAACTCAAACAACAATACAGTGTTTTTCAAAAGCACAACTAAACCCAATTTTCTCAACTATTTGGCAATGGATTTGCAGCTCTGCCACAGTGTAAACTCTAGTGTGTAGGTGCCTTAAGAATTAGAGTACAGTTCCACCACTCTCGTAAAATAGATCAGACACAGGTCACAGGTCCAGGTGGCTGCTAAAGAGAAGTGGATTAGCCACTACACGTCTAACACTATTAACCTCCTTTCTAATTAACCTGTCTGCTACCCATTTACCTCCCTATTATCCTTTTATCTTCCTCTATCCTGATGGCCTTCTCTTTTTTTGCCTTACAGCCAAACCACTCCACCACCACGGAGAGGAGTGTATGAGACTCAGAGTAGACGTAGTTGCCAATGATGGTGAGTATCGCCGCCCTAGTGGTGTGTAGGTGAACTGGCAGATCATAAAACTGCACATATTTTGCATTTCAGTTGACCTGTGTATTCACTGGTGTTTTCTTCCATTCAGGTTCTCAAGAAGCCAGGGTTGGAAGTGGATCTAAGGTGGGCACAGAGACAGGAGCTCACACAACGTCTAATCGGTTACCAGCAGGTACGGTCACATTGAGGGTCACAAGTTTTAAGGGGATAGTTCACCCAAAACTGAAAATTCTGTCATTAATTACTCACCCTCATGTCATTCCAAACCTGTAAGACTTTCGTTCATCTTCGGAACACAAATGAAGATTTTTTTTATGAGATCTGAGAGCTTTCTGTACCTCCATATGCAACTACCACTTTGGCGCTTCAAAAAGTTCATAAAGACATCTTAAAACTAATCCATATGAATAGAGCGGCTTAATCCAAATTTTCTTTGAAATTCAACAGATTGAATTTAGGCTTTTAAATCACATATAAACATTCATCAACACACACATCAGTTGTGGTAAACGGAAGCTCAAGCATGTTCATTTGACGTACGAGAACCAATGAGGTTAATTCTCGTGTTACACAGCACGTTTGAGCTTCCGTAAGAACCAATGAGGTTCATTCTCGTGTTACGCAGCACGTTTGAGCTTCCGTAAGAACCAATGAGGTTCATTCTCGTGTTACGCAGCACGTTTGAGCTTCCGCAAGAACCAATGAGGTTCATTCTCGTGTTACGCAGCACGTTTGAGCTTCCGCAAGAACCAATTATGTTTGTTGTCCCGCGTCAAGCAGGCTCAGTTGAGCTTCTGTTTATGTTTGCTGATCAGTGATTATATGTGAATAAAAGCCTAAATTCAATCTGTTCATCAAGTCTCTTCAGAAAATTTGGACTAAACCACTCAATTCATATGGATTAGGTTTACGGTCTCTTTGTGAACATTTTGAAGTGTCAAAGTGGTAGTTGCGTAGCTACTGGAGAGACAGAAAGCTCATTTAATCAAAAAGATCTTTATTTGTGTTCCGAAGATGAGCGAAAGTCTTACACGTTTGGAAGAACATGAGGGTGAGTAATAATAAATGACAGCATTTACATTTTTGGGTGAACTAACCCTTTAAAACTCTTGTTATGTATGGCCTTAGATAAGGTTTCTGGCTTTATCTTTGTATACCATCTCCAACAACTAAAAACTGAAATATCTAATACATTATTTCCATGTTACAGATGATCCTGTTGTGTCTCTTCCTGAAGTGCAGCAAAGCAAGCGGACAAACTCCGCCATTTCAGGAGCATCCTGGACTGTTCTCACAACCTTACTCCCACTTTTATTGTTGTTGGTCTTACAGTGAGATGAACATTGACTAAATTTCACTTACAAAAGACTGTAATGACGGCGGCCTGTGTTGATGGAAGCACACAGAGGTAGCTCTTTACATCCCAGTGCTGGCCATTGGGAGAAGCATACAGGAAGTGGCGTGGAGAAGCCTAACTGGAAGAAGAGGGCTTTCGGACACTTCTAAAGAAACAAAAAAAAACGAGACGTCAGTATTTTTCTGGAAATATTGTTCATGCAAAGGGAGATGTTTTCCCTTTTACCATTTTTTTTTCTTCATATAAACAAACGTCTGACCACTCAAAACCTGGATAAGAACAAACTGAAACAGTAATGCAGATTTGGAATTAGCATTAACTTGGAATATGGACAACCCCCTTTATTTGAGTGTCATAATGAGGGGACGCAAGCCAAGAATGAGCCAAAGACCACAGAGCTTCTCACGGAGGAGTAGAGCGATCAAAACTATTCATTGTTTTTTCATGTTTTGTATATCCAGATAAATAATTGAGTTTCGTATTAATTTATGTAGCATCAGCTCGGTGGGTTTTATTCTCACTGTCTCATGGTTTTACAAGACTGTGCTGTACCTGGATTTAACCTGGAAATGCAGTTCAGAACACACACGTACCCCTTTCCCGCCGAAATGGTGCTGGTGCCTGTGATGGGACATCTGTGGAAATGAACAGAGCGGTTCCAGATTGGGCGCCGGCACCCTGACGGCGGAAAACGGCGGCATCCGATACTGTTTACCAAACCCACTGACACACTTCCATTCAGAAATGCTGTGTTGTTTTTGTACATTCATTGTTTAAAGAGTTAGTAAATTATTAGTTTTGCTGCAGAACAAATTACTGTATATAGTGAGCAAAAATGTTTACTGTGTGATGGAGAGAGAGGAAATGAGACGTGAGAGAGGAGAAACTCGTTGGATTAATGTGTTGAAGTGTAGATGAAAAAGGTGACAAAAAGGGAAATTGGATTATTGGATAAATACACACATTTCCTCCCAAGAGCTGTGATGGTATGTCCTGGCACGGTGGGTCAGATCATCGCCCTCAGCATTTAAACTGCCAAGCACAATCAATGAGACGCACACTCTCACACAATCACTAATGTACACCTGGAAATTAACTTTATAATTAAGAACAGAAGTTTTACTTCATCTAAGCTGTTCATTGGGTGGAAAGAAAAAGGAAATTAAGGAAAATATGTCAATTGATTTGTATCGGCAATTGGACTACACTAAATATTGCAGTTGGCCAAATTATATTTTACATTTTAAAACATTTATGCTGGTACTGATTTCAAAACATCAGGGTAGCACATGTGTAATATAACACCGATATAAAAAAAAAATCGAATTACTGATAGAAGACATTCAAAATCATTAAATTGCATTATATGAACAGTGTTTTTTTGTGTATACACACACACACACACATATACATATTCTATACTATCAGGAACATTTAGTGTGGATATCCAGTATATATATATATACTGGACCAGGTTTACACACATTAATAACACTAATCAGCTAAAGCACTATGAACGAAACACCACATACACTGACTCTGACATGATGTAGCCGTTTAAGCTCAATTCCGGACAGTTGTTCGTACGACTGGCACAGCTGTATACGATTAACGTTGGGTCACTTTGATTCATTTTTCCATTTTGTTTTTCTTTTTTTATTCTCGTATTCTTATTTTGTACATGTATTGTGTAAAATGTATATTATGTATATAAAGAGGATTATATAAAAAAGACCTTTGATAAAAAAAAAAAAACAGTTAATGTGAAGATTCTTATGTGAAAATAAATGATATTTTTGGAAAATGCGATTGTTGCCGACCTTGTTTTTTTAATATATATATATATATATGTATATATATATATATAAAAGCAGTTGTCCTGCTTACATTTATTGCAGTGCTTTCAAGACTTTATTCCTTAAAGTCACCATGAAATAAAAATGGACATTTCTTGTTTTTATGGAATATTGCAGTATTTATTATAAATGATTTTGTGCACATCTTTTTTTTTTTTTGTTAAATTCATGAGTTCTTTTAATATTTACTCCAAATAACTTCCCCTCCTTTTTGCAGAAACATCTCTTCTCAGATGAAATGTTTACTGCGTGAGGGCGGGGCAACCTGTCAATCACATGAGATCGACCAATAGCAAACCACAACCATCCAATCAGTTCCCAATGGACAAAATCAAGTCCCACTCTACATTTTCTCTTGTTCGAGAGTAGTTTCACTGGGATATACGTCACAATAGGGAAGAAAAGATCTAAACTTTCGCTTCATCTCGACTTAAACAATAACAATCTTATTATATTGTATATTTTGACCACTCAGCATCCAGGAACAGAACTATCTGAGCTCATTTAGAACAATGATAATTCCGAGCAAAAGCACATATTGTCCTGTTCGTGTGTCAATAGGATGAAGTATTTTGTGTCTCAGGGTTTATGATTCACCGGTAACAGGAAAAAAATCACAATGGTCGGAGGTCAGAGGCATCAGTTTGACCGTGTGTGTGTGTGTCTCAGGAGGATGTCTCTTCCCTTTGTATTCTGGCTAAACTTGGAGCTTTGCCAGACGGCTCAGTAAACAAATGCGCACCTCTTCTGTTATTGTTTGCCATTTTAGAAGTTCTCATTCGCTTCAGTACGCATCAAGCTCAAACTATTTAAATATTTGTTTGCCATGAAAAAATTACAAATATATTTCTAGAATTTAGGGAAACTTTGTTTATTAAACCAACATTTGGTCCTTAAGCTACTCCCTACTGAATGACTGGTTAATTTAGCTATTTTGGCAGATCTTTTATAAATTGTTTACGTTTTGTCTATGTGATTTTAATGTGCATTGTTTTTACTAGAAAATTACAAATTCACAGAAATCACTCTTGAGTCGCAATATTTGCAAACCTCACAGAAAATGAATAGAAATAAATTCTCCTCAGGTTCTAACCTTTCACTGACCATTTACTGAAACCTTTTTCATGCTGTATTTTATACCCTACTAGTGCAGTATCATGACCTTCTCTTTCGTTTTATTTACCTATCAATATCTCCATCTCTTTCTGTATCGCAGCATCTCATTTTCTCACTCTCTTCGTTTCTTTCAGCCTCAGTTCTTCGTTTACCTTCCCTAAAGCTCTCTCTTTTTTCTCTCTCCGTCTCTCTGTCTGTCTCTGTCTCCTACACACTATTGTTCCTCCCTTCCTCCTGCTCATCTCCAGAGGCCTTTCTTTTCTTTTCTTTTTTCCTCTCATTTTATGGCTGTGACCGTAAGAGCAGCTGTCACACTGCAGACTGGTTCCGCGGCTCACACCCTGACTGTGTGTTTTCAGAGCTTTGACCCCACGACTGTAAATCAGCCCCTCTCTTAACCGTTTGACCTCCTCTGAAGAGTTTAGGGAGTTTAAAGGGAATAAGTGGCACTTCACTAGAGGACTTTTGCTTTAAATAGTCATTATTGCTAAAGAGAAACCACAAAGAGTCAGTCCAAAGACCGACAAAAGGGGACAAAACAGGAGCCGGTATGAAAAATCATGTCTGGAGACAAAGCGCTCAGTATGATGTGGAAAAAGGACATCTGTTTTGGTAGAGATACCAAAAAAGTTTAGGTAAAAAAGTTAAAAATTATTTAAAATATAAATGTACAATATTTCTAAGTATAATTGATGTATATTTAAATTAAGTTAATATCGTTTCAATAATTTATAATATTTTTATCTTTAATGTCTTGTCCTGTAGACTTCCATTTCACAGTTTTCACTTCGAACAGATGAGTCAAAAGTGTTTTTTGTGCTTGGGCAGCGTGCAATTCCACAAATTTGTGCATTTTTCTGCAATTGAAATAAATGAACTTCAGCAGTTTCAAAGAGTCTAAAAAAAAAAAACGAGAGGCAAGATCTCTCCCTCCTTCCTGCATATTATTCATCTCACTTCTGGGAAAAATGTTGGCCTTCTCTTATCAGCTTTGAATGTCTCTTGAAGATTGAGAGTGTTACTTTCTTTCTTTCTTTTTTCTTTTTTTTTTTGCAAGATAATGCATTAAGTTGGTCCTGCACATCTGTTTCTGTGCTTTATGATAAATATGTTAAGCTTTTGTCCTTGAGCTACAGATACACTTTGAGAGAAGGTTTGCATTTACACACACACACACACAACTTTGATCAAGAAATATGCTTAGCACGGTTTATACTCATGCAAGTTGGGGCAAATACTGTGGCTTTGTGTCCCATTTCTGTTATTCATCTGATAAGACAAACACCATCTATCAGATTATGATAACACTTTGTCTAGTCATATTTAAAAAGGTCCTGTTAAACTGTTGAAAAAAAAAAAAGTTGCTGCATTCAATTTTTAAGTATAATCAACTTGGATGTTTGTCATTTCAACTTAAATTGCATTAAATCGACTTTAAAAATGAGTTGAATATTGTATAACTTATTTTTAAAAAAGTTGAAAAATGCTTTAACTCATCAAAATAAGCGATGTAAAAACATAAGTTGTTATATCTTATGGATCATTTAATTTTTCACAGTGTATGCTTTTTTACATTTTCAACTTTCTTTAGTGTGTAATGTTGCTGTTTGAGCATGAAAAGGGAAGCAAAGTTACAAAACACCAAGTTCGGTCCAAAGGGAGTTATGCTATGTTCTGTTTCTAGTGGTGCTCACTGCAGAGCCACATGACGTCCAGTTTCCCCTCTCTGGATGTAATGGGTGGAGTCTAGTCCAGCTCCACCTCTGTAGACCTAATGGGTGGAGTTATGTTTAGCAATAGATAGGGTTATGGATAGGGTTCAGGTGTGGTTGGTCCGTCTAGCTCCACCCATTACGTCCAACGAAGGGGAGTTAGATGTCAGGCTCCATCCATTGGCAGATGAATGAGCAGCCTATCTTCCGTTTACATCGGAAGAGGGATGTAGGAGCTGGGATTGACATCACACCTGAGTTGACTGCGTTCCAGGTTGGAAAACTAAGATGGATGCATCCAGGCAAACCCTTGTTGTGCTTGCTCTTTCAGAATACAAACACATAAAAAAGCAGTATTTTTCATAGATAATGCCGAAGTATCATGTTCACAGAGATTAGAAGTGTTAATAAATAATTTATTACTGTTTCACGGTTGATGCGCTGAGCAGCCATATTGGATTCTGAAGTTCCCCTGAGATTCCTAGTCGCAATTTTTCAGATGGCGTTTCAGATGCATGTTCCGACTGAATTAGGAATTTCCCACTTCCGAAGACAAATGGAATGTACCATTATTCTCTATATCAGTAAGCAGTACCGTTTCAAAAAAAAAAAGAAGTGAGGCCAGGTTGAGTTACATTAGTACTGTGTTGAAACTCACGGTTATGGTAAGGGCCGTGACATTTCCGAAACACCCTCAAAGAGGTTGGCCAATCACAACACACTCAATCCAGCCGACCAATCAGAGCATAATGCATTTTGAGAAGTAGGGGCTTCATAAAGACTGGAGCTAAACAGTGTGAAGAGTAATTAGCTGGTGAAGTGGATTTACTTATCGTAGAGTTAACGAAAGTTATCATGAGCATTGTAATGTTTGAAGCGGATGTCATAACAAATGTCAAAGATTTTAAAATGAGCGGTTCATTCATAAATCTGTAAAATCTTAACTAGAACCAGAAGACAACGACGGCAGCGCTGAAAAGGGGCGGGGCTACATAAGGTCTATACAATCACAACAGGAATAGTGGATGAAAGTCACAAATTTAACAGGAAGTATATGGTGAAATCAGCACAGGCATTTTTGCTCATTCCCATATTCAGTCATCGGTGGAGGAAGCAGGTTGGAGAACAGCAGCAACTTGTCTGGGCACAGCATGGGCATCAAGGGGAGAGAAATATGACACAAGTCTTCCTCAGACAGCATATGTCTCATACTGTTATCCAACATGAACAGGGGGTTGAGAGACTCGTAAAAGAATGATGACATTAATATGCAGGCTGAAAAAATGTGTTTGTTATAAAATGTAGCTTTAAATGTAGCTTATTTAAAACTCAAATTAGCATGTGTGATGATCATGTTGATGTGTACAAGTATGATATACACCATTCAAAAGTTTGGGGGTGTTTTTGAAAGAAGTCTCTTATGCTCACCAAGGCTGCATTTATTTGACCTAAAATATGCTACAGTAAAAACATTAATATTGTGAAGGATTATTACAATTTAAAATAACCGTTTTATATTTGAATATATTTTCAAATGTAATCTTTTCCTGTGATGCAAAGCTGAATTTTCAACATCATTACTCCAGTCTTCAGCATCACATGATCCTTTAGAAATCATTCTAATATGCTGATTTGATGCTCAAGAAACATTTCTTCTTATTATCAACGTTGAAAACAGTGCTGCTTAATTTTTTTTGTGGAAACCATGTTATATTTCTTTTCAGGATTCTTTAGGTTCTAAAAAAAATGTATGGAAATGGAAATATAAGTATGTGGAATGTATGTATATAGTAATTTCTACATAAGTTAACTTTATTAAGAATACAACAAAGAGCTATTTTGAGAAGAAAAATAACATTACTTGGAATTATTATTTATTTATTCTATTTTCTAAGTGATTTCCCACCTTTTCTGAACATTTTCTTTTGCAGGACTTTGCATTTAAATTAACATTTGAAAGCAAATTAAAACAAGTTTTAGGTTTAACCTTCACCAATAACTTGTTCAACAAGAATACAGTTATTTTATTTTCTCAGTGTTAAACACAAAGGTAAGTGCTGGCCTACAACCACGTCACCTAACCTCGATTTCTCAATCTTAAGATGAATCAGAGATAGCTGGAGAAATTGGGAAATCAGATTTTTGATTTGGCATTAAAAGTAGACCGCTCAGTGAACCCTGAATGAACATGGTACAGTTCCAGCGTGATATGGTTGCCAAGTCAAAGAAAATAAATCTATGCTGGCGTTACAAGTAATATGTCTTTGTGAGCATTGAATAAAACCTGGATTTCAAAGATTTTTGTTTGAATTCATTGGGGATTGAGAGCAAGCAAATATATTGATATATTGACAAGAAAAACTTCATTCTTTTTCATTGTTGAATGGGTTATCCTATTTCAAAGCCTCAGAGCCAAACCCAGAGAAATACTACACCAGTCCAACAATATCAGAAATATGAATACATAAACCCCATAATTATTATCAAGCCATTTAAACAACAAAGACTGTCAAGCAGCTTCTCAGAATGGGGTCGAGGGCCGCTACATCTCGATTTTAGCTCGGCTTGATGGATTGGGCATAAATTCTTGTTCAGACAATGAAAACGTGATTGAATTTCAAGCTATGCTTGCCATAAATTTCTGGAGAAATCCACCACGATGCTATTTCTGAAAGCACAGACCAAACTGCAGAGTTTGATACGGCCAATTTTCTTACAGAGCTGCCGATTTTAGACATCTGTTCAACCATTCATTTTGCATGTTTGCTGGCAAAAGAAAATAAAGCAAAAGCTTCGATTAAGATGTGAAAATAAGACTCACAGAGTCACTCAAGCCAAAACCATAAACGCCACCAAGATTTTGATCGGACAATTTTATTAAGCTATTGAAGCAAACATGTAATACAAACTCTTGTGGTGAACACCAACGTCTCGGAAAAATGGCATTTATCGATTTTATAGGACGTATTATCTTCTGCATACTCTTGGATGGAAGTATCTACTGGTTTCTGTCCTAATAAAGGCATATTTGGATAGTGACTTATGGTCAGAGAGAAAGAGAGCTGGAATTGTACCATGGTCTCACATTCTTTGACAAACACACCTTGCTAGCACATGTTACTGAAACAGTTAGCTAATTAGCTTAAACAATAAGGTTTACATTCACTGACGTATACCTTCAGAGGAGGTAAAGTTTTCAGGCATTACTCTACACTTCCACTCATTTTTCCGTCTTTTTTACATTCATATTTATTTTAACAAGGCCATGAAGAACGTTTGGCAGCTGGCACACCAGATAGTATTTCTCTTTGTTCATATGTTGGCAGCGCACGACTCAGACATTTTTAGACGTTCAGACGTTCGGTGTACTTGGAGTTTTACTGAACGTCATTTCAAGTCAACATGGAATCCAAATTGATGCTATTTACTTTATTGATACACATTCCTGGTTTTCTTGTGTATGATTCATCAGTGCATGTTATTCCAAAGGAAAAATAATGTTTGTCTTTTTTATTTTTCATCAAAATTTAAGTCACACATTGCCTTTTCCTGACATCATTTTGGCTGCGTAGGCTACTGGAAAATGTTAACTGATTTTTTTTTTATAGCCTTTTTCCTTTAAGTTTGACATCAAGAAAATGTCAAAATACTTACACTGTATCTGAGACAATAATTATGTATAATTATATTTTACAAACACAGTGTTGGGGTAACGCATTACAATGTGAGCTATGTAATCAGGTTACTTTTACTGTTTTTTTAAATAACGGATTACTTTTAAATTTAATACAAAATACCTGAGTTACTTTTTCAAAAAAGTAATGCAAGTTACTTTGTTTTCCCTTTTATTGACTGACATCTCTCCTGTCCCCATGTTGAGAGAAATCGGGAGTAAATGCAGAGGTTGTGTTTGCTGTGTAAACATGATGATTATTGTAGTTCAAGACTAAATGTGAGCAGGCATTTACTCATCTCACAAAAACAGATTCAGTATTCCTCAAAATGAAAACAGTGAAATGCAGAATCAGAATATTACTGCAATGATGAAATATGTTAAACTACATAAATATACTTTATGTAGGCTACTTAATATCACTTTATTAATCAATGTCTTTGCTGCTGATAATCCAATTCAACCATACTAATAACCAAAAATGACTTTAGATTAACATAACATTTAGGTTTAAAAAAAAAAAATTATTGCTAAAGTAAGAGTGTTGAACTTTCTTCTGCTGCCTCTGATTCTTCTGGAATCCAGAATGGCAGCACAGCTAAAAGGTTTCTTTGAGCTGCGCCCTCTACAGGCTTGAATTCGCATTTACGTCACCCTGAGGCTTTACATTTACCAAAAATGTAACCTTATTGTTATTTAAAAACAAACAAGCAAGCCCAGCCGAGAAAATACACAAAAGTACGCAAAAACACAATAAGTTACTTTATAGGGAGTAATGAAATATTGTAATTTAAGTAACTTTCCCCAACACTGCACACATATAATAATATTAATAATAATAATAATAATACATTTTTAAAAATAAGTATATTGTAGTATGTATTTAAAACCTTTTTTTTATTATTTTTTTTTTTTTTTATTAAGTGTCCATGTGCTTACTTTCTTTAAAGGGGTCCTTGATTATGATTTCACTTTTTTAACTTCAGTTATTGTGTAATGTTTGACCATAAACAACATCTGCAAAGTTGCGACGCTCAAAGTTCAATGCAAAGGGTGATATTTTCTTTTACAGAAATCGCTTTTTAAGGACTACAACAAACGGCTGGTAGGGACTACAACAAGCTTCTTCCTGGGTTGGTGACATCACAAACCCTAAAATGGTAACACTTTACAATAAGGTTCATTAGTTAACTACATTAGTTAACATTAACTAATAATGAACTGCACTTATACAGCATTTGTTCATCTTTGTTAATGTTAATTTCAACATTTACTAATACTTTATTAAAATCTTGTTAACATTAGGTAATGCACTGTGAACTAACATGAACAAACAATGAACAGCTTTATTTTCATTAACTAACATTAACAAAGATTAACAAAAACAGTAGTAAATGTATTGCTCATTGTTAGTTCATG
The DNA here is from genome assembly GCF_963993115.1 of Abramis brama. Classification (NCBI taxonomy): domain Eukaryota; kingdom Metazoa; phylum Chordata; class Actinopteri; order Cypriniformes; family Leuciscidae; genus Abramis; species Abramis brama. The sequence goes on from NC_139974.1 coordinate 11,159,401, forward strand.
TTAGTTAATACATTTACTAATGTTTAATAAAGGAACCTTATTGTAAAGTGTTACCCCTAAAATTTACATAATCACTGCCCCCGGGAACACGCAACAAAGGGTGAGGCCATGCTGGGCTGCTTTAGAGAAGAGGAAGAGTTGTTGTTGCTGTTTTTTACACCCCAGAAAAAGTTTGTCCTAAGGCTGGCGAACTTAGTGAGGTTATTATTTATTTTTAACACTGTTCCTGAATGTTATGACCTTAACGTTTGTCTGTGTGCTGCACATTTTATGGAGAACAGCTTCCAGGAGAAAGTATAAAGCAGGCTTTACACACAAAAGCTTCTCCTGTAAGACGTAGCCATTCCCATTTTGTCGGAACAATCTGTTGTTTATGGATCACAACTTATAGGCTAAGTTTGTCTTATTATTTGTAGTTGTGTTGAACTATTAACAGTTCTAATTATAGCCTAAGCTTTATGTAACGTTAGTTGCTATGATGTTAACGAAGGGCAAAGCTTTGCCTCCGCTAGCCTGCTAATTAACAGTATTGATGTAGTGTTTACTTAAGCTTTTGTAAGCTCTTGCTTTTGTAAGACTGTTCACCGCCCCTTAGGAAAATTATCCATGATTTTGTGATCAATTAGGCTACTGTTTGTATTACCATAGTTTTCTGACCAATATGATTAAATGGTGGATAACATCTTATCTATATGAAAATTACACACAAAAAAAACGTACCACCCTGAAACGTCCTATATGTGCTTGCTTGAAATTCATTCAGCAAAAGTCTTCTTGTTCGTTAACATTTCAGAGTCTGAAACGGGCTCGAAATGGTTTGAAATTGACGCCATTGTTTACATCTGAGTAGAGCTCGCGGTTATGGAGGGGCAGGACATTTCCCGAACACGCGCTACGTGCTGCCAATCACAACACTCTGGGCCAGCTAACCAATCACAGCACGTTTCTTATTTCTATTTCTATTCCGTAAGGGGTGGGGCTTCACCGAAAACGACGCGTTCAACTAGACTGGGGAGAAAGGAGCTGTAATAATGTAAAATATGTGAAAAATAATGCGTTTTTTTAACAATCAAGCATGAAAACATATTCTAGTAAACCCCAAAAACAAAATCAAGACTTGGTAAAGGCCAGGGCATAATATGACGCCTTTAAATTAAACACCATTTTATGATCAAATACAATAACATTCATACATTTCTCTGTGACTTAAGTGTCCAGATTCTTTTTTGAGTCACTGTTGGTTTGAGTTATAACCATGTATTCAATCTAAATGAGGCACATATAGTTCATTCTCCCAACAATAACAGACCAGAAGAAGTATCATGTTGCATAACAGACAAAATGTGAAGTATGGTGCATAAAGGTCTCTTGACGTACAACAGCAGCGTGACCTGTCTTACATTTCACAAAATGTGGCGTCTCTAACCCCTAAAGGCAGTTGAAACAGGTCAGCTGAGACAAATGTGCTTGTTGTTTTTTAAGCCATGTTGTACAAAATGTTACTTTCAGTCTTCAGAAATCCAACACTCGAAATAACTATTACAAATTCTGTTTACTAGCATCTAAAAGCTGTTGGACTTTATACATTCTCTTAAATTAAAGAAAGAATTCACTCAAAAAAAAGGGAAGATTTACTCACCCTCATGTCGTTCTAAATCTGTATCTTCATTATTTAATGGAGCACAAAATGATTTTTTTTTTTTTTTTTACCTGTGTGCTTTAAACATGCCCAGACTGACAATGCCTACATTTCAAAGAAAGATGTATTGATCTGGACCAGAAAATGACCGTGGAGCAGAGCATTTTCTTTCTTGCTTCTCAATAATGGGTCATTGAATCGTCAGATCAATGAATCTTTCTTCATTCAGGCACATATATTCAAAACTGTTAACACTGTGATTTTGCTCAGTTTAAGCTGCATCTCGAAGCATAAACGTGGTGTTAATTAATTTGTGGTTTCAGAGGAAAATGCTGATGCTGTTCTCTCATATGCTACTATGGCTTTGTGAAAAACAGGCCTTAACTAACAACAGCTTGTAAGAGGCTGCAGGGGGTGACATCACATCAGAGCTTTGAACAGGAGCCAATCAGCAGTTAGGCTGAGCCTCCTCATATGAGAAAGTGCAGACTTATTAAAAAAAACTACTTTTTTATTGTTCTACAGACAGGTATAGGCCTGCTCACAGGGGCTATAAGGGGCCTAAAAAATTGAGGTTACAGCAGCCTACTTTAAGCCTGAAGAGACCGAATGAGCTTTGCTTGCCAAAAGCACCAGATTAATTCAGCACTATATACAGCGCCCGTGTGCACTTAGTGGCTTTGGGATTAGTGTTTTAAGAGCCAACACATGGACCTGGATCACATTTCAGAATTTATGTGCACAGAACTTCATTTTTTGAGACCAACATTTAAAGTCACCATGAAATCAAAATGGACAATTCTTGTTATTTTATGGAATATTGCAGTATTATCCGTGCACATCATTATTTTTCAAAATTCACCTGCCCTCATAATATTTTATTTAATCATCTCTTCTCTGATGAGGTGTTTACTGGCTGAGGGCGGGACAACCTGTCACTCACAAGATCGACCAATGGCAAACCACAACCATCCAATCAATTCCTGACAAACAAAATCAAGTCCCACTTTACTCTTTTTTTTTCTCGAGGATCTGTTTCACTCGAATATATACGTCACTTTAGAGAGAAAAGACTTGGGCTGCATCCAAAATCGCATACTTCCCTACTATATCGTAGATGAAAAACTATATGCGACAGAGGAAGTATGTCCAAATTCACAGTAAAAGAGCAGGCATAAAGTACCCGGATGACTACTACTTCCAGCGAGAAGTGCATATGATGGGCACTTTACTATCCCATGAGGCCACAGGGGAAGTTTTATAAATGGAAGTGAAGCCATGCTGTTAGGTCACATGATAATGACAACATGGCCAATGTAATACGTCCGGATTACATTCACACTACAAATTTTCATACTATATAGAACACACTTTTTAGTGGCCTCAAAGTAATTACTTATTCAAAATAAGTACCTACTCAGGGTATACAATTTCCCTTCACAACTTGTGTTTTATGCCAACTTTAATGAGAAGACGGTGTCGAAGGGAAGGTTACTTTGGAATAGTAATAGGTTACAGATTACAATTTACCCTATTTAAAATGTAATAAGTAGTGTAACTATTTATATTACTTTAATAATATAACTGGGTAACACTTTATTTTACAGTGTCCTTGTTACATATGTTACATGTACTTACCATAGTAATAACAGTAAATTATGCATAATTACATGCAACTAACCCTCAACCAAACCCTGATCCTACCCTAACCCTATAGTAGGCCTAAGTAGCCTACATGTAGTTAATTATTATTACTCAGTACTTAAATATATAATTACACTGTAACAACGACACCTTAAAATAAAGTGTAACCTATACCTGATTACATTTGATTATTTTTCTAAATTTCAAATGAATGTTTTCAACTGTTAACCATTTTCAAACATTTAAACCAGACAGGGTTAACCTTACAATACGCTGATTTCACGCAGCCGCCATTTTGAAATGGAAAGTGAGGCTCCGGTGGGAAGAACCCCGGAAGTAAAGATAAACAACAATGCTTTTGGACTACCAACCTGAAGCTGTTGCCGCGATTTACACTATTGGATGTTAATATCCAATATAGGATATGTATATAGTTCATTCCTGCTTCTTTTTTTACTTTCTGAATTATATAAAAAAAATATTTTATTTATAAATGAATTTCACTGTAAATAGTCTAAAGTATGAAAGAAATGTATGTACAGTTTTAGAATTGACACAACATCATTAAACACAACAATACGCCATCGAATTCACGACTCTCCTGTGATTAAAGGCGACACTTCCGGTTTTCTTCCCACCGGAGCCTCGCTTTCGATTTCAAAATAACGGCTGCGTGAAATCAGCGTATAGTCCTCAACACTGACTACTGTCAGACTTTCGAAATCCTTCACTTGAATTAAGATTATATAATAATTTAATTTTAAAGCAAACCACCACAAAATAAGACTTTAGCGCCTATTTTTTACTTTGAGATTGTTCTGAGCTAACAAGAAATAGCTATGATACTGTTTTTGAAATCAAATCTTTGCACAGCTATGGCAGGAAACACTGGAAATTCAAACAAGAGAACCAATGAAGAGCATCGCTTTACTAAACGGCCTTTAAATGGCAGGTGTCCAGCACATCAAAAACAGGCAAAGCAAAAAAATTATATTATTCAACATACCCAAGCTTTTTACAGAACATATTCAGATGTAACCCCCTTTGTAATCTTTAACATTTTTATAAATGTAATTTAATGACAATTTTTTTCTCAGTAACTGTAACGGATTAGTTACATTTACTTTGTAATTAAATGAAGTAACACCGTTACATGTAACTATAGTTACTCCCCAACACCATGAGAAGAGCAACAGAACATGAATTAAACACAGTCGAGAATGAATCAGTCTGTATTTTGTATCAAAATCACATTTTGTATCAAATATACATTTTCAACATGTGGAATGTCTTATGAGGAAAAACAGTTTTCATCTGTGCATTATTTTCAATACACAAGCAGGTCACTTCATTTAATATGGACCACATAATTAAATGGTTTGACCCATACTGTGCTTTAAATTATTGGATTTAATTTACAAATTTAAACCCTAATTTAAGGTAAAAGGGACAATAGTTTGTGAGCCTCAACGCAATCATTTTTACATTTTACATCAAAATTCTATTCCACATCTTTTAACGCTACCCTTGTTCAAGCGTGAATTAACATAGTGGGTTTGTTGCTAAGTCTGACTCAGAATTCTGACTCTGTTTAAAAACATCTGGGTCAAAAAAAGACGTATTCATTCCCAGGCCAATGCAAATACACACACTCTGGACTAGAGGTTGTACAAAAATAGCACTGCTCTCCATTGACAATACATGAATGTGCCTGTAATGTTCTAAATAAGCCTGTCCTGAAGCTGGAAATAGATCATTCACAGGTGTTTAGGCTATACTTCAAACCATCATTTACATCATGTTTGAAATAAAGACTTGAACCAAGCTGGGCAGCTTTGAGTGCATATTATAGCGCAGACATCCATAGAATTAGCCTAGTGTCAATGTAGAGGAAATGTCGGGCACAAAGTTAACAGAAACAATGAGACTTGCATTTGTAGGCTATATGAAGAAAAAACAGGAGCTGCATTTAATTCTCACATCTTCAGTCCCTTCTTCTTCAAGTCCGCTTTGGCTTCCTTTATTTGCGCTTGCAGCTCCTTGGCTGCGTCCTCACAGTCATTAAATGTGGCCACACGGTAGCCGACTGTTGCCAGTGAATAACAGCCGAACGCCACCAGCAGATACACAGGCATCGGCCACGCAAGCTCTCTATACTGGGGAGGCAGCTGCAAATCCAGGAGGTCGAAGGTAACGAGTCCCCATGCCATGCCTATCAGCGAACAACCAAGAAGCCACTCCAGAAGCTTGGTCATGGTTCAGGGTTCAGATGATTGTGGGATTGAGGAGGGCAAAATTAGAAACGAAGAATCCACCTATGAGGATAAATATGATTCTATGAGGTTAGACAGTACTGTTTAACATATATTATTTTAGATGACACACACTGTTTTTTGTTATTATTATTATTGATTTCAAAGTGGCCATTTAGATTTGGCCATACATAGAACACTGTATGAATGTTTTACATTAAAAATAAAAAATATACTTATTAATATGCTTATATTACGTTACATAAAGAAACTATTTCTTCCAGTGCTTTCGATTAAAACTGACAGTAACCATTTATATGGCTAGTGCTGGAGCTGAAAAAATCGGAAGATAAAGAAATTAATAGTACAGAAAAACCATGAAATACACTGGCGTTATTTACAAATGTACACTCACTCGAATTGAACTGCTAGCATGAATGCTAATGATTACAGGCGGTTACAATGAAATCTGACAGCCAACGCAACACAGAGGTAATCTTTTAACTTAGTAACAATGATCGGCTCCTGAACATTAAATAAGTACAATGAAAATGCACTGATAATATACAAATAAACTCTCTCACCCGATATCCAAAGCCAGCTCACCACTTTCAAAATAACGCACGTTGATGACGTAGTGCCGAAAAGCATTGTGGAACATGTAGTGTACGTCCTCAGAATCATGCACAACAAACACTACAGGACCATATTCGACTAATTTAAACCATGTTTCAGTATTTTTAAAACTGTCTGTTTATCTCTTAAATATTAAATGAAAGAAAAATAAAGAAACCCAAGTTTTGCAAGTTTATTGTTTGTATTTTGTGCAGTTGAATTTGTAACAGTTGAAACAGTTTAGGAGTTTAGGAAATGGCATTTGTTTATTTTATTTATTTATTTATTTAGTAAGTTAGTTAGTTAGCCAGCCTTAAAATATCTTTAAAATACCCTAAACATCTTAACCCCTATTTTATGAAATAGGAATTTTGCTTGCTTTCTCTTAAATAAAGAATAAGTGAAATCTACTGTTTTAAATTCTAAAAAATATATATTGAATAAACTGAAAGAGCGTGTCATTTTAAAGAGATGTATTTTAAAAAAGTCTGTTGTCCCTTTAAATATTAAAATAAAAAAAATGAAAGAAACCCAAGTGTATGTTTCGTGCTGAACTGTTGTGCCAATATTTTTGTACATTAATTCTATTTATTTATTTGATTGATTGATTGATTGATTGATTGACAGATTTTTGTTTAAATTACCTTAAAGAATATCAATCCAATCAATTAATACAGAATAAGGTCTATTAAAGCAGGGTTTCTCAAACTCAGTCCTGGAGGGCCACTGTCCTGCACAGTTTAGCTCCAACCCTGATCAAACACACCTAGCTGTGAGTTACTAGTGATCCTGAAGACATTGATTAGCTTGCTCAGGTGTGTTTGAAACCCTGTATTAAAGGGATAGTTCACCCAAAAATGAAATTTCTGTAATTAATTACTCACCCTCTTGCGTTCCAAGCCTGTGAGACCTTTGTTTATCTTTGGAACACAAATGAAGTTATTTTTGATGAAATCCGAGAACCAAATTTTATGAAGCAACCCTTAAAATATTGAAGGAGGAGCACCACGACGCATGAGTTGACGTAGTTCTGTAAAGGCGCTTTGGATAATATTATTTTATAAAGTTGTTTTATTGTGCAAACAAAGCACTTGTGTCGCTTCATAAAATTAAGGTAAAACTACTTAGGCTACTTTAATTATGTCTTTTCCTAACGTTCTGGACCTTGAATGTGGTAGTTGCTTAGCTGTCAATGGAGGGACAAAAAAGCTCTCGGATTTCATATAAAATATCTTCATTTGTGTTCCGAAGATGAACGAAAGTCTTACGGGTTTGTAACGACACGAGGGTGAGTAATTAATGACAGATTTTTTTCCTTTTTGGCTGAACTAACCCTTTAAGCCACGTTTTCCTCGAGTGGGATGCACTGGTTTATCTGGAACCCTGGCAGGAAATGAAACGCCTGCGCGGTATCAGTCTGGAGCTGTGTTCGTCTCTGTCTCTCTGGCTGTTGGCGCAGTTCAGTGTCTTGTGGATGCCGCGGGTGACATCCGCCCATTCAGCACGGAGAACAGAAGCGAGTCCATGACCCATCACACCTCCTCACCAGCCAAGAAGGTATAAACATTACTCACAGACAGCACTGAGGCTCCCGAAAAACATCACCCTCACAGCAAACGCGAGGTTATTCTTAGTGATGTTTACACTTGTCAGCGACTGCTTCTTTCAATACTGCAAGTGCTTGTAAAAAACGAAATGTGGCCAAGGATGGCATTTGTGTGGGGGTTTGGCACCTTTCAGTCAACTTTTTTGTGCAGCACTACCTTGATTTCATTAAAACTATTATTACCAAAGATTTAAGAGCAGAAATGATTATGCAAATCAAAATAAATGTGGACAAATTCATGCAAAACGCATGCACTATAGGCTATCCATTTGAAGTTCTGCCCAGTAATGTATGATTAACGTCACATCTATCTATCTATCTATCTATCTATCTATCTATCTATCTATCTATCTGTGGGGACCGTAAGGGCTGTGATTCTTTTCATAATCTGTGTGATTCTTTGCTGCCTGGGCGTTTGCGTAGGAGTACGTGTTCAATGAGCAGAACATACAGTGCTCAGTGGGAAAAAAGCAAGTTGGCCGTTCACAGTGTTCGAGGCTGCCAGTCCCCAGTTCTCCAGCTCAGGAAACCTGTGATCCAGCAGGGAGCAGTTGGCAGACACAATAGAACAGGCTGCACTGAGACCGAGGGGGTGATGGAGGGAACGAGGGTGTGAGGAGGACAACACAGAGAACTTAAGAATAAGATAAAGGTCGAAAGAGAAAAGAGGGATTCAGGGACAAGACTCTTAAAAAGAAAATTTGTTTTCAGAATGTGGAAGCTTTGGTGAAATGACAGAGAGAAAGTGTAGAAATAGTGAAGACTGGCAGAACAGAATGCGAGGAGGGGCTGTTGGGTTTGGTGGGGAGATCTACAGGTGCAGACTGGTCAGCCGTTGACCTTAATGGTGCATTAAATCCAGATGCTTAAATAGCTTACATGCTTAAACTCTGGTCCCCTGCCACCACCCAGAGAGAAGAGATCTGCACTGTGTGTGTGTGTGTGTGTGTGTGTGTGTGTGTGTGTGTGTGTGTGTGTGTGTGTGTGTGTGGGGGGGGGGGTAGGTTTACATAGCTACACTTTAGGTCTAAAATTGTCCCCAGACATGAGCTACTACATTGGACAAATAATACAGTAAACATACCGGTATTATTCCATTTATTGTTACAATTTAAAAGAACTGTTTTGTATTTTAATGTTTTCAAATATAATTTATTCCTGTGGTGGCAAAGCTGAATATTTACTCCAGTCTTCAGTGTCACATGATCCTTCAGAAATCATTTTAATATGCTGATTTGCTGCTCAAGAATAATTTCTTATTATCATCAATGTTAAAAGCAGTTTATTAATTTTTTGTGGAAAACGTTATACTTTTTTTTTTTTTTGTTATACAATTATTTGAAATATAGACGTGTATATTTTTGAAATATATTACTTGGACACAGTCACCTCTACACACACTTTGGACACAGTCAGATTACTCTAAATTGTAATGTAGACATGCATCTTATTCAGCATTTTTCATCTTTCAGAATTTTTCTGTAAAGCTGCTTTGAAACTATATGTGAAAAGTGCTATACAAATAAATGTGAATTGAATCAACTTTTTATAACCATTTAATAGTCTTTACTCTCACTTTTGATCAAATATGTCCTTGCTGAAAAAGTATTAATTTCTTTTCTTTTTTATATAACTAATGATATATATAAATTAGGTTAGATGTGCCCTAAAGTCTTATTTTTTTATTTCTAAAAATATTTTATTTAATTCTAAAAAATAATTATCATTTTCATGAATCTATCATATATATTTAGCTTAATATAAAAATAAAAAAAACAGAAGTTTATGGTGTGGTCCTGGTTTAGGTAAACCCTGAGGACAAAATGTCCCCAGATGACCATGTCCGAAATCCTTGTAATCTTATAAATCACACTAAGGGATGTTTTTGGGAAATGCAAAAATTTAGGGGTAAGGTTAGGGGATAGAATGTACACTTTGTACAGTGTGTGTGTGTGTATGTGTGAGAGAGAGAGAGAGAGAGAGAGAGAGAGAGAGAGAGAGAGATTGGGATAAATAAGGAGTGAGTCGCCAGTGGTGGAAAATGTCCTTGAAATGATCACTGTTAACCCAAGCAACAGTAACTAAGCAGGATGTAGGATCACCGGAGGCCTGATGTGTAAAAAAAATGTTTCTAATATGTAGGAGGAGGCAAAGAGGAAGAAAAATAAGATAAAAAGTAAAAATTCATTTAGGGTTTGAATGGAGAAAGCACTGTAGACACTCCATGGCTCCAATGTGAGCCTTTCTAGATGAGACAGACAAAATATGATTTAAAGGGAACAATTGCAGATAAGTGTGTTTATGAGAGAGAGAGAAAGAGAGGGAGGGAGGAAGACAATAGTGCCTGGCTCACAAACAGGAACCCTCTGTTTCCTTTGCCTGAGTGAGATCTTAGTCTCAGTCTGTTCTCTCTTTCACACACACACACACAAGCTCATATCGAGAGACTGACCATGAGTTCATGAAATCACATTGTTTTCTTGTACAAATTCCATGAAGCAATTATGTTATCTATTAAAGGGCAATATAAATGCATTACATTAGTTGTGTTTTCTGATGCACCTCTACAGTATTTCTCATCGGATTAGGGATTTGTACACACCCAAACTTTAGAATTTGTTCTCTTTGCAGTGACATGCACTGATGAATCATTCATTTATTTAAAAGTAGCTTCACCTTTGATTTCATTCATGATGTTGACTACATTTTGGAGCACGATTTGTCTCCATTTGCTAAAAGAATCACTCAGAAAACCTCAGCAAGCAAAAGACCTGAGGTCCATCCTAATGACGGCGAGTTTTGGGCAAACACTTCTCAGATTTTCTTTATAAATGTGAAAATCACTTATTATGTTTGGCTGATGTTCTTAAATATTTTAACTGATCTAAAATACACAGATGTGATTTTGATGGAATGTATCTACGCTATTCAGAGTCGACCTGGCTGGATCTGTCATCATTTTCCAGTATCTGTGTATGTTGGAGGAATGATCCCATCATTCTTGTCTTCAGTATGAAAACCTTTCCTCAGTTATAGGCTCAGTCCCGGCCAAATCCTGACACGGACAGTCAAGCTGTCTCGGTGACTTGTGTGTTTTTGATCATTGCTTTGATCTCTTGCAGTCGGTTTTTAGGCATTTTGTTGATAATTCTTCATACAAGTCAAACGCTTCATTAATGAAGACAACTGAGCAAAGGACAGCTGGACTCATAAATATTCACAGTATGGGGGAAATATAAACAGCATAAATTCTAACCTGCCTAAATACAAAGTCAGAAGGTGTATGAGAGTGTAAGCAAGGGATCTGTGGTCTTCCTGTCAAAGTCCACCTGTTTCTGCTTCTGCCGTGGAAAAAGACCAGAGAGACACAGAGGATGGAAAGAAAGACATATGGAAACAGGAATGTGCTTTTCTCAATCTCCTGTCAGCAGTTCTCTGGTCTATTTTAGAGCCCCTCCATACATCTGTTTCTGCACTATTACAATATTTGTACATCGTAAGCAAAAGTTAATATTATGGGGTGAATGTTTTGTCTTGTATAAATAATATATATAAGAAGAATGGTTTGTGAAGGATCATGTGACACTGAAGACTTCTCTGAAAAACATTAAATAAATAAAGCAAAACAAGACACAAACAAAAAAAGAAAAATTAATAAAGAAAATTCCAGAAAATTATAATAAACATAATTAAATTAAACACATTGCTATAATGAATCATAAGACATTTCCCATTGGACTTTTAAAAAAAAAACAAGAAAATACTACTCTCAGTTCCTGGCCGACCCATTTTCAACACTGTAAAAAATAAAAACAGATATTGTACTAGTAATTTTCTCCCAGGACATTATCCAGTAATTTTACAGAAATGTCCATTAACCCTAAAACACAACACAATACAATGCGTAATTCAAAATACAGGTAAAGCACCTGTAAAAAACAACAATATGGAACCAAATACTTATATTTGCCTATATTATACTATAATTATATATAATATTTGCCTTAGCAGTGCAGCGCGCTTTCAGAAACCCTCCACCTTCCCCAGCTCCACCTGTATAGATCTGCCACGGGTAAATCATGTACGCTAAATTGTACAGCAGCAGCATGTCTTACTTTCTCACAGCAGTGTGTCATGTATGTATTAGCAGTAGCCTTCATATTACTTCATATTAATACAGTACATTGTGCACTGTTTTTACAGACATTTTTACATTGTACTTTACGATTGGCTCGCCATCTGAAATCTGTTAACTCTGCTAAGTTAGCTTAATGCTTTTGCATAAAAAAATAGCCAAAGCTTTAATAGCTTGTAAAGCTTCAGTCTATGTTGAACTGAGTTGACACTGAATTGATGAAATATAAACATATGTAAATGTTTGGTGTTTCAAATGTTGTGTATCTTCACAGTGCATTGTTTCACATTCAGACAAATACTGCATTCAGGGAGTTTTGGAGACTCTTATTGTTCTTATTGTTTGTTTTTGGTGAAACTGAGGTCAATCCCATGAACTAGCAACAGTATAATGCCATACCACTGACATTTTGTTTTAAGTATATCTGCATCTGTATATAACTCTAAGTATGACCAACTACAATTACTAATTACATTGACATTGAAATTTCAGTTATGAAGTATAACTATCCAGATATGAGTTAGCTTTAGTAGCCTATACTAAAAATCAATCACTTCGCATATTGTGCTCTCTATTGTAAGCTATTGTCACTCCATAAGTGCTACATGAGCAAAATACACTGCTATACTATAAAAACTGGTGTACTTGCCTACTAAATCTGTCCGATCAAAGCATGAAACTTTTGTTTAGAGCCCTGGAAATGCTTTGAAGTCACAAATGTTTCAAATCTGCGTCATTCTGACCTCACAAAAAACTATATGAAAGCCTATGTTTCCATACTTGATCTCTGTAGTCCCAGACTGTCACTTGAACATGTAAAATGCCCCAGAGAGCAGTTTTATGTTGTTATTGAATATAACTCGATATGACAGCATGTCTATTGAGAGCTCTTTTCTTCGGGTCATTTCACGCAGAGGGAACAAATCTACAGCCTTCCTATGTGACATACATGACAGGCAACACCCACGGCTGCTACAAAGCCTTTTAATAAAAGGAAAATCTCATTCTTAGATGCTTTAGGCCAATCAACCGAGTCCATTAGTTAGCAGCTCTGTGAGAGCTTGTCGTCATGCCAGGTCTCTGTTCCCTCTCATAACTCATGCCATGTCTGTGTGGTCCAGGGTTATTATGAAGCCTGCTGTTATAAAACAATATACTGGACACTGTCATATTTATTTTAGCAAGGACAATTCTGGCCCATCCACTTGTTTTGACTGGCATTGAGGTCTCGCCATCTCAGAAAGTGATGTTAAAATGGAAAAGGCAAGTTGGGAAAATATGTTCAGCAGAAGTGAAATGGAATGAAAAGAAAAAAACCTTGAACAAAAACGTATTCGGGAAAATATGCTAGTCTGAAATTTCAATGCGCTGGGTAGTGTTTGGCCATTTGAAAACAACAATTACTATTTACATTTTCATTTGTACTTTATTCTTATCCACACACACACATATATATATATATATATATATATATATATATATATATATATATATATATATATATATATATATATATATAGCTTAAAATAAGCTTGTGAAAAGCTTGACTTAATTTACACACATTGACATTTGCATACATTCATGAATATCATGAATATTACAATTAAAAATATAATATAAAAAAGTATATATTAATGCTATTAATACATATATATATATCATTTATGTTTATATAATTGTTTTAATAATATAAAAAATATTTAGTTTAGAATATAGATATGTTTGTTTAGATATGTTTATAAATTAAGACTTTCAAAAGCCTATAAATCTTTAGCATGCTTTTAGCACATTTTAGCTGAAAGCATTGTTACAGTCAATAGTCATTGACACGTTTGGACGTATGCCTCATCAACTGCTTGTACAGTTGCTGTCGTACCCAAACACAAAGTGACAGCATGCATAAACATAAAGTGTACCAAATACCCAAATGCCTGGCCTGCCTTTCATACCCTTTTTAATTACATCTATTGACATCATAGTTAATTGGCACATGCTGAGCGTACAGTTATTTCTAGCGTCAGTTAGCGCATGGGACCGCAACAGACCTCCATGGGAGTTCACCATTGCTGTGCATTGAGACCGAAACAAACCTGGAACAAAGAAGATGGGGGATTTGAAATCTGTCTTGAGACAGACTTACTCGATGGGATTTAATTGGTTGACAGTTGCATTCAGTGATTGTTTTGGTGCTGTGACCCAGTTTTGAACCGTATTGATGCTCTCTGATGAACTGATTAAAAACAAACATATATACGGTATAACATAACATAAGACAAGCATTAATTGTGGTGAGTTGATATAAAAAATTTAATAAATGGAGTCAGTTTGCGTCTTCAGCAGTGAGGCCATAACCAGTCTCTGTAAACATTAGTAGGCGCATTTCCATTACAGATTTGCGCAAAACTTTTGAGATTTTTTTCTAAATGTCGACAAAAAACTATTGCGAAATGACGGTGTTTCCATTAACCGATGTTATGCGACTAAAACTTCATTTTTTCTTCTCGCGATAAGTAAAATCATTACAAAAACCATGGCAACGGACGTTGGTAGGTTTATGTACTATATCCCAGCCACTGCACTAGCCATTATTAATCGAAGGAGATGTATGTGTGTTTTCCTTGTTTAAACTTGTTTTTGCGAAATATTTCTTTTTCGAATTGCCTGAAAAACCACCTCATGCGAGCATAAAAACTTTTTTGCGATAAATGGAAGTTTTTGCGAAATTGACGTGTTTCCATTGGGCGTATTTTCAATTTGCGCAATTTGTAGGGTAATGGAAACGCGGCTAGTGACAGTCCTGAGTGTAAGTTTGAGCTAGCTGTTCATCTCTGCAGAACAAAAGCGTCTGTGTGTCTTTATGGGATGAAGGATGGAAAAAGGTCAGTGGGGTCTAAGTAGACATTCTTCGTCACGGTAAAATGTGTTTATGGAAATAAATGAATGATTGATGGTTTATTGTTCAGGCTGTCACAAAATTGTTTGCCAAAAATGAAACCCTCATGTCATTCCAAACCTGTAAGATTTACTTTTTCTTTGGCCTATTTTTTAATTTTGTTGGGTTGCTTTCCTTAGTTCACCCTGTAGATGTCTGACCCTAGAACCTTCTTGACGTTCTACGCTTCTCTCCCTCTCGTCTTCTTGCATCTGTCAACCTTTGACCTTTAACCCTTGTCATAGAGGAGAAAAGAAGCATGTGTTGACCGTGAAACAGATACCATCACTATTTTCTCTCGCTCTTATTTTCTCTCCTATATAAAGGTCAACTGTTCTGACCTCTCCAGCTTCATCTTATCGCTGTCTCCATCTGCTTTCCATCTCTCTCCTGATGTTTATCTGTCTCACTCTGTCATTTCGTCCTTCTCTCCTGGCCCGATCTCCCCCCGTATGTGCAGATGACAGTGTGCCCTCAATGTTTACTTGTTTATCTCTTTTTGTTACATCTCTTTTTGTGTTTCTGTCCCTGATTCATTCTGTCTCTTAGTGACCATTCAGTGTAGTGATGTATGCACAGCTGTTCTTGACAGAGCGCTAGAAAAACATGTGTTTTCTTTACAAACCCCCTGTTGACTGTGTCTCGCCTCGCCTTTTTGCTTTTTATGGGATCTGGAATTTTTACAGCCACGGTGCGTTTGACAAGTGTTCAGAATAATGCTGAAATTCATGGTAAGTTACGTCAAAAACGTCAAAAATAATAAATTGTACAAATGTCACAAATCTAGTATCCAGGTATGAGTGCAGCTGGTATATATATATATAACATGCTGAATCGGAATTAGAATGTATGAAGATATTAACATGCTGTAATCTGGTGACTGTTGGTGAACTGACCGAAATTTATATTAAACACAACAGATTTGATTGTGTGTGTGTGTATACGTACCACTTTCGTCCATTGGTGTAAAATAACAGGAATCGTTCATGTTCGACTGCAAACTGCATAAGAATATTATTCCTGTTATTTTACACCATGGGAACAGTGTTAACCTGCTCACAGTGAGTTATGGGCCCACATTAGACGTCTGTCTGAGGTTACACCTTTACTCCATCAGCAACTACAGTCCATTATGACAGACTGTTCAGCTAAACGCATACAGGTAAAAAGAAATGCAAAAAAAGTATATAAATGATTCAAATAATCAGTCTTTAGACTGATATATCTGCCTCAGCGTGTCTCTTTCAACTTGTCAATAGGTTTACATTCAGTTCTTTAAAGAAGTCATGACATAAGAAATCAAATTTTGGATCTTTTGACATATAAGAGGTCTTTGTACCATTAAAACATCATAGCTTAAAACGTCCTCCTCATTTTAAAAGCATAATCAAGCTCTAAAAACGTCTCGTTTTGATATTGCGCGATCTGTGATGTCACACAGGCAAATTCATTTGCATATGACTGTCTCCAGAGCAAGACATCAACGAATAGTTTTACATCATCTCACCATAGGCCCCGCCCACTAACATCCAGTCACTTAATGGCTGACATTTGTCTACACTAGAAGCGAGCGTCTCGTCAAAAGCAAATAAAACCCATTTTCATCACTGATGCTGTCTACAATGCTTTATCTGTAAATTAAGGTTTATGGATAATGTTTTCAATACACTTAACTCACATGCAATATGGAGTTGATTTCCAATGCAATGATGACGTTAGCCAATCATATCAGTGGCCTCTGACGAGCCTTAAAATGGATAATTTCAGATAGAGGTTCAGAATGAGGGTTGAAAATAATACGTTTTTCCATATATGTATTTGTTTTGTGTGCAAACAATTTTTATTAACATTATACATGCAGCCTCAAGGAAAATATTAAAATAATAAATAAAAAAATCAATGTCATGACCCCTTTAACTCAGTGCTATACAGCTGATAAAGGTTTATTAGGGAACAAGCTAAAAATAAAACAGATGCACAGCTGAGACATACTTTCAAAACTTGATGCTTCCAGATGTGATCCAAGTACCGAAATACCGAACAGATGCTGGTCAAGATCCATAGGGATGCATTATACTGTACATTTGAGATGATGTGAAACTTTCTTTTGCTAGAGTCTACCTTAGACAGAAAATCAACAGGTGGTTGGCATAACTGAATATATGACTAACATATTCCCATTAAATCTGGTTCTGTTTGCTCAGAATGTTTGCTAATGCCACTAGTGAATTTGATTAGTATTCCGATGCTGGATTGTGCTTCTGGTCTATTGAATACTCCTTAAGGGAGATGCACACCTATTTATAAACCCTGATTCATCGTTGTGATATTCACATTAAGGATAGTGAACAAACCTTTATAATTGCAATGCATTTAATAACCAAATTCTTTCAATTTGTGAATTTGAAATTGCTGATTGATTTGTGGTGACTCCTTTTCAGACAAAGAACAAGAAAGACTTCAAATCAATGATTGGTGCTTCATATGTGAATGTGAAAACAAGGTTAAGGTGGACCCTGCAGCATGCTTTTAACATTCATGCTGTATCCAGACATGCCTAGCTCATTTTCAGATGTCTGAAATGGCTTATTCAGAGGAGAGAACACCTGGAAGGCGCGACACTCTGGTATACTGGACTTCTTTCCCAGTATATGATGTAAAATTGATGAAGAACCATATGGGTCACTTATGATGCAGAACCAAACAGGTGCTCTTTGAAAATGAGTTTCATATGATGTGCTGTCTGGCTAATTCACCGGCAATTAGTCGCTCAGCTGTTATTCTAATATTAGCGTACAATGAAATGGTTTTCCACAGGATGGAGCGGGGCGGATTACATTTGCACACAGTTAGGCCAAACGCAAAATGTGTTGCAAGTTTAACAAACGGAATGTTTCTATCGAGGTCAGCTACACTTAGTCTTGCTCAGACCACTGAAAACCTGCCTCAGCAATGATCCTCAAAAGCTTCTATTTATCTGTGTGGATTTACTAATAGCGGGACAGATGGGATTGCTGAGAGAGGGTGAAGAGTTGAAACAGTTAAACGTGGGCGATCCCTCCACTCCAGCGCTCTGTCCGGAGAGGATCCATATGGAGACAGGAGAGTATTAGTGTAACGCTCATGTATACAGAGGGGGAAGGGAGTCGGGCGATAGCTTTACCTCTCAAATCTTCTTATCAAGTAATGAAACGGGTTGATTCTGTTCACCCTGATTCTCGTTTAATTTGGGACGAGGATCTTGCAAGTTAATAGTATTGCACTTTTCTAATGCTTTCTTTCCAGAGGTTATTGCGCCAAAATGCCTTATTTTGATTGCTAGTGGCTTTAAAAGATGAAACATCCAGATTTTGTAAAGGTTTTCAGTTGCCATGCTTAGGTTATAGGGGAAACCAGGGCAAGTTGTCACACTTTTTACTACAGTGAATATTCCTAGGATAAAAAAAAAAAAAAAAACATAACCTAAAAAAAACTTTTTTAGGTTTATTTCTAAGGTTTATTTGTTAAAGTCAATTTCTTTATAGAGAGCAAATTTAAAGTGTTGGCTACAAAAAATGGCTACTATTTCCCTGTAAAAAAAAAAGAAAAAGTTTAGAGTTTAGAAATAGGTTGTCACACTTTTACTACAGTGAATATTCCTATAGGGATAAAAAAATAAAAAAATTAAAAAAAACAATATCTGTATGAGCAAAAACCTTAAAGTCTTGACTACAGAAGCAGTGTAATTGCTGAGGGGGAAAAAACATAGTTTATTTAACACACATTGAGAATTTGACAAAATGCCCAGTTTTAGTTTTAATAGAGTTTTGATTTGTCTTTGAAAACAACACACAAAGATATTTCTAGATAACAACCCATTTGTGTAATAGGATGTTTGACCTATTTAGTTAGTTCAGTAGTAAATATATTTTTTCTTTTAAAAATTATTATTTTTTCAAGTCTTGGTTATGGAAACAGCATTATTGCTGAGGACAAAAAATACAGTTTATTTAAAATCCCCCAGTAGTCAATAATTGTATCCCTTAAAACTCATCTTTGATAACCAAAATGACATATTTAAACGTTTTTTCCTGTGAAAAAAAAAATATTCATGCCTTAAAATAGCTTGAATGCAACTCTACACCCTTGCTTCATTTAGTATATGAGGATCAATGAATATGCTAATTAGCCCCGCCCCCACACTCACACCAGCTCAGAGATGGTATCACAATGGTATCGCTCTTTACAACGTCGGACACATAACGGTAATTAATATGATTAGCCTTTTGCATGACAATGTTATCAAACAGCTAATAATATGTTGCTAATGTTGCACAAACATGTTCCCATTCGCATCTCAGTCAGAGGTTCGGACAGCTGCCTTCTTACAATCAGAAACGCTTTGTTTGACTCAGAACGTCAGTGGAGAAAGACATAGTTTATCATAATATCGTAATATACATCATACACCCGCTATATTGCTAAATCGACCCGATTTTTCATATCATCAGAAAAACATACCGGGATAACCTGGCATCTCTCGAGACTCCCCTGCTTGTTCGCTGTTAATGATATGCTAAAGCCCGCCCGCACGTTGATGTGTGGTTACAAGGTAGTTTGTGACGTCAGAAACACCAGCGATTTCAAATTGCGTTTTTGAGACGTTAGGCTTGTTCAACTTTATGCAGCTCTGCGCAGACCGATCGGCCGACTGACTGATGACAGTGCATGCCGGTGTGGTGAACAAATGAGTCCTATTGAAGAGATGAGTCCGAGCTTAGGACCCCATTAGTATGCCAGTAGTATGCCTGATCTAAAACTGTTCTTGCGATGGGGTCATTTTTCTATTAACAGTTTAGACAGCTCACGTTAGCTACAAGTTATCGCAAGGGGATCATGCCTATGTTCCCACAGCCCTATGTTCCCACATTTCTAAGAATTTTTTTTTTTTTTACGATTTGTCTAAACCCCAGTTACAGGTAGGTTTAGGGGTGGGGTCAGGGGTAGGCCATTTGTGGGAACATTGTCTAAACCCCAGTTATGGGTAGGTTTAGGGGTGGGGTCAGGGGTAGGCCATTTGTGGGAACATAGGGCTGTGGGAACATAGGCATGATCCCCTTGCGATAACTTGTAGCTAACGTGAGCTGTCTAAACTGTAATAAGAAAAATAGTAATATACACAAATAAACATTATTTTATGGTTCTTGTAATTTAAAAAAAAGTGTACTTGTAACATATTGCGCTGACTATTACGATAAAAAATAATGACAATTATAATTGCATTAAGAATTGCTGTGAATACAGTAAGGCATTATCAGGGCAGTATAAGCTCAGGTAAAGCTCAGCTAGCACGATCATCGGATCGGATAACGTTAGCTGTATGCTATGCTACTATCTAAGCTAACTAAAAACACTAACAACTAGAAATGTTTAATTTCACAATCTATAGCTTCGGTTAAACACTAGTATATGAAACGTATAATTTAAAATACATTAATGACTCGCTATAAAGTAGTACAAACGTCTTCTATAATAAAGTGATTTTGTACAATTTGGCACTAAAGCGATTACCCATAAAACGTGCTTTGAACCAATCGGATTGCTTGGGTCCTAAGCTCGGACTCATCTCTTCAGTAGGACTCATTTGTTCACAACACTGGTTAGAAATTTTGTCCAATTGAGACAGCACCGACACCACATGACTGTGACATATGGCATCAAAATATCGCGAGAGCGATTCGAGAGCAGTCGGGAGGACTCTCCAGAGCGACTGCACGAGCGCTGATGACAACACAGCTGTTCTACGATTGGCCGAATCCACCGCATGACAACGATCACATGTGTTTCGTGTTTATTCTCACACCTTCAGTTCCACTTATGCTCATAAATCTGTTTTTTATAACAGTAAAATCTCTTTTCATGTAGTCGCAATGTTATATTGTGTCATGTTTATCAAAATAAAACTGATCGTCTATGTCACGTCTATATTCGTCTCCTCCCCGCCTGCACGCGGCAACTCTCGCCGATCGTTACATCATCCAGCCAATGTCGAACACCCCTTGTCTTTGGTTCACGTCGTTTTAAAGAGAAAATACTCAGCAATGGTGTTGACTTATGAATTTGCACATGGTTTGTCTTAAAGCATATTGAAAACACCACAAAGACATATAAACAACATTAAAAGCTTGATTTTCACCACAAGGGGACTTTAACACACCTTTGGATTCTGTGACAACATGCCCCAATAGTTTTAATAGAATTTTGAACTAGGTGTTTGTAAAAAATAAAAAAAAATAAAAAAACCTTCCAAACCATTTCAATATATAAAACATTTGGATTTTTGACTTCAACCTTTATTACTACGATATAGATTTTCCCAGTGTGACAACTAGCCCCAGTCTTGAGGAAACAAGCAAATATATCCAGTCGTACAGATTTTTTCAATATATTATATCAAATTACTATACGGTTATCCGGACCACACCTGACCACACGTGACCACAACCGCTCTTGGTTGGTCATAACCCCAGTGACGGGTAGGTTTAGGGGCGGGGTTGGGGTAGGTCATCACATGTGGTACCCAATCACATGTGGTACCCAGTGATAACCGTATAGTACCCAAATTACTTTTGTTGAAAAGCGAACAGTTTGACAGCTCTTTGAAATGACTATTTTGTACGAAGCATTTTTATATACATCTGCAAACTCCATGAAACTCAATCCTACAATTAGTCAATAGACATTGCGGTGAAAAAAAATCTAAATATGAGCGTGCAGTGGTCTGTCGAAAGTCTTTACCCTACAATAACGGAGTATTACCACTGTCTAGCCCTCCCCTCTAGTCTAGTCAGCAAGAGACTTGACGCAGATGGCAACAACCAGGGTAGACCTACAACAGCTGGTATAAGTCTATAAGCTCGTAACAAAATGGATCAACGGGCACAGCAATACGACAAGCCACCGAGACTACGGTCGGACGCTTTACGGATATTTTAGTCTGTGGTGCTTCGGGAAATGACTGGTCTTATTAAACGAAAATCGCATAAGGTTAAGCAGCTGCAAAGCTTCTGAGGTATTTAAAAATCCCCCCCCCCCCCCGACTGTGCATAAGACTTCCTGGTATGGATTAGAGGCTGCAGATACATGTGGTGTTGTGGCTACATACCTTCAGTCAGTCAAAACCCAATCTGGTGCTGAGTTTTCCCTCTCCCCAGGCCGAGAATCGCCAAAAGCAAAGTGGATGATGGAGAGAGGGAACGGAAAGGAGAAAAAGAAAGAGATCAATATGAAGATAAAGTGAGCAAAACTTCGCTGGAGATGAATTGTGGAAAAACGGGAGAGAATGATGGGGGAGACGGGATAGATCGGGCGTTTAGATGAAAGCACAGAACACTGAGATGAAAGAAAAAGAAAATCAACCTATGACACACAATCTTTAAGAAATATCACCCTCAGCTCTTATTGGGCCATCACACTCCCTAGAGCAGTGATTTCAGAGAGGGCCGAGAAGGTGTGTGTGTGTGTGTGTGTGTGAGAGAGAGAGACGACGTATAGTCTTGGATTTCTCTCACCAGAAACATAAGCCAAACGAAAAATCTGTGCTTTTAAAACTTTACATTTCTGAAACATTTCATTCCATGAGAGGAAAACATTGGCTAACCCCTCATTTGGCTCATAGTCTCTCAAAGGGTCTGTCTAAGCTGAAACATACCTAACCACTCGACTTTGTGGTTTCTAACCAATATGGCAACAATTAAAGACATATGTGGATTTTCATATAAGAAGCTTTCTAAAGAAGCGTATACAGACATGCATATCTGCATAGTATCAAAACTTATTTGGTCTATTTGGTTCATTTGAATTCTAACCAATATAATATTAAAAGGAAAATAGGGTGCAGATATCCAACCTGATGTCACAGGAAAACGTAACTGTGTTACAAGATTCTGTATGATTTTGTACAATGTGAATAGTACAAAAACATACGATTGTTAGAAAAAAAGTATGCATGAAGGTCCGCACCCCTAAACAAACCCATCACTGGGGCGCAAGAAGATCGTATCAAAAACGTACGAATGAAATCATGCAAATTCATACGAATTAGCCATCATTCATCAAAGCGAAAAATATTTAAGAGTTGACATCATGTATATTATTTTCATTTAAAAAAATGATCACTGAGCATCCTCCTGAGGTGGCAGTGGAAGTAAGTCTCTCACTTTGTCTAAAATGGCTCCATATTCCCTCAATAGTGCATTTTTTGTCATTCAATATATGGCAATACTTTATATGTGTGCATATATGTATAGTTGTATGCAAACAGAATAAATACATTCATAAATCTCTGTCTGCATTTTCCTCTGGGTGGTTCAAGTCTTAAGGGTGGTCTTATCCTATCCTATCCTACCCTATCCTATCCTATCCGGACGGGATTTGATTTCAAAGAACCTGAGTTAGCCACAAAGCAGTAATTTTCCAATTCTCCACCAAATGGAAAAACAGTCCATTTGTTCATGAATTGGGCTACAGTGGGAGTCATTTGTTAATGAAGCTGACTGACTTGATCACTCTATATGCTTGATAAAAATTTTAAAAAGTGCCATGCACCAATGCAAATGGAAAGCCTACTATATTTTGTAGATATAAATGTGACCTGAATTCCTTTGTCAGCTAAAAGATTGGCTAAATGGAGGCATTTGCAACAGTCCAAGTCTAATCCACCTTGCAAGAGAACTGACACTCACATACAGTATATTTGAAGAAACTGCTGCCCCCAGCTGATCAAAAAACAGTAATACACCATTCGTTCTGAGTATATTCTATGAGATATGTGATATTAAGAATAGAATAAGTTTCATTTTCAGATAATTATTTATTACAAGCAGGCAAAAGCCACCATTCTCTCCAGCAAGATTCAATCTACACTCTAAAGCTTTAAGCTGGACTGAAATCAAGCACATGATTCAGACTCTTAAAAAATATTCTCTACAGGCTCGTATAAGGTGATTTATAATGGTGGGGTTAGTGCATTACACACACATAAACTTTTAATCACATAAATATTGAGTAAAGCAGTGCACTTCCAATGTTTTGCAATGAAGATTTTCATTCTTAAGAATAAGCTTCACTTAATTCATTTAAGCTTTAAGTATTTTCCAACTGTCCAATAGCATTTGGGAATCCAAAACAACAATTTGTGTAAGCTACAAGGTGAGTGTGTCCTAACGAATTGCTCAGAAAAAGTCCTTTTATATACCGACTGCAGTCTAGAAGCCACACATTTCAACAAATCAAAATTCTTCTTAACTATCTAAGGCGAAACAGCAGCGAGAAACATTTGGTCTGGCATTAGACGTATGTTGAGTAAATATCTTTGTAAATGCTCGAGTTGACAGCTGATAGAGTTTGACAGACCTGTCTTGACAGCATATGGCTAGAGGTTGAAAGAGCAGATGTTTACGATAGAATTGTGGGTTATAAAACGAGGCCTTGTGTAACAGTCTGGAATTTCTGCTCTGTTTGGAGCTTAATAAACGAAAGCACTTTAATACAAGGTATATTATGTCACTATAATATACACAATGTGGGGGGAAATCTAGTATTAAAAAAAAAACTTTGAGGCACATTTCCTACACAGAGAGATTGGTTGGAAACACATCTTTTTGCATATATATTTTGTGTGTATATATAGGTGAATATGCACTTTAAAGTTTTCATGGGTATATAGGTGGCATCACCAAATTCATAATTCAATTGAAGAGGTTCATAATTCAGCAAGCAGTGCAGCAATAAAGGCCCCTCAAAACAAAAAGAAAAATAATCAGAGGTTTATGTTGGGTGCAATTAAAAACAACCGTCTCTTAAAATCGAATTATAAAAACAATAATCAGAGTTCAGTTCAGTTTGGTAACACGTGACTGAATGGTGACTCGTCTTACTGGGGTTTGATTTGCGTTGCGATTGGCTACTAGCTCCTGTAGCTGCAGAGCTCCGCCTCCAATGAAACAGAATGCAGGGCACACGGGGGCGGAGCAGTCCACAGGTCCCTCCCATAGTGGGCGGAGAGAGTGGGCATCGTAAAACGTGACACGGCCCTTCTCAAAGTCGAGACAAATTCCTAGTCTCGGAGGCAATGGATAGGTAACGCCGGTTGGCGAAGAAGGGCTGTTGCCATTGGTGAAGCCAGACTCTCTGCCGTGATGGGAGTTGGCGGAGGAGGGCAGGTAGATCTTGCCCATGCCCATTGTGAGGAAAGCGAAAGGGGGAGGGGAATCTGACGAATCCTCGGCTCCACTGTCATGGCCGCTGTCTGGATCATATCTATCAGACAGAGAAGATGAGGTTAAAGTCAGCGTGAAAAATGGTTGAAATCAAGTACCATTCATTTTCCTCTTTAAAAATGCGTTTCACTTGGAAATGCTGTGCCATTTTAGTGTTGATTTGAAACTTGGTGGAAACACTGTATATAATATAGATCAGGGGTTTTCAGACTGGGGTCCGGGGACTTCTAGGGGGAGTAAAATAAAGAAATAAATAGTACATAGTATAGTACTACAAGTGAGTAGGGGAAAAACATAAGAAACAAAATATTTCACAGTATAAATTGGGTCTTTATACATAAAAAGTCATAGCTGCCTTCTACATTTTTGGATGGGAGTCCCTCACAAAAGATCATATTTGGGGGTCGGTGGCATCTAAAAGATTGAAAACCCCTGATATAGATAATATCATATGTATAATCTATATATAGAGATCAGTTGACAAAGCAAGTCTGTATGGTATGGTATTAATCATTCAAGCTTTTACATTTTGTTGTGTATAAAGGTATAAATAAGTGAAAGAATGAATATTTTTCATCATTTAGAATTTAGATGTGGTTATTTGGGTTTCTTTATAATGCTTTTCATTTCTATTGTAGTCATAATTTCAATAGTTTTGGTCATAATAAAACCAAAACTGAAGATAATGGGTGTCATATCTTAACATTAACATATCTACTTTCTCTTCTCGTGTTTTTTTTCGTATTTTTGGTTCTCTCCCTTTGTTCATTTCTGAGATTTAGTACTTACCTTGGACTAGCCATGTCTTGAGGCAGATGAAACCACTCTTGAAGTTTAGACTCCAGGCCCACTCCAACCTGTAGAATAGAGAGAAAAACGAGAGAAAAAGTGATTTAGAAGGAGGTACGGGAGAGACGGTTAATATAGTTCTCCTTCGTTGCAGAACTTGCCTTGACCAGATAAGAGCCTGGCTCCACTGAACATGCCCAATAGTGTCGGCCCTGCGTTATGGCCACGTCCCCCACGAGCAGATCAGCTGTCAGGTGACAGGAAGTGAGGGCCCTATCGGCGGCCTGCAGCAGGGACAGACCGGGCACACTGCGGGCACAACGCTGCTCCTTACTCACCACCAGTCTGTCCGCGTGCAGACCCCAACGAGAGTCCAGGTAAAAATTCAACACTGCCGAAGAGGGCGGAGGGAGACAACAGCGAGGGAATACGGGAGACATTTTGAGGAGGATAGAAGAAGAGGGGAAAGAGGGACACAGAATTAAGGCACCAAACGGAGGGAGGTAAGAGTGGGTGGAAAAGGAAGAATAGAAGTATAGGAGATATATGCAAAAGGAGGACATAGCATAAGAACAGCAATCAGGAAAACAGTAAGCAAGGAAAAAAGACATAGAAATGCACTCTGGGAATAGCAGGGTGAAATCAAGACTGCAAAAAGGAGGAAGATTTGCGTTCCAGCAGACAGGCAGAGAAGGAAAACGTGTATTTCCTATTTTAATTCGTTTTAAAATGTAATTTATTGCTGTGATGGAAAAGCTGAATATTCAGCATCATTATTCCAATCTTCAGTGTTACATGATCCTTCAAAATTCATTCTAATATACAGATTTGCTGCTCAAGTAACATTTCTTATTATTATCAATGTTGAAAACAGTTGTGCTGCTTAACATTAGTGAAAACTTCTTTAGTGAACAGAAAGTTCAAAAGAACAGCTTTTATATGCAATAGAAATCATATGTAACATTACAGATGTCCTCACAGTCTATTTTTTTGTCCTTGCTGAATAAAAGTTTTTATGTTTTATTAATAATTAATTTATATAATATTTATTTTTAAACTTTTACTGTTCATGATGATAATGTGTTTTTTGTCGATTTATCTCTGCTCGAGGTGTGAATAGGCTTTTATGCCTAAAACAAGTACCGGTGTTTAAAGGGATACTCCACTTTTTTTGGAAATAGGCTCATTTTACAACTCCCCCAGAGTTAAACAGTTGAGTTTTACCGTTTTTGAATCCCTTCAGCCGATCTCTGGGTCTGGCGGTACCACTTTTAGCATAGCTTAGCATAGATCATTGAATCGGACATGACCATTAGCATCTCTCTCAAAAAAATGACCAAAGAGTTTCGATATTTTTCCTATTTAAAACTTGACTCTTCTGTAGTTACATTGTGTACTAAGACCGACGGAAAATGAAAAGTAGCGATTTTCTAGGCTGATATGGCTAGGAACTCTCATTCCTGCGTAATAATCAAGAAACTTTGCTGCCGTACCATGAGTCCAGCAGGCGTAATGATATGACGCAGCGCCTGAAAATAGTCCCCAGCTCGGTAACTACCAACGTGACCGGGACTAAGTTTGTCTAACCTATTAGACCTATTTTCAGGTTTCTTGATTATTACGCAGGAATGAGAGTATAGTTCCTAGCCATATCAGCGTAGAAAATCGCTATGCTAAAAGTGGTACCGCCAGACCCAAAGATCGGCTGAATGGATTCGAAAACGGCAAAACTCAACTGTTTAACTCTGGGGGAGTTGTAAAATGAGCCTATTTCCAAAAAAAGTGGAGTATCCCTTTAAAATAAGGACAACATTGGGGATTATTTTTTTCCTCCTAATAATCTATTCTATTAATAATTAGCTATAAAACACTAGATAATGATAATGTTACTATTTTGTCGTGAACATCTGCCTTCTGTTTGGATGCAAACCTTGGATTATTATTTGTAAGATGGGCCTCCATTTAATGTGTATATATTAATAAACATTACACAGCATTAATGTTAGCTTGTGGCCACATTTACAAAGCAGATGGGTCAACATTCACATCAGATCAAAATATTTCACTACATCAAGGGTTTTGGGTGGAAAATAATCATACTGGTGGATTAAAGAATAAATGGCTCAAATAATAAAAAGATGAGGGAAATATAAATAAGAATAAAGATACAATAACAGAAAGAGTTTTAAGGGCTATAAAAAGGGAACAGGGAAGGTGGCAGTATAGAGATGTTGTCAATAAAGCTGGGAAACAAAACATGGAAAAACCAAAGATTGTAGAGACAAAGAGAGATGGGAATGGATAAAAAAGGAAAAAGATAAAGAGTAGATGAGTATCAATTTGGAATGAATTCTGTTTGTACTATGTCTTGTGTTGAAAACACTTCGTACCTGGAGCCGGTGGTGTGTGTAAATATACTTCCTCACTGTATTCTCCGAAGCCGGCCTTATTGCAGCCTCTCACCCTCAGCACATACACACTGTCCATCTCCAGCCTGTCAATCACAGCGCAGGTCCCGGTCACCTCCTCCAATCTCTGCCAGCCCCAGCGAGCGGCAGCCAATCCCCCGTGAATCCCTCCTCTTGCCCCGCCCCCTGGCACCACCCCACGCCGACGGAACTCCACAGAAAAATGCCAGGCAGGAGAGGAGTCTTGAGGCAACCGCCAACAGAGGAACAGCTGGTCGTAGGCAAGGGTTCGCTGGGTGTCAATCACAGGAGCGAGAGGGGCTGATGGGATAGGTCACTTTCGGTTAGGGTTAGATTGTGTGACACTGCACACTGTTTTCTGACATTAAAATGTGTTCATTTAAAAAAATACAGAAACATTTTATTAAAAAATTAAGATTCAGAAAGCTTAAAGGTGCCATGTGTCAGAATTGAGGTAAAAATATCCAAAAAATGAGCTACACGCATCAAAACAATGAGAAGAAATAAGGGCGATGATGTCATTAAAAAAATGACAAGTTATAGTGCTGCAGAGATATCAACCTGAATTAGCATTAGCATTACTAGCCACGGCCCGACAGGTGTCGTAATACCAGTTTCGGCCATGGGAGGCGGTATGCGGGCAACATAACCACCAGCCAAACATGCAATACACGAATAACTCGCACGGCTTGTGGGCGTACTTGAACCTGATGTCAATCGTGTGGAAAGTACAGCCCACTACTACATTCAAATAAAATCTGATAAAAAAAGGAACAGAACCAGAGTAAACATTGGCACTGCTTTCCATCGCTGGAGACAACAGTTGGACATGAAAGAAATGAGGTTCGACTCCGAACTTGCAACCAGGGCCTGAAATTAACACCCGACCACACGCCAAATGCGGGTGAATTCTGCAATTGGCGGGTAACACTGTCAATCTACCTGCCACATTGGCAGGTAGCCAATGAGAATCGACCCTTCGCGGGGAGTTTGATTGACGGCGATCTGGCCAATCATAATCCGCCGAATCCGCCTTTTTTTTTTGTCGACAAAGCAGTCAGGAGAGTTCAACGTTGGATGATTTGAACTTGAAAAAACGGAGTGTACTGAGTAGACCTACTGACATCTTTCCGCAGTTAAAACTTCATTCCTTCTTATGTTCATTCATGTTTATTTTATGCTATAAATTAACTAGAAGGAAGAGATGATCGGTTCACAAGCAGCTTTAACTGAGGCACCACAGCGATCTGTCAAGACACATTACAGAGCCACAAAACGGTATTGTCTAAATTTATTTAAAAATGACCAAATTTTAACGTTGATACTTTGTTTAAAATCAAAAGTAACCTGGACTGTCTTGTCTGTCAGTGTGTTGTCAGTGTCCTCTCTGCTGCGCGATGTGTTTTTCATTGCGTGAGATCATGGTTTGGCGTGAGCGCGGTGTAGCTTGTCGGACATAGCAACAGTAACTAAAGCGGCTGGGTCTTTGCGGTTTTTTTTTTTTTTTTTGCAACTGTTGTTCTTTGACATTTAAACGAAGTCAGCCATAACGCACCAAACGCGAATATGCGTCTAAATTCGCGCCTGACGCGCTATTCGCGTCCGGTGTGAACGCACCATAACGGTTCCTGAACGCTGTAACTAACAGCTGCCCAGCGATCAACACAGCCGCGTGTGATTTGTTTACATACGAGCTGCACTAGGTCTATATCTGTATTCTAAGAGTTATTATTACTTGTATGGATCTCGTTAATAACTTGACAGCATTTAAATGTGTATTCTTACAAGTTAAAGAACAAATGTTTGTGCAGTTCCTTTTTTTTTCACCTTTTATGAGGCAAAAAACAAACAAAAAAAAACTGGCTGGTAAAAAGTCACTGTGGCGGGTGGATTTTTAAATCCACCTGCCACAGTGGCTGGTGGTCAAAAAAGTTAACTTCAGGCCCTGCTTGCAACATTTCTTTTGGATTGGTAAGTAAGATGCTGTTAGTATTTCGTT
This sequence comes from Abramis brama, assembly GCF_963993115.1. Classification (NCBI taxonomy): domain Eukaryota; kingdom Metazoa; phylum Chordata; class Actinopteri; order Cypriniformes; family Leuciscidae; genus Abramis; species Abramis brama. The sequence goes on from NC_139974.1 coordinate 11,189,700, forward strand.
AGAAGTTTGTTTTATATGTTTGTGTAGTTTTTTCGGGAAGTTATAACATAGAAATGTATCGAAGGCTGTTCGATAAACATATACAGTGAGGAAAATAAGTATTTGAACACCCTGCTATTTTGCAAGTTCTCCCACTTAGAAATCATGGAGGGGTCTGAAATTGTCATCGTAGGTGCATGTCCACTGTGAGAGACATAATCTAAAAAAAAAAATCCAGAAATCACAATGTATGATTTTTTAACTATTTATTTGTATGATACAGCTGCAAATAAGTATTTGAACACCTGAGAAAATCAATGTTAATATTTGGTACAGTAGCCTTTGTTTGCAATTACAGAGGTCAAACGTTTCCTGTAGTTTTTCACCAGGTTTGCACACACTGCAGGAGGGATTTTGGCCCACTCCTCCACACAGATCTTCTCTAGATCAGTCAGGTTTCTGGGCTGTCACTGAGAAACACGGAGTTTGAGCTCCCTCCAAAGATTCTCTATTGGGTTTAGGTCTGGAGACTGGCTAGGCCACACCAGAACCTTGATATGCTTCTTACAGAACCACTCCTTGGTTATCCTGGCTGTGTGCTTCGGGTCATTGTCATGTTGGAAGACCCAGCCTCGACCCATCTTCAATGCTCTAACTGAGGGAAGGGGGTTGTTCCCCAAAATCTCGCAATACATGGCCCCGGTCATCCTCTCCTTAATACAGTGCAGTCGCCCTGTCCCATGTGCAGAAAAACACCCCCAAAGCATGATGCTACCACCCCCATGCTTCACAGTAGGGATGGTGTTCTTGGGATGGTACTCATCATTCTTCTTCCTCCAAACACGTTTAGTGGAATTATGACCAAAAAGTTCTATTTTGGTCTCATCTGACCACATGACTTTCTCCATTGACTCCTCTGGATCATCCAAATGGTCATTGGCAAACTTAAGACGGGCCTTGACATGTGCTGGTTTAAGCAGGGGAACCTTCCGTGCCATGCATGATTTCAAACCATGACGTCTTAGTGTATTACCAACAGTAACCTTGGAAACGGTGGTCCCAGCTCTTTTCAGGTCATTGACCAGCTCCTCCTGTGTCGTTCTGGGCTGATTTCTCACCTTTCTTAGGAGCTTCTTCCATTTTCTAATGATTGCTCCAACAGTGGACCTTTTTTCACCAAGCTGCTTGGCAATATCCCCGTAGCCCTTTCCAGCCTTGTGGAGGTGTACAATTTTGTCTCTAGTGTCTTTTGACTGCTCTTTGGTCTTGGCCATGTTAGTAGTTGGATTCTTACTGATTGTATGGGGTGGACAGGTGTCTTTATGCAGCTAACGACCTCAAACAGGTGCATCTAATTTAGGATAATAAATGGAGTGGAGGTGGACATTTTAAAGGCAGACTAACAGGTCTTTGAGGGTCAGAATTCTAGCTGATAGACAGGTGTTCAAATACTTATTTGCAGCTGTATCATACAAATAAATAGTTAAAAAATCATACATTGTGATTTCTGGATTTTTTTTTTTTTAGATTATGTCTCTCACAGTGGACATGCACCTACGATGACAATTTCAGACCCCTCCATGATTTCCAAGTGGGAGAACTTGCAAAATAGCAGGGTGTTCAAATACTTATTTTCCTCACTGTATATAACGTACATAAATATAGTATTGTAATATAGTACACATATATAGCACAATCTCTATAGCTCTTTTTTTCTTGCCAACTACGTGACCTATATTATGTTTATTAAATGGCTTTCCTGAGGTAAATCTGACATTATTGTTCTCCAGCTATGTTATTGACCTCTTCACGCTGATAAAAAACACTGATTGGTCGATATTATGTATGAGGAATACATTTTGGTAAGTCGTAGCCTAGCCTACTGTATCTTTCAACAGTGTTCGTGTTTTTTTACTATTAGTAGAGATGATCGGTTCACGTGCGCTAGGGATCTGTCGTGTAACATTTACAAGCGCCAAAACGTAATAAAATTGACAGAATCTGAGAGCTGAGATTTTTTTATATCATAACTAACCTGCTCTGTCTAGTCTGTCGGTCTCCGTGTCCTCTTTGTTTCACGATTTTTCTGTGCGTGAGAAAATTGATGTGTGGCGTGAGAGCGTGTGAAAAGTGTCAATTGCGTGTGTCTCACGGTGAATGCGTGAGAGTTGGCAGCTCTGGTTATGTTGGCGCTAGCTTGGTCAACATCAGCGAATGCTGTCTGTCAAATTAATGTAATTCAAACTAACAATAAAAATGTAATATGAACAAAACGAATATGAACATATTCATTGGTAAAGGTGAAGGGGAGTAGCTTGAAGATGTCATATTTTACCTTTTATAGCCTACTACAGTTGAATCAGATTGAATGCATTAATATTATGAACAGCAGCTACGCTAATTATTTCCCATCTGCTTTTCTGTTGTTATCTCGGGACGCTAGTCCCAAGGTAAATACAGATCGTCAGCTCCAGTTTGTATCCAGCCTCCCATGGAAACTAAAGATGCCCCAACACCCGTGCAGAGACGACTCGAAGCCTGTGAAGAGACGACTCGACGCTGGCGATATGTTTATGCCCTAAATTAATACATGATTAACTAACTGTATTTTTCTATGTACATTTCTGAAATGCACTTTCTGTAAAGCTGCTTTGAAACAATATGTATTGTGAAAAGCGCTATACAAATAAATTTGAATTGAATTGAATATTTCAAAATCACTGTGAAGGTAGGGGCGGAGCATAGAGACTATGCCGTTTCTCGGTTGTTACTCTAGAGTAGACCAACTCACTTTCTGGAGGTATACTGCCCCCATCTGGTATGGAATGTGGAGTATGAATTGATTTTTTGGCGGACATTACACAAGGCACCTTTAAAGGTGCAGTGTGTAAATTTTAGCGCCATCTAGCGGCAAGGTTGTGAATTGCAACCAACAGAAGTTACGGCGGCCGACAGGAAAAGATGTCATCGTCTGAGACAGCAGAGAGTAGCCAGTTAAGCAATGAGGTTTCTTTACAAAGATAAAGTAAGAAATTATGTTTACTTAATTATTCAGTAAAACAATATGTTATTGCGAATATTATTGTAACTTCAACTTGTTCATTGTTGTGTCAGTGTTTTATTCGCTGACTTTAACTTGCTTCTTTGCACGAAGAACAACATAGTAACGAAACGTTTTTGTCCATTCAGGGCCACTGTAGAAACATGTCGGCGCAAAATGGCTATTTCAATGTAAGGGGAGCCGCGGTGTTTGTAGATAGAAATGGCTCATTCTAAGGTAATAAATACATAACGGTTCATTATGTAAGGTCTTTATACACCACTGAAAACATAGCTATGTATATGATATTGCATTTCTGTCAACAGATCCTCCTAAATATTACACAGTGCACCCATAATAATTTAGCCCTGTTGTATCTACACATTTATGTGTCTGATTATTAGAGCTTTCCTACCCTGAATGAAGTTCAGGTCTGTGAGGAGTTTGAGCTCTCTGGAAACATCAAGCTGGAAGTGACGGAACGAGGGATCAGCAGAGAGAGAGAAACGCTGCATAGATTCAATAGACTGGGCCAATCTGAGAAAAAGAGAAACAATAGTCCAGTGTTTTCACGTTTCGGCAGCAGACATCAGTGATATCAGCAAGTCGTCCCACCTGTTGTGTGTTAATCTGGCTGCGTGCACAAAACTCGATGGGTCGTTTTCTTTGAGCAGCTCTTGAGTGAAAGCCATCAAGCCGGCGTGCTCCAGCAGGCTGCGTTTTTCAGCCACCTGATTGGCCAAGGCCTCTGCCCTTCTCTGCCGCGAGCTTTCCAGAGCCTGAGCCAGCATTGTCTGTCGCTCAGTTAGCAACGCCATTATCTCCTTCACGCAGTGAGAGAGCTGCTCTTTGGCTGATACGTTGTTCACCTGCATTCATGCACACAGACAATAGCTCAGCGCATCAAACACCCGCGGTCCTTTTTGACAGAGATGGAAAAGGTGGGCGTACCTCAGTTTGAGTGACAGCATTCTCCAGTTGAGTGATCTGAGTCAACACCATGTCCTGATTGGACAGAATGTAGTTCAGCTCCTTGGTGATCTTGTCCTAGGGTTTGCCGAAACACAATGTAAATGATTTTCAACTTTCTCTTTCCGAGATTAAGAGATTTATTTAATAATCTGACAAGATGTCGATGTATTTAAACAAATATGCATGGAAAACCAAAAGTGTTTTTTATTCATGCACTATTCTTTATGTTTTAAATACTTTCATCCCTGGAATATTTTAGTGGCAAGAAAAATTCAGAATGACTTTGCAATGCATTCCATTTTTGTTCAGTTTTTCAGTGTTCAGTTGTGATTGTTATGTATTGTTTTTATGCTCGATGGATGATTCAGTTTGCGAGTACATGAAACGGTGTCAATCGCCAGTTCGACGGTAACACTTTTATAAATTCTAACAATGCAAAATGATGAGAACATGAATGTGAATGATGCTCTGGACAGTTGACAGGCCAGTGCTGCATTGTCACGAAAGTTTAAGCCTGGCCAATTTAAATATTCAAGCTCAAGAAGACGCGAAAAGAAACTGTATTCTGTGCGCAAACATCAGACGCCTGCGCCCAGAAATCAGCATCTCAGACAGTGCGCGAATACTGAATTGTCCTTTAATTCATGTCCTTCAAAGCAACACTAAGAAACTTTTCCTCTTCGGTCGCCCTACAGGTTGGAAGCGGAATTGTCCATTACCGCTGTCGTAAATAATTTCACCGCCCGCAGCCTACCGTCGCACGCACGCTCGCTGTTTATCTAGCACCGGCTTTGGAATTAACGATGTCCACTGACAAGGTAGAGTATGTTGCATGATTTCATGAAAGTATGATGTATTGCGACATCAGAAACGAAGAAATACTAAATAATGACTATTGTAACGCTTGACGTAAAGCAAGTCAAATTTGTAGTTTTCTTATGTCTCATTGGAACTACAGAAACGCGACCCGGTTTGGCAAACTTGCATAGAGTGGTTATAGCAGATATAGGGCTGCAAAGCGAATCCAGAAGTGCCTTTCACCCTGTTACGACTTGATGAACCACTGACACAATTTTGGAAACATTACTTTAAGGTTAAAAATCTTCCTTAGTGTTGCTTTAAATCTTGTACATATTGTAATCCTAAAGAAAAGCCAGCCCTGTTAGCGTAAAATACCTCACTACAGAAGGATCATCCACAATGGAATGTGTTTACTGGTGATTTCCTGGCTTTCAAGAGTTTATAAACCATAGCTCTAAGACATGCAATGAATAGAGTTGCACATCACAGCTAAACAAACTGAGCACCATTGTGCAAAATGTTTGTGAGGGATAAACTCATCTGATCACATGACTTTTCTCCATTGTTCTATTTTTTTAAAGGTGCTCCTTATTCCTATACAATTAAAGTAACTGCACTGGCACTGCCATTAGGGGGCACTGTTGTTTCATAAAAAAATGGCAACTGAATATGACACAGTCTGTTATTCCAGGTACACATTAAAATAGAGGTGAATTAAAACCATACCTTGAGACTCTGGTAGGCTTGGGTGACGGGTGCGATCTTGTGACCCGTATGGACTCGGCGCAGTTTACAAAGTGAACAAAGAAGCATCTGACAGGACTTACAGTAAAACTGCAGCCTCTCCTGATCATGTTCTGGACATGTCAACACCTAGAGATATGGAAAGAAACTTTATGATGCACTATGGATAAAATTTGCATCTGTATATTTAGTTTGCAAATATTCTTTTTCGCTTGGAAATGCGTCATATTAGGGAAGCAAAATGGCTTGCGAATGCAGTTTCATGTTAAGTAATTTGTTATCAGATCCTGGACCTCAAGGTATAAGAGGTAATCGGGTAGTAACCCTGGGCGGCACAGAAGAAGCATCTCACCTTTGGCCTGAAGTTCAGGGTGGGCTGCACGTGTTCGTGCTGGGCGCGGGGAGTCCCCCAGGGGTGGTAGAGTTTGAAGCACTCGTTACAGAAGCTGGCTCTGCAGTCTGAACAGCCTTTAGTGGCCTCCAGGGCCTGTGGGGGTTTACAGAACTGACACATCACAGCCACACTGCCCAGACTCACTGTGTGTCTGTACCTACAGAAAGCAAGAGAAAGAGGCAGATTCTACAGTGAGCGTTTGTTTGTTTGCCTGTATGCGGTTTTATTCATGCAGATATAGTAATCACACTGGGTAAGTTGTGTACTAAAGATTCTATTTAAGATTGCTAGGTCACCAATCAAATAAGTAAATAAGTTTAAATCCTGAAATTCTATTATATTATATATTTAAGATTACTGGGTCACTAATCAAATAAGTAAATAAGTGTAAATGCTTAAATTCTACTATATTTCATTACAAATATAATATTAATATTATATCATTTTAAAATATAAAAATAAATATTAGTAATTTATTAAATGTATTTCAAATTCTATTTACAGGGATAGTACACCCAAAAAACCCTTACAGGTTTGGAACAACTTGAGGATGAGTAAATGACAAAATATCAATGTTTTGGTTAACTATCCCTTTAAGATTACTAGGTCACTAATCAAATAAGTATAAATGCATTAAAATATATTATATTGTATTAAAATTTCATTACAGTTATGTAATATAATACAATACTGAATTGTGTATTTAAGATTCTGTTTAAGATTACTAGATCACTAATCAAATAAAGAAAATCAATATAAAAGTAAACTGCTCAAATTAAATAAAATACATATTGTAGCCCATATCTTATAATGCCAAGATATTATTATTATTATTATCATTTTAAATTGTTTTGATATTTGTCGGTCATTTAGTGCATTTGCATCTATATTCTTTTTTTTCTGGATCACAACATTACCGGGAATATTTAAAATATGATCATTCACTATATTAATCTATTGCTTAAATTTATCATTGGTACCTATACACATTACTATATCTATATATCTATATACTTTGTTCTTCTTTTTTTGTGCGTGCGTATATTCGTCTTTGGTTCTTTCCTTTGTATAACTTACTTTGTCATTGCATGTTTTGTTCAGTTTAAAAGCAAAATAAATAAATAAATATATATAAATGCTGAAATTATATCATTTTATATTTTGTACAAACATTTTATATTTTATTATATTAAATATAATATTTACTTGAATGTATTTGAATGTGTGTACTACCTTTCTACAATCCTCTCCAGTGTAAGGTTCCTCATGCACTCAGCCAATCCTCTCTCACCTAGTTCTACATCTCGCCCACAGGGGGCGCAGGGGAAAAGCATGAGAGGTGCATGGCCTTCCTTTCGCCTGCGACCTGGGTACGTCCCAGAGCCTAAACACATACATACATACGGTGAGATAAACTGAATAACATACACACAATGAAAAAAACTGAACAGCTGAATATATCAACCTGTTTACACTGACTTTAAAGATGACGCATACGGTTTCTTGTCTTTACGCACCTGAGCGCAACAGTCGGTCCACGCGGTCAGACTTGGGCAAGGGTCTCCGCATCTGCCGCGGGGACCGCATGTTGGGGGTGGAAGCGGGCGAGTTGGGCTCCGGGGGGAGCTCGGGCTGGGGATACCCGCTCTGAATCAGCACCTCAGAGGCACACATGAGACACACGCTGTGCAGGCAGGGAAGTACAATTGGCTGCTTCACAATGTCCTTGCACACAGGACACTGCAATTCCAGCTCCATACTCTTCATATTGGACTGAAAAAGAATAGAGGGGGAAAAAAAGGATAAAGATGAGCAGGAGCGGAAGAGATGGCGGGCAGAGATGTGGATGTAATTGCAATGGTTTTTATTAAAACGTACATCAAAATAACAAACACAAGAACCGGAAACCAGGGAACTGAAACATGCATCATCTAAAGACATCCACTGCAAACAACTATTTAGAAGGAACAAAGCTAACAAGACACACCTGAGGCCTTTTGCATGAAGCCGGTTTCAGTTGCTACCCAGGTAAGTTTGAGCAAACTGTTTTTTCGGGCTCAAGAAGGTGGATTGTATTTTAGCAGTGTTCATCGCCATTTTAACTTACACTACACTGCAAAGTTTTATTCTGGGGTAGAGAACGCAAACCAAAACTGGACCAATCGCGAAACTCAGGGTTTGTTCAGCTATAGCTTCATCATGTAACAGGCCACTGGGAATAATCAGACTCATCAACATGGAAAACTACAATGAACTACAAACATGGCACTAAGGACAGGAAGTAACACAAAAGTCCTAACAAGACATAGGGAACATATAACTCTAATATGACTTGGTGCTTAAGAAACATTTTGTATTACTAGCAATGTTGTAAAGGTAGTGCTGCATAATATTTTTGTGGAAACCATGATAAAACATTTTTAGGATTATTTTAAGAATAGGAAGGTCAAAGGAACAACATTTAGGCTTCTCTAAATATAATTATTTTGTAACAATGCAAATGTCAACTCTGATAGATTTAATGTGCCCTTGCTGTATAAAAGTTTTAATTTCTTTCAAAAACCTTTCTGACCCGACCCAAAGTTTTGAATGATAGTGTATGTCCAGGAATGTACTTTGTTGTAATGGTGCAATCAGACTAATCAGAACCTTTCCGAATATTTTCTGAATATGCAGAACGATGCAATACTTGACATACTTTATGTATAACAATCACAACATTATTTATCTAAGTACCATATGCTCCTGGATCAACATTCCTAACCAGTCATAATAACCCTGAATGCCCCCCTAAAATCAGAGACAAATGGTTAATGGGAATGTTCCCTAAACTTGTTTTTTCAATAATCACGCATAAACTTTATCTTCTCAAAAATACAAAGTGTACATGTTGCTCAAATATTATTGTAGCCCAGTTTGTGCTGAATACAGACTTTAGCCATTAATATGTTTCTAAGCAACTGAAAAAAGCACAAATGTCAGAGCATGTCAAAACTTCTCCAGGGGCCAAAACCCCTTCAGACCCCAGAGTCTTAATTAATAATCATGAAAGCTCAAATGTGTTCCCTTCTGTGTTTACCTTTTTACTTGATGCACCCTTATCATATTTGTTGCTAAATTAAATCTGTCCAAACTTTAAAGCTGCAGTCCGTAGTTTTTCCTCTTTGTCGCCATCTCTGTTCAAAATCTGCAATCGCAGTTATTCGCGGAATTATCAACTTTACGTGGGTTGTTCCTTGGCATGGCAGAGCGCGAACAAATCCAATGTTTTGAGGAGAATGTGCGGCTGTCAATCACCGCGCCGGTGTGGATACTGTCATTCGCAATCACAGATTCTACTTTTTGGAAGTATGACCAACATAAGAATTTTCACCGGAAAATGTCATCTGAACAAGTAACATCCACTTTTGTTCTGACCAACTAAGGGGAAAAAAGCATTGCAGTAAACACGCTGAAATCTAACGACTGCTTATCATATAATGCACAGTCAAACCGTGCAAATTATACTTCGTTCTCAAATTGTTAATGTTAACAACATCAGCATTGCGTGACTACATTTAATGCCCTTCCGATATTTATTCTTGTTTTCGCATGGGCCCGGTTGCAGTCTCCTTTTTTCTGTAGCCAGTCCGAAGTCTTTTGCATTTTACAACGGGTGAATCTCCAGTTGTCACTGGTGATTGTCGTTTGAACCTTTCTGGATCCGTCATCAAATTGATAAGTTTAATTATATCAAGTGCTGTGAGAAAAGGCTATAAATCTCCACCTCCAACATCCTCACACTCATACTAGCCGAGACACCGTCTTTATGTGTAGGCTACAGATGTGACGTAATGACGCAAAGACATGCTCGAAATCCACCAGTACCACTAGAATTAAAAACATTATTACAAGCTTTCCGTTTTGAATCGAGCTAAGGCAAGCAGATAGTTTTGACCACTGGCTGATTATGTACTTGCTCAAAAAATTATTTTGGATCATTTTTAACCCAAAAAAGTTACGGACTGCAGCTTTAATTTAGAGTGAACTGTACACAATACGTTGCATTTTTGTATTGCAATATATCGTGGCACGTATATTATTACACCCTTAACAGCTTAGCAAAAACGCTACAAATTGTATCAATATGTGAATTCTCTGGGATCAAACATGCACTTCATGCACTATGATGATAGCCCTTTCCATGATGATAAACTGAAAATTCAGAGCATGGTACAGCCAGATAATTGCTAAATATAGGTGCTGAAGTCATATTTGGGGCAGAATTTTTGGTCTCCATGAAAAATTATGTTGTCTCTGTTGCACACTGAAAGAGGCAGATAAAATGAGTAAAGAGACTAGATTTTCATGCTGCCTGGTTGCTGAGAGAGATATGCACACCTTTATAAATAGCTTTCTCTAGTGCACTGCTAGTCTGCAACGCTCTTTAAAAATGGATAGTGACCTGATGTTAATGATTTAAGCAGACAGTTGTGTGACATTGGAAGCTCTGTAAAGGCCACATCAGCTTAAGAATGACCTTGTCCATCAGAAACACACAGTATAGACATATTTCTGGTGACTGTTTGAAGACATGCTGAGCAACAGCACCACAAACATGCATGTATACAGAATTTGTCTCTCCACAACCACATATAACACATATTTGTAACAATAAGACATGTTACAAATTAGTTTGAACTCTGGGAACCACCATGACAAAGACATTCTTTAGTTTATTAATTCTGATAATCAAATTACCACAGTGCAAATACTACAATACAGCTGGTTATCAATTGTAAACTAGTTATTAGTTAACCACTGGCCTGCCCCATACAATGGCAATGTCATCTTAAAATCTAGTATCTACCCTTATATCTTTGCATTAGACAAACATTTTTTCCTTTAAATCGTAATTTAACAATCAAAACGCATGTGTTAGAAAGGCCTACAACAGCTTAAAGACACTAATGGGCTTCTTTATCATCACGCGGTCATTCAGCAATGTCAACTGGCCATATACGTCACTCCATCCCGCAATACGAAAGATTTAACGTGATTTTACTACAGTACAAAACAAACGCGACTGAGGTTTGCCCTACAGAGATGACTGTAATACTGTAAGTGCGGTTTGCTCGAGCTGTATTCGGCAGCGCCCTTACCTTCACCTGAAATCTGGGCGCCATTACGGGATCCTCATCCTGCTGTCTTTACTTCATATGAGAGAGAGCACTGATGTCGCAAATCTGTGCGACTTACCGTCATCCACATATTTTATTGAAATGAGTGAAGCCCCTACTTGCAGTTTCCTGCCAGGTAAATGCATTAGGCTAAATCGGGAAAACACGGCATGCCATCGAAGCATCCACATGCACGATGCGGATTGCGGATACAAATCTTGAAAATGTACCGTTTATGTTCCGTTTCGTCGCAGTAGACCGTCATATGTCAATGGGGAAATCTTCCGTTGGCCGCCATTGCCTCTTTCAGGTTGAAATGTAGGTTAGTAGGATGTCGCTACATCAGCACGCAACTGGAGATGCTTTCCATCGCGCTCGTCTCCTCCACGCATCCCGTTTCCGTGGCAACGAGCACGTCCTCCATCAGCAGCGGGAATTCTGAGACCAGCCTATGGTTATTTCAGGACGGCCAATGTCACAACTTAGATTCTGCGTTTCTTGGTATTATCAGTGTATTTTAGTCAAACTGACAGTCTCTTCCAGTCGTTTTAAAACATCGGCATTGTAAAACACAAGCACTGTAAAAAGTGAAACTGTGCAGATGTTAGGCTACTTAAAGGGATAGTTCACTTAAAAATGAAAATTCTGTCATCATTTAGCCTAACTCACCCTCAAGTTGTTTCAAGACTGTATGAAGTTCTTTCTTCTTCTGAACACAAAGGAAGATATTTTGAATAATGTCGGAAAAAAAATACTATGGAAGTCAATGGGGTCCATCAACTGTTTGGTTACCGACATTCTTCAAAATATCTTCTTTTGTGTTCCGCAGAAGAAAGAAACTCATACAGGTTTAGAGCAACTTGAGGATGAGTAAAATAATTTATAATAATAATAAAATAACTAAAATAAAAATAAGACGAAATAATTTTATTATTTATTTATTTTTATTTTTTGTGAACTATCCCTTTAATTGCTAACACACTAAACAAGCACTACACATTAATAAAACAACGCAAATTTTACAGAACGTCCTTATTTAATTTAATTGTATTTATTTATTTAAAGATTACACTTTCATGAAAACATTAAATTGTTTTGTAAAAAGTGCCATTATAATTGATTGTGCTGAGTTTGACCAGCAGGTGTCGACAGCCATGGCTGCAGTGACTTCAATTTATTCAGAGTTTCGAAAAGCTTCCTTTCTCCCATCATTTTCAGAAGGTGACCAAAGGGTTAAGTAATGCAGAAATCAAATGAATACATTTTGTTTAATTTAATTTAATTTAATTTAATTTAATTTAATTTAATTTAATTTAATTTAATTTAATTTAATTTAATTTAATTTAGTAAAATAATATTTTAAATTATTCATCAGTAGGCTATTATGTGCATCTCTTTCAGTCTCATTCATTCATTCATTCATTGTATTTACTTTTCATTTTCCTGCAGTATCCTAAATCTAATATATATAGGTCTATAATATACACTGTAAAAATGATATGATCAATAAGTTATGACAACATATGTTTTTAACATTGCTTTTACTCACCAAAATAAGTTAAGCAATTTAAAAAAAAATTACAAGTTACACAAAATTCAACTATTTTTATTAAATCAGTTTAATGTAATTTAAGTTGAACTTAAACATCCACTGCAAGTTTATTGTACTTACAATTTTAAGGCAGCAACTTTTTTTGTATAGCCTATATATGCTAATAAATCAATATTTTTATTATATATACTGTATATATAGATGATATATTAATATATTATATACAGATTATATGTTTAAGATTTAAAAAAAATCAATTATAGAAAATTTATAGAAATTAAAGAATCATAAAAAATCAGTCAGTGGAAACCGATATTTATTTTACTTTATGTAGGCTATGTGATATATTTTCCAAATAGTATTAAGCATTTTAATTGTATTGTCTAGCTCTATATAGAAATGTGTTCTGCTGTAGTTTACTTCAGAGTTCCAAACATGGAAATGTGAGAAAAATCAAATCATTGGTCCAATTCACGATGTTGGAATGTTGTGGGTGAGGGTGTTGCAGTTGCTAAGATATTTTTCAGCATGCCTATATGGATACTATTAGCAATGTGGTAGGCATGACTAATTTATAAAGCTTGGCTGATATGAATATACAGTCAATGTCAGCTCATAAAATATATATATGTAGTGTGAGATTTCTGGTGTTTCAATACCATTGCTGTGCACCTTGAGTTAATTAATATTGAACACACAAAGTCCGCTTAACTCACACACATTGGTATGCTGTGCTGTAATGAATTGCTCAACTTCCCTGATAAGAGCTTCTCCTGCCCATGGGCTCGGCTGGAGCCTATAAATTCTTGAGAGACATATCTAGCACTTCTCAAATTCTTCACTCAGACGCCCAAACGGTAAGCTCTTCATTATCTGTGTTTAACTGCATTGTCAAGATCGGTTGTGTTAATATTAGATACATTTCTGCCTGCTGGACCCGAGCAGTTAGCAGCCATGCCTTCCCAACTAGAGACTGCCATGGAATCCCTCATCATGGTATTCCACCGGTACGCTGGAAAAGAGGGCAGGAGCGGCACCCTAACCCGCCGTGAACTCAGACTCCTGATGGAGAACGAGCTCTCTGGGTTTATCAAGGTGAAGATCTTCTGTCATTCGCTTTCACAAACTTCATTTTCTCTAGGAAATGCAGACCAGATAGAAGTTTTCTCTCGTTTCTTTAACACATTTCACTCTCTCTTCTTTTCCTACAGTCTCAGAAGGATCCGGGCACCGTAGACCGAATCATGAAGGACTTGGATGCCAATGGGGATGGAGAGGTGAACTTTGAGGAGTTTGTGTCTTTGGTCGTGGGTTTGTCCATCGCCTGTGAGGCCTGCTACAGGGCGCAGTTAACCAAAACACAAAGCTGGAACCTATGAGTTTGTGTTGATGCGTGTACGTCAGTATCCAATGAAAAACCATAAAAACTTTGCTGCAAGGTTAAAGTACAGTGGGTGTGTATGACGGGACTTAACGTTCTTTGGCCTACAGACGGTATTCTTTGAGCTTTAAACATGTCTGTGCTAAAAACTAAATGTTTTTGTTTAAAATAAAGCTTTCTAAAGTCTTCATGTGCAGAACTTTATTACTTACTCTCTCTCTCTCTCTCTCTCTCTCTCTCTCTCTCTCTTAACCTCATTGTCACAATACTCTTAAGGTGTGTCCAGCGTTGTATCGAACCACTGTTAATGGTTAATGCGAACACAAGGCTGCTTAGTTGGAAAGAAAGTTATGGAAGTTAGAACTCAATTAGAATGTAACATTCTAACACAGAAAACCTTTTTATAAAAATTAAAAAAGAATATCACATAATGATTATATAACTGAGTTAATATAACCGTTAAGCATAGATGTGAATTACTATTATGTGTAATCTAATCGTTTGCAATGGTAAAGGAAGGTAAAGTAATTGTTTTTTATATCATATTTTATATCATAATTTTTGTATATCCAATCCATATTTCTGAAAGTTACAGACATTTTGGTGTCATAATTTCACATAAGGTTAAAAATGATTTAGACTTTTTTTCTTCAGCACATGTTGTCATTAGTCAAAGCAAGCAAAGCTCCAAAAACTATTTCTTGCTTATTTTTAAAGAAACCTGTAATTTTGTGGCTTGCTTGTGGTCAATTTAGCATTTTAGTATACATAATATATAATATTAAATAATATATTGTTAAAATTATACTACTACCACCACTGTAATTGTAACTGTTGTGTTATGTTTGTGTTTTTTTAGTTCCTGTGTTTCCTTCTTGTGTTTAGTTCCTGTTCCCTTTTTTAGTTGTTAGTAGTTGATTATTTAGTTTCCTTTATTTGGATTGTAGATACTCGTGTTTGAATTATTCTTGGTCGGTTCTCGTTTGTGTTTATGTGTTAGCTTTTCTCCTGTGATATCCTGTATTTTGATTTTGTAAATAAAGACTATATAGATTCTGGGATAATCCCTTCATCTTCATCTTCGTGCTTGTTTGCAACCACACTGGTGACAGAAGAACCGGCCCTCAAAACGAGTAAAAAAAAAAGAAAAGAATATGGATCTGCACAGCTGTTCGTCTCATTCTCCTCACCCAAGATTATCCTACCCTCGAGGACCATACTAGTGAGTTTCTGGACCTTGCATATCAAACACATTACCCCAACAGTGCACTTATTTATTTTTCCTGGGCCGATCTAAATTCTCAAATCAAACATCTAACTCCCCCGACGGATGATGGTTCAAGAGGGGGGTTTAAGTATTCTGCTGGTTCCAGTCTCAAGTGTCCTTTGTTGCCGCTGGTCCTGACCAGTCTCCCACTCCATCCTCCTCTGACAATGCCATTCAGTTCATCTGCCCCACTGGCTCTCTTCAGCCCCTCGGCTCCTACATCAGTGGCTCCACCCAGCTACTCGGATTCGCCTTGGGCTTCCAGGTATCCAGCTCCGCCCTGGTGTGTCGACCCCCTAGCTCCACCTCGGCCCTCTGAGCCCCCGAGCCTCAGACTCCACCTTGGCCCTCGGCTCCAACCCATCGGCTCCACCTTGGCTCCACGCTCCCTCAGCTCCACCATGGGTCATCGTCCCTTGGGCTCAGCCAGGCTCCCTCATCCCACTGGCTTCACTTTGGTCCATCGTCGCTATGGCTTGGCCTCGGATGTCTGCGTCTCCAGCTACGCCTCGACCCTCCACCCCGCTGGCTAAGCCGGGTTCCTCCTTCCATCTACCATTGTCCTCACTCCAACAGGCTCTGCCCCGTGCTGCTGATCCCCAGTCACCTCTGTCTTGCGAGCTTCTGGATCTTCCCTTCATCTTTGTGCTCTTAATAATAATAATAATAATAAAGATAAATAAATGGGGTTAAAAATTAAGCATTCTCGACAGGCCCAAGACAAATATGTATAAGATCTTATTATGCATCCTGGTTGTTCTCATTGCCATAATATTATAGTCTTGTTTACGTACACTGGGCTTTGCAAATGTTGCTGAAATTCTGACAGTTAGCCACCTTGTTTGCACTGCTAAAAACACAAAGCAAACCACCCCGTGGGCAAACACATTTCCTCCTCCAAATGGTTATGGTTCGTATGTTTTCTTTTATGCCACAAGAGGGCAGAAAAGACCTGTACAAGCACCAAACTACATCCATTGGCATTCACTTTTCAGACATGCATAGAAAAATAAAATAATATAATAAAGTGTTATACTATTCGAACTGTGGTAACAAATCAAAGATGATGCTCTAACAAACAACTCAGTGGATGATTGTCATAATTTGGACATTGTTGTTTTATCCAAATGTATGTTTTGTCAAAATGGATGTAATGTATTTGTTGCATTATCATGTCAGATCACACATAGGCTACATTGCCATCTAAATTGTCAAAATACACCATTTATTCTTACTAATGTATGACTGGGCATAAAGTACAGGGAAGACTAGGGCTAGTTGTTTCACTTTAGTCCAGTGAAAATTTCTAATTTGACCTGCTACCCCAATAGTGTTGTTAACATAAATAAAGAGTTACATTTTGACAAATGTATTATAACAATAATAAAACACAATATACAAAATATTAATGTTCTGGCCAAAAATATGACAACTTGCCCCAATATATGAAAAATATTCTAAAATCTGAAAATAAAGATCTGAAACTGAATGTTTGACTCTTATCAGAATGTATGTCAGTGTAGTTGTATTGAGTTCAACTGTTTACACAACAGCTGTAGCAAAAAAAAAAAAAAAAGGTTATAGAAAATGTATTTTGGCAACTTGCCCTGGTAATATTTTGGTAGGCTACATCATCATGTCACTTTTTATTTGCTATCATGGTAAAAACACTAGTGATTGCAGCTTCTTTCATGCAACCATTGGCTTCAGCTGTGCCTCGTACTGTTAGTCTGTTACAGGATATCCTCTTACATAATTCACCTAAACAAGCGGACAATCTCCACAAGAGGCTCTCCGTCCTCCTCTAAACACACTGGACACAGTCTGTGAAAGTGAAAGAAGTCTTGTGATGGTTGGGCGGGTCACGCGTATTTCTGGCTTGTTGTTTTGAAGGCCTCCGGGAGGAGAGGGGGTGAAAAGCGAGTTAAAGATGGCGGAAAGCGAAGGAGATGAGACTGCTCGGCCCGCTCCTCCGTCACTGCTGCCTACAGCGCCCCGCGTTAACGGATCGGGGATGCTCGGTTCTGGTAGCCAGACCCCGACCTTGGTGACTTCGGGTCCGCGCGTGGTTCGGATAATAAAGTCAGAATCTGGATACGGATTCAACGTCCGCGGTCAAGTGAGTGAAGGCGGCCAACTGCGGAGCATTAACGGGGAGCTGTACGCTCCTCTCCAGCATGTAAGCGCCGTGCTACCCGGGGGTGCGGCGGACCGGGCCGGTATCGTGAAAGGAGACAGAATACTAGAGGTGTAAGTCTTTTATTTTCCACTTTACTTCTCATTTTAGCCTGGGAATAAGCTTTGCCCTACTGTCAGTCTGTTTGACACATAGTCACTGGTGGCTTTGCGTTATTTTTACACATTAGCATTGGACTTGTTTAAGCCTTCGTGGCCGTGCATGCCAACACATCCCTGCTAATGCAATAAACAGATCATTATTATGTAAGGCTTGAGCAGATAACACGTACTGGAAGTTTTCAAACGCAGAACGGTTGTTGTGCAACAGGGTCATCATCGGCGTTTATTCAATAATTGGTGCGTGCTATATAGCCAGCTTATGCTTGTGTGTCATAAATCCAGAAGAGTCTCTCACTATGACTTGTTGATGCATGACAGTTGCATGATCACATGCTGTCATATTGATCTCTTACCATCGAAGCAGCTGATAAATGTAGTTCTTGACAAGTTAGCATCCTAAATTGTGCTTGATATGAGCGTTACTATCCTGGCCTGGGAAGTGCATATGATTGACCATTTTAAAAAGTGCAGTGGTCAACAGATATGTGTTTTTAAAATGGCTAACAACTATATTATTCTATATTCTATGTGGTCGATATAATGTACATAAGTAGCAAATAAGATTACATAAAACTAACAAATTTAAAGAAGCACATATTTTACATTATTTATATCTATGTATCTCTCTCTCTCTCTCTCTCTCTCTCTCTCTCTCTCTCTCTCTCTCTATATATATATATATATATATATATATTTTTTTTTTTTCACTAAAAGTATAAGAAAACATATATGTGTGTGTGTGGGTGTTTTCTTATACTTTTAGTGAACGTTGTATTAAAATGGTTTAATATCATCATATACACTACTGTTCAAACGTTTCAGTCGGTAAGAAAATAAGTCACTTATGCCCACCAAAGCTGCATTTATTTGAGCAAAAATGCCAGCCTATTACATGTCATATGCCTTAATTAAGATGTATTGGCCTATATTACATATACCAGTATTATATTGGCTGCTGTGTTCTCTAATTGGGCACTAAAAACATGTCAACCACCAATAATATTTACTCAAATTTCACCAGAGAATATTTGAAAATGTGCACCATTAACAAGGCTGTCAGTAAGTTTGACATTATGAAGAAAGATGATCTTATTAATAAGCCAATAATAATATTTATTTCAAAATATTGGCAGATTAATTGGCATTTTACTATATAATAATATTTGTAACTACTGGTATAATTTATTTGTATAGTTTACTGCAATGAGCAAACGTGTTAACATTGAGAACAGGTTTTAGAATGTATCTTCCTTCTTCAGTGAATATTTTACAGATCTGCTTTGCATGTTAATTCATAAGCTAGATTATGTAGCCTATGTATAGAGCCACGCCACTGGTCATAGTTTGGAGGTGTGACGGGTAACATGATCAGCATTGTAAAACTGAGACGTATTGGGGTCACTGTTTTATCTTATGAGAAAATCAGAAGTTGTATAAGGATTCACAAGGACCAAAGAATGTAGTGGAGTTCTTCACAATGTCAGTTTCAGTCAATAAAATCACGTGCTGGTGGTGTGCTGGTGGTGTGCTGTTGTCGGTTTCACTCAAACCACTTTTCTCAGACAGTATCTCTGTCTGAACTCAATGTTTGGCCATCTAAATTGTGTGTATTAGATAAACTCCAGGCAATGTGTGTGTGTAAACAAAGAAATAATTCATGTAGGCTACTGCACACTAATGTCAGGAGACTATTTTTAAATAAAAATGATGCTAAACTCCTCTATAGTTATTTTGATCACTCATTGTTCTCTTTAAAACTTCACATTTACTCAAAATGAAGATCTGATTCAGTAATGTGTTCGATTTTGCTAATTTTATCCCACTGAAAATGTCATGAAAACATTTAGCCTACCCCTCCCTGAAAGGAAGGAAATGCAAAAGGTTATTAGGGTCATGAAGGTTGTTACTTAGCCTCGGTCAAGTTTACTTTAACAAGTTCATTTAAAGCACATTTCTTTACCTCTAGTAATTCACTGGGAATTCTTGAGGAACGTCTTTAGGAACATGATAAATATTTTGGTTAGTATGTTTTTTTTTAAGAACAGTTGTTGAGCAATGCTGCTAAATAGTCTTTTTTAAACAAATCAGCTTTGAAAACAGATTTTTTGAGATGGTTTTGGTTATTAGGGTTGTCAAATGTACTTGTACTACCGGTACCAGTCGGTACTAAAGCAAAAGTTGATGGCACCAGCATTTCTGCAGTACCAATAGTACGAGTACCCGGTATATTTGAATAGATGTGTTTGTTTGACCGCTGTCTGAGCATCGGTTAATGTGATTTTACCAAGTAGAACTGTTGATCCTGGAAGAACAACATTTCAATAAACCAATCCGATTTGAGGGATAGTTTTTTAGTTAATATCAAGTTCAGTCTTACAACAAGGGTTAGCGGCTTATTTCCCTCTGATTTTAGGGATAAATTATGGGTGGGGTTAGGTGTAGGGATAGTGTTAGGAATATGTGTTTGGACCAACCCGATCTCACAGGAAAACGTACAAATTCTACGAGGTGGCTAATTCGTACGAATTCATACGACCTTTTTTGCAAAATCGTACATATTTTACGAATTGCCCAATTCGTATGAATTCATACGAATTACCTACCCCTGACCCCGCCCCTAAACCTACCCATCACGTGGGTTTAGACAAATCGTACAAATTCGTACGAGTGAGGTCGTACGAATTCGTACGAATTAGCCATCTTTTTATCATTCGTACGAATTCGTACGAATTGGTCGTGAGATAGTGTTGGTTTGGACAGGAATGTTGTTCAATAGATGTTGATCCAGGAACATGTCTTGGCAAAATCACATCAGGTTTTTATTTACAGCGTTTTTTGTTTTTACAAGCGTTGAGCATTGTAGCTAATCACAATCATATCTGTTAAGCATGTGAACAAGGTGGCCTATCAGAGGTGCTAGTCAGTAAGTTATTCACAATCCACTTAAAGGTGCTCTAAGCGATGTTGGGTGATGTCACTTCTTGTTGACGTTCGAAGTATTGTCAAACGAAACGGAGGCTAGCTCGACCCTCCCTCCTCCTTATCCCTTCCCCTCCCCTTCCCTTCTGTGCTTTTCCGATGTAAATTCGGGACTTTGCGCGTTCCTTCTCCTTTTTCCCTCTTCTTTGCTATTTGTTCATTGGAACATCGTCTCTTAGGTCGTGTGTCAGTCAGCCATATCAAAATTCAAGAGAATATAATTCTAATGTTAGTCGTTGTCGTTGTCGAGGACATCTCTCCTCTAGCTAACTTCCCTCTTCATGCTTCTCTCTCCTCCACTCCCCACACCCCCCTTCATGTTCACGCGCACTAACCCCCCAACCCCCACCCCCAAAATCATTCTTGTCGGTTATTGGCTGGAAAACTGTTTGTTATGTTTCGTGGTCCAGGTTGGGCCAGTTTGTTTTTCTTGCCGTTTGTGGAGCCTGGGCTCTCTACTGAGACCGCGTTTTTTGCAGTGTGTTCAGGGGACAGGCAGCTAGCGGATAGTGAGGAGATGTTTGCTGTATGTGACAAAAAAATTTCGGCCTAAAAAATGCGTGACATCGCTTAGGATTTGTTTTGTTCAATAATGAATCCTTTCATTATATCCAACAAAGTGAAAACACGATGTAAATAAGAGATTCATTGTGTAGTTTCTGGATTGACAACTGTATTTAAATGGGCAATTGAATCTAAACTGCGATGATTAACCATGATAACGGACGAGACAAAACGGTACAAAATATTTTGAAGTTAGTACTTAAATCAGCAGTTTTTGCTCTACAAAACTGGTACCAAGAATGCAAAATTTTACTGGTATTTGTATCGGCTGAAATTTTGGTACTGTGCCAACCCTAGTTGTTATTGTGTTATTCAATGTTAATGTTATATATTATATCTCACAAGCTAAGTGTTGCATCTGGACCCTTTTAAAGAACCAACTGGCCATTTGTGATGAATAAATGGGAACTGGAACTTTCAAGATTGTTTTTTGTAATGCTTTGACATTACCTTTTTTTTTTTTTTTGAAATAATCCTAGTACATAAAGGTTTCATTAGCCCAAGGCTGGTTTCCTGAGGAACTCCTTTAAGGAAGAAGGAGTGGGTTCACAAACCAAGGCTGAGTTTGTTTGTGAGCTGTTTTCCCATTTACAGTCTTTGGTGAGCGTCGTCTCTGTCTTCAGTTCAATGATATAAACATGAATATGTTTAACAAGGAAAAGAAAATCAATATGGTATCTTCTTTAGAATTATAACAGTACTTCCAATCTGAAATGAGGAAGTATCAGGGAATCATTGCAGTCATTAGCTGGTCATGTGAATGTCATGTTACACAACAGTTTGTTCCTGTTCCAAACTCATTGTTCAGCATGTTCAAGTCTTCAAGCATGTGATTTTATATTGAATTGGATTAAAGTATGAGACATTGGCATAGATTTGGGGTATGGACAGTTGGGATTTAGGATAAGTTAAGAGACCCCATAATAATCCCTGTCAATATTTCTGGTGATTTAAAGTTATGACAGAGAATACAAGCACCATATTTTTCTGCTTTATATATTTTGTTATAAAGTGAAAGTATTTATTTCCATTACTAGAGACACTGTCTTTGTTTATGCCGTGGATGAATTTATTTTTATGTTTTTTTCCTATTGAGAATGTAAATGAATTATACCAGAAGAGCCTTGCATTTATTTCCCTCCACTTTTAATATAATCAGATCAGTAATGGATTTTGTTCTGTGGTAGTGTAGAAAGCTGGTCTGTCAGCTTTGTCTACCCTCATTTTTGCATGGCGTCATGAAATATACCTCCCCATTACTGTCTTCCTCCATCTGTCACCTGGTTTATGAATAAGTGATGGTGGTAATAATAATAATAATAAGTGATGGGCAGGTGGCATGTGCTATATGGGTCATTGTTGGTGGGATCATGTTCATATGCAAACAATAATTCATAACTAAAGGGCGAGATCCCGGTGACCCTTTTATTAGCTGAAAAACCCTGTAAACCAGCTGCAAAAAAACAGACTTTTTGAAAAAGACATCAGCAGTTCCCTTCTTGAAATGTAAATCTTTGGTTAATAGACTACTCTGGGTTTCATTTCCATTAATTGTAAAATGGCTTATTACACCAGTTTAAAGAGAGTAACCTTTGCTTTAATGGTGAAGGAAAACAATGTTTGGATTGTTTTATTATTGAAGATCTCAATGCTTAATGCAGATATCCAATTAAAACGGCTATGCTAAAGGGCTGATTTGCTTGCAAATCACAATTAAATGTTTAAAATAAAACCATTTTTTGCCTTGTGTGGTCAAATGAGTTCCCTCAACACCAATGAGATTTTGAATATCTATAGACATACAGTGCCATTCAAAAAGTGTGGGGTTTATTTTGAATTAATATTTTTATTCAGGAAAAGATGCATTCAATTAATCAGAAGTGACAGTAATAATGTTACAAAAAATAAACATGAACACAAATAAATGCTGTGCTTTTGAACTTTCTATCCATCAGTGAATCCTTAAAAAAAAAAAAAATTAAGCAGCACAATTGTTTTCAACTGTGATAATAATAAGAAATGTTGAACATCAAATCAGCATATTGGAACGATTTCTGAAGGATCATGTGACCCTGAACACTGGAGAAAATTGCTGATGAATATTCAGCTTGCCATATCAGAAATAAATTACAATTTTAAATATATTAAAACAGTTATTTTAAATTGTACTTGTATTTCAGTGTTTTACTGTATTTTTGGTCAAATATGCAGCCTTGTTGAGTATGAGAGACTTCTTTCAAAAGCAGTAAAAAAAGATGAACCGGCCCCAAACCGTCTTAATATTTCACCCCTGTAACATGACCCACTTTTTTCCGTTTCTCCTGCAGTAACAGGGTGAGCGTGGAGGGGGCGACGCACAAGCAGGTAGTGGATCTGATCCGGGCCGGAGAGAGGGAGCTGGTGTTGACCGTGCTCTCTGTCCCGGCACAGGAAGGGGACGGACTTGATGCCGGAGAAGAAAGTGCAGTGCAGCCCAGTTACGACTACAGCGACAAGCAGGCCGTCCCCATTTCAGTCCCCACATACAAACATGTGGAACAGCACTCCGAGAAGTTTGTGGTGAGTTGCGCAGAAAGCATAAAAGCTTTTTTCCCTTCTGGCTGTTTAGTGCTAATAATCTTTGTTTCCTCCTGTCTTAGGTGTATAACGTGTACATGTCGGGCAGACAGATGTGCTCGAAGCGTTACCGGGAGTTCGCAATACTTCATCAGAACCTGAAGAGAGAGTTTTCCAGCTACACTTTCCCGAAACTGCCAGGGAAGTGGCCCTTCTCTCTGTCTGAACAACAGCTGGACGCTCGCAGGAGAGGATTGGAGGAATACATGGAGAGAGGTAAGAGAGAGGAGGACATTAAGGCCCGGTTTTACAGACAGGGTTTAGATTAAGCCAGGATTAGGCCTTAGTTCAGTTAGGATAACCACCAACCTGTCTTAAATCCTCAAAGGTAAGATGTTTAATGAATTTATTTGGTTGTTTCAAAGATTAAGCATTATAACATAACACTAGCTACATATAATACATAATACTGGTATGAGTGGCACGGATCGATCATTAAAATAGTGATCACTTCTCGAGTGAACGCGTAGGCTGTACATGATGCGTTCACAGATACAGGACACATTCACTCTATAGAAAGTGCAAAACGACGTTCTGCATCTTCTTGAGACAGGCTCTTTTAAAATATCTATTTTAACTTGACACGGTGCATTTAAAAACATGGCGCTGACTGATTAACTCCTGTCAAGCCAGTCGTGACCAAAATAGTCTGCACTTTTATAATGAGAACTACAGCAATCTGCAGGCAGTGCAAAAATACAAGCTTTGAGGTGTTTTTCTTTCAGTGAGCCTTTCAATAACACCAAAGCCTGTCAAAAAAATGTGTTCTTAAAAAAAAAATATTCTTCTTAAGAATTTTTCAAGAATTGCACTTATGAACACTCTTATGAACTTCTTAGAAATTATCTTAGAAATTATCTTAACTTCTTTCTCAAGAAGATTTTTGTGAATCTGGCCCCTGATTTTAAAGTCCTGATTTTATTGATTTTTTTTACTTTTATTACAGATGATTTATATTTGTTCAGGGATGTTTTTGTATTGTCATCTTTGCAGTAAGCCACCATTGGATGTGGTTTTGTACACTTGCTCATAGATGCATGAGATATGAAACGCACTTCTGCTGAGCTCTATATAAATATATATCCTGTCTCTCGACTTCTTTCTCTGTTTAGTCTGCTCAGTGCGGATCATAGGTGAGAGTGACATTATGCAAGAATTCCTGTCTGAATCAAATGAGGTAAGTGTGTGTGTGCAAAAACTGTAGATGTGTGTGGAAGTGGTTTTGCTCAACGACTGTTTAACATGCGCTTTCGTGTTATAGAACCACAACAGTGTAACAGATGTCGAGTTACGGATAGCGCTGCCTGATAAAACTACAGCTTCAGTGAGAGTCCGAAAGAATAGCACCACTGACCAGGTTTACCAGGTAAAATGTCATATGTTCATGCTACACAGTCTGACTATTTAAAGGGGTCATTAAATCAAATTTTACGTGATATTTTGATTCATTAGAGGTTTTGTACCATTAAAGCATCCTGCAAGTTTCATAGCTTGAAGGGACACCAGGCAAGTCTGAGTGTTTTTTCTCTACGAAGCTCCCCCTAGTGTCTGGTAGTAAATGCTTTCAAACACTCTGTCGTAAAAACAAACTGTTGTCCCTCCCCCCTCGCCACGAGCAACCCAGCTGAGCAGAGGAACCGGCTATTTCAAAACCAGTTATGTCTACTGAGGCAAGTAAAGCAATATTTTCTTTCCAACTGATGGCGATTTTTTTTATTTAGTTTTTTATTGTGTTGTCATGCATACTAGTATTTTTACCGGGAACGAACGATATGAACGAGGCGAACTACTGCTTTCGTGTTTGTTTGTTTTTGGGAGAGTGGACATGAGCATAAAAAAGTAGTACCGTTTACCTTTGCTTGTCTAAGAAAACATCAGAACGTTTTTTCTAGCTCGATCATGATATGTGCAACATGTTTATTGCCTATTATCAGATGCGTTGACTTAGTGACAAAATAAAAGTGTAAGTTAAACAAATAAAACCGACAGAGGAACGGCCAAACAACTACAGAAAACAAACGTGTTTGCTAATGACAATGCTAACATCAAAGTTATAGTATCTAGCGTACTAGTAAGCCCGTAACAGACAGCGATCATAATAAAAACCTTTACAGACAATAGATAACATCCTGAGGTCACAATTACTTGAAATTTAAATATTAAACAGTTTATTCCAAAGATACTTACAAGTGCAACAGCAGCCAGGTCAGCATCCGTTTTGCTGGCTTCTGTTTCTCTCAGTTCTCGCCATACTGAAAAAGCCGGTCCAATATTTACTCGAGTCTGACTTCTTGCTCGGTCAAACCTCCCGTTTCCTCTTTCGTTGGTCCTCCGAAAAAGATTTCCTAGCTTTCTGCTTCTTTTTTACAGGCTCAGCCATAACTCAGTCTATCGTTGCCCTTTGCTTATAGTAGACATTCTCTGCTTATAGCTAGCCGGTGCTTGAATGGGGGCGTGTACGTGTGCAGTGCCGTCAAGCAATTCGTTACATCACGAGACCTGATATCACGCGATACTTCCTGACGGCAAGGCCGCCGACCCGCCGGCCCAAAGTTACAAGTGAGTTTTTTCCGCTCTCGGGCACCAGGGGGGTGCGAAACCACCACCATTCAACCCGAAATAAGTAATATAACCATTCCACTGACTCCGAAGCTGTTCAGTTAAGGTTAAAAAGTTACCTGGTGTCCCTTTAAGACGTCATCTTCATTATAAACAAAGCATTTATTTATTAAAACTCCAAAAACAGCTTGTTTGGATGTTGTGGGATCTGTGATGTCACATGGGCTAATACATTTGCATATGACTGCCTCCAGAGCAAGACATCGACAAATAATTATACATCATTGCACCATAGGCCCCGCCCACTATTGTTCAGTTGCTTAATGGCCGACACCTGTCAACACCGGATGCGAGCGCCACACCAAAAGTGAATAGATTATAATCACTGACGTCGTCTACACTGGTTACAGTATACATACACGTTCAGTTTTTGAGTCCGTCGACAACAGGACAAATGGAAGAGTGAAAGAACGTTCACTTTGACGCGGCTTGTTGCGTCTCTGTACAGACTTCAGAAGGATCCCAGCATCACAAACAAGTGAATGGTTTATTTTTAATGGCGTCCCAAATCTTGCAGAGGATTATATGTTTGTTCAGAGCATTTGACTGCAGATTGTTTTGTAAACGAGGCAGTGTAATGGAGAGTTCGCAAAGAAACTTCTCTTGAAACTTTTAGCCAGCTGTATTGGATGGGTCTGACAGCAACTGCACCGCAAACCATAAGTTAGCAATTTCATAATGCAGTTTCATAATGGAATTGAAAACCGAGCCCTCAAGTTGGACACTTTTGGCTTCCTGTTGTGACGCTTGTGCAGTGTTTTCGAACTTTATCACAGTCAAAGTGGATTAATACACAGACGTTTCAGATGTTTTCCTGAAGCAACAGAAACACTTTTCATGTACTGCTTAATACAGCGCCATCTGTACAAGAATAAAGTTCAACATAAGCCTATACTATTTAAATACCATTAAATGAGGGCCAATATTTTTTTTTATCAGTTTTATTTTGATAAACATGACAATATAACATTATAGTTACTAGGGGTGTAACAATATATCGTGTCACAATATATCGCAATACAAAAATGCATCAATATGTATCGTGGATAGTGACAATATGTATTGTGTATAGTTCACCCAAAATGAAAATTTCTGTGTGAGAAAAAATTCAAGTTTACAGAGTTTCAGTGTCAGTACTACATTAAACTACTATATATAATGTTTAATATAATGTATAATAATGCAATGGGAGAATATTTAAGGGTCCTGATAATGCCAAATGTCTTATGTTACCAGTAAAAAGTGGCCTACATTATTTAAAATATGTCTAGTCAGTGACTGAGTGCAAGCATATTCGTCTAAAATAATTCTGTATTTTCAGCTTCAGAATTATGAATATTTTTATTCTGGTGTCACTATTGTCCTGTGCATTGGGTTACCAGCACCAAGTCCAAGCCTATTCATTTCCACACCCAATGTAATATCAAATTTAACATTTTAATCGACAGTAAATTTTGTTAATGTCTTGGGAGTATTGCAATAATATCGTATCGTGAGTTCAGTATCGTGATATGTATTGAATCGTGACATGAGGGTATCGTTACACTCCTAATAGTTACATGAAAAGCCAATCGTGAAACGGCTATGTTGCGGTATTTTGATGCCATACTTCACAGTGACGTGGCATCTGCGCTACCTCAATGCTTCAATTCAGACGCCACTCAGTCTGTGCAGCGCTGCATGAAGTCGAACACACCTACTATTTCCAATGCAGTGACGTAAGCCAATCATAACACTGGCCGCCCCTTAAAAACAGATCATTTCAGACAAAGGGTCAGAAAAAATATTTTTTCCTGCATTTATTTATTTATTTATTTATTTATTTTGTGCAAAAAAGTTAACCTCTCAAGGAACAATTTTAAAATAATAAAATTCCATGTCATGACCCCTTTAAATATCAACTCAATGACCTCAACAACAGCTCATCCTAGTCATAAACAAGTATCATTTTCCCTTTTTCAGGCTCTTGTCATGAAGGTTGGGATGGACAGCATGATGGCCAGTTACTTTGCTCTCTTCGAAGTTATTAACCACTCATTTGGTGAGTAATGGCTCTATTTTCCTTCACGTGTCTGTGTTCTGAGTTGGCCTCTAACAGGAAGGGAAGAAAGCATTTAGATATTCACTGAGGAAAGCAGTTGACCTTGTTATGAAGTCAAAAGTAATTGCGCTTATGATTCTTTTAAACAGTGATTAAACTGCCGCTTCGTGATCTTTTCTTAATCAAACAAACAATGTTTTGCCCCAGCTGGCAAGCTCTGATAAGGTGCTACTGAGCTCATAAGGACATTGGGCCTTGTTAATGAAACATGAACAGATTTCTGTGTAAATCCTTCACAAAACCCTTCTTGCATACGTTTATAGAAGAATGTTTGGTCACACTTTAGTTTGGGGAACACATATACACTATTAACTATGACTTTTGCCTCAATAAACTCCTAATTTACTGTTAATCAATTGTTAGTATGGTAGTTGTTGTAGTGGTTAATTTAGGTATGGAGTGCGATTAAGGGATATAGAATATGGTCATGCAGAATAAGGCATTAATGTGTGCTTTATAAGTACTAATAAACAGCCAATATGCAAGTTAATAAGCAATGAGTTAATAGTGAGAATTGGTCCCCAAACTAAAGTCTTACCGAATGTTTTTGTCTGTAATACACAGTTTTAAATATCAAATATTGAGTTGAAACATGTAACTTCTATGGGGCTTTCAGGCTTCAAAAAGGAAGAAAACGTACCAGAAAAGTGTCATCCAAGTGGTCCTTGTGAATTGTTCTTTATATTCCAAGTCATACGATAGCTTTGTGTCAAACAGATCAAAATTTAAGTTGTCGGTGAAAGTCTTCCCCTCCATTGAGTTGATAACCAGAATCATCAGATAAATCAAATGTTTGGGGTCAGTAAGATTTCTTCAATGTTCCTTATGCTCACCAAGGCTGTATTTATTTAAAGCTACACTGTGTAATTTTTTAAGTTGATTCTTAGCAAAAAACACTTTGTTCTTTCAAAATGATATGTGCTCATTAATGTGTAATTACTTCTACCAACTAATCATGTATTCTCGTAAGCGTAGAATCTGCCATTTAGAATACATACGAGCGAGTCGCTCGAATGGCGGCAGCCATGTTGCGCCTCCATCTTGAAAATACATTAGCCAAAGAGGGACATACCTGGAAATTCAAGCTTCGCCTTTTGCATTTTTTCACTCAGTGGCACCATGACGAATGCGAGGGGGAGATTACTCGCGACTGCCGGCAGATTTGAAATAATACGGACACCGTAGGAGTTAAAACGCCCTCGGAATGGGAGGAGCTAGAAAGTAATATTCAGTTGGTAGTCATAAACAATTTCACCGCTAGATGGGAGAAAATCCTACACTGTGTAGCTTTAATCAAAAATACACTAAAACAGAAATGTATTGAAATATTGTTCCAATTTAAAATAAGTGTTTTCTATTTTAATATATAGTTTAAAATGTGTTATACTTATGTGTTGGCCAAGTTGAATTTTCATCATATTCTTCAGTGTCACATGATCCTTCAGAAATCATTCTAATATGCTGATTTGATGCTCAAGAAACATTTCTTCTTATTGTTTGTTGAAAACAATTGTGCTGCCTAATATTTTTGTGGAAAGCATGGCCGCTTTACCACCGTCGGGCCAAACCGTTCTCAATGCTTAACATGGGTATGGATTTGGTTTTATTTTCCACTGTGGGGTTGATAACAGAACTTTTTGGAAATAGAACTCAATCAGCCTGGTGGTGAATTAAAAAAAAAAAAAATTATCAGGATTCTTTGAATAAAAACAAAAGCATTTTTTGGAAATATAATTTTTTTTTGCAACATTATCAATTTCTTCACTGCCAGTTTATTGTGTCCTTGCTAAATAAAAAAATGTTACTTGACCCTAAACTTTGAACAGTAGTGTACCCATGGCAGATTTGCAGTGTATATTACACTATAAAGATATTACATTTACCATAAAACACTAAACTGTTTGCAGTATTTACTGAAAATCTCTCTCTTGTCCTCTTTTTCTGTTTTGTCACTTGCACTTTTCTTCCTAAAGTGCGCAAATTGGCTCCTAATGAGTTTCCGCACAAGCTGTATGTTCAGAACTACACGTCAGCTGTCCCTGGGACGTGTCTCACTGTGCGCAAGTGGCTCTTCAGCACACAGGAAGAGGAACTGCTGCGGGACAACCCACTGGCCCTGCACTACTGCTTCCATCAGGTCAGTCCGGGTTATTGTCAATTCTCTTATCGCAGATTAAGTCATTTATAGTGTCTCCAGTCATTATGTCATTATAAATATAAACACGTCGCACATTATGGTAAATGCAGACCATAAACCACGCAAATGGACTTTGAACAGCTAGCAAGGTGTCAGGTTAATGCATCATCTAATACCACACATGCTTGCTTTGTTTTACTTTAAATTTTTGGTCTCTTTTCTTCAGGCACAGGATGATGTGAAGAAGGGATTCATTAAAGCAGAGGATAAAGCGTACCAGCTCCAGAAACTAGCAGAACAGAGAAAGATGACAACGGTCTCTCATACTTTATCCGTCATAGAATGCCAAATAGAATGCTTAATTTAAATGCTATTCATCTCTTCATTGAAACCCTGTCAATAACATGTCCAGGTCACATTTCACCTTAAAAATCTAATTAAAAGAAATTATTTTAATAATAATAAAATCAAGCATATTTTGGGGGGCATTTAAAAAAATTGTATTGCACTGTAACATTTAGTTTTCAATACATTACATTACAAATTCTTATAACTGTAAGGCAAAATCATTAGAGTAATGCAAAAATTAATATATGGCTCAAAGTGTTATAGTATTATTTATATACTATTACAGTTGTCTATATTTTTTTATCCTTCAGTTAAATTTTTTGTAATTAGTAATTAATTTTGGTTTTTAAATATTTGCTAATAGTGATTTAGTAATTTTAGCATTTCAACTTTTATTTCAGTTTTTTTTCCAAGGCAACATTTTTCATTTTCATTTAGTTTTCCATGTAATATTTATATTTTATTTCAGCTTTGTTACAATTACTGAAAACATTTTTTTTAATAACATTGGATACCAAACAAAAATGTTAATTGTCCTAAGATAGTCTTAATTGTATGGGGTTTTTTTCTTTCTTATTTTGGGGTGAAATGTAACCTGGACACTTTTTGTCGCAAAGCAAAATCTATTGATAATATGTAAAGGCATTTTGTTTGAACACAAAATAAACATTTGTTTTCCTTCTTTTTGGTGATCTTTCTCTCGCAGTATCTGAGTCTTTTGCGCTCATGTGAGGGATATAACGAGTTGACTTTCCCTCACTGTGCATGTGACTCGCGGAGGAAAGGTCACGTGATCACGGCCATCAGCATGAAGCATTTCAAACTACACGCCTGCACAGAGGACGGCACTCTTGAGGTGGGCGAAAGATGCTCAGAATGTACAGACATAACCTAGAGGCGTAGAATTGGCTGTATGAGAACATGTTTGATTTGTTCGCCCATAGTAACTCTCTATCTTTGACTCACAGAATCAGGTGATTGTGTTCGAATGGTCAGAGATGCAAAGATGGGACACCGATGAGGAGGGAATGGCCTTCTGCTTTGAGTATGTGCGGGGAGAAAAGAAACCTCGTTGGGTCAAAATATTCACTCCTTATGTAAGTCACCTCAAAATGAAAATGATTGCTTCATTATTTACTTGCTGAATTATGATTCTCAGAACATTTTGAACAGAAATAAGCCCTGGTTGAGTGTGTTTGTGTTCCCTTCTCCAGTTTAACTACATGCACGAGTGCTTTGAGAGGATTTTCTGTGAGCTCAAATGGAGAAAAGAGGTATTAATAATTTGCACACATTTCTGTTTCAACTTCTTTGCCTTTTTTTTTGTCATTTGTTAATGAGTTTCTCTCTGATATGTTAAAGGTTGAAGAGGAGGCCTCAGACAAAGGCAATAAGAACTGTAGTAATAATGGTAAGAGAACCTTTTGCCCTCATTTAATCACACACAAGTTAATGGGATTTTTCCAAGCGTACTCATGTGATCATCATACTCACACAGAAACCTGAAATACAGGTTCATACTTACCACACTTACATTTTAGTATGAGTACAAAGTCACATGTTATGCGTGTGATGCTCATTTCAGCCATCAGTGCATAAAATGAACCCTGCACCTTCTCGGATGATCAAGTAATGGAAATGTATTCCTTCATTATGTAAAACAAAATGCATGAAACATTGATTCCAATGCACTGTAGGCATTGATTGGAAATACTCCAGCAAATGTGCTTTTTGTTATTGAACACTGTTTTA
This sequence comes from Abramis brama, assembly GCF_963993115.1. Classification (NCBI taxonomy): domain Eukaryota; kingdom Metazoa; phylum Chordata; class Actinopteri; order Cypriniformes; family Leuciscidae; genus Abramis; species Abramis brama. The sequence goes on from NC_139974.1 coordinate 11,222,403, forward strand.
TTCATTGAGCAAATAATATATTCGCACATTTCAGTTGTGCTCCTGCAAAGTAAATATTTAAAATAATACAATAAAAACAAATTTGTTGTATTTTTCTGTACTGAATTCATTTAATCTGAACTGTAGTGGTATGAACTGAAATTAATTTAATAAATAATTTATTCATCTATTATTTAATATTCATTGATAAAAAAAAATTATATAATATATATATAACAATATATAACTTATATATTTAATTTTAATTTATACATTTTAAAAATAATAAATTGTATAATTTTTAAATTTAGGCTATAATTAATTTAAATAATAAGTTGATAAATGATAATGTATTATTTATGTTACTTATGTATGGTATATATATATATATATATATATATATACACGGTATATATATACGGTATATATATATGTGTATGTGTGTGTGTGTGTGTGTTTTTATCAATTAATTGCGATTAATCGCATCTAACATAAAAGTTTGCGTGTGTGTGTGTGTATATATATATACACACACACATGAGTAGTATTCATTGTTGTGAGCCCAAGTTGACCCATTCTAGGCCATTGAAAATGACTGGTGTGTACTCTAATGGGAATGTAATTCCCCGAACACTAAATGTGATTTTAAATTTAGTGAACCTGTAAAACAGAAGGCAGAATTTATGAATCCATAGGCATAGGGGATTTAAGATTTTAAAAAAGCTTTACAAACCCTTTTACATGTTTAGTAAAGCTAATGAAATACTTCTGTATTGCAGATTACATCTCGCCGCTGGAGCAACAGAAGGGATGGCGCCACCTAGGGGGCGAGATTGCCACTTCCTAAAACCCCTCTCTAGACCCCTGTGGAACAGCAGAAATTGCGCTGGATCATCACACTCGAGCAGACCACCATAATGACCATGTTACCACGGCAACACCCCCAGCGACACCATAACAACCATGTTTCCACGGAGACAAAAGTGTGCCTTTCAGATGCAGAGCTTTCCATATGGCAACGCAAAATGCCATTATCATGGCGAAGCAGAGGCTGCAGGGATGTTTCACCCCAGATCAAGAGCACCAATGGGTTCTACTGTCATTTCATCAATAGATACTTTGAACTTGCTTAAGTACATGTAAAATACCACATAGGACGAGATCGAAAGATCTCCCACGTCATTGGTTTAGGAGACAAGCTATTCTTTAAGTCTACTGGCTGGATTTTGGAGAGCATTAGCTAAGGTAGAGCTGAATCGGCACTGTTATCAGGGCAGCGTATTAACAAATGACCACTTTGTGATTTGGAATGGCAGCCGCTATCACAATTGTTTGACTAAACTATATATATGGGAGGGGGACGTCATGCCTTAACAAAAAAATAATAATTAATTTGTGTAGCAAGGTCACCATACAAACAATTAGTGTGGGATCTCTCTAAAATAATATTGTAATGGCATTATTGCTTGATTTTCCCAGTATTGCTGACTAAAATGAGCTCTTATTAATTTTATTTCAATTAAATGAGAAGTAAACAAGGCTGTAGGAGCAGTGACATGGGAAGCGTGTGTGTGTGTGTGATTGTGTAATTAGGGATAGGAGTGATTATGAACTGACGTTATAGGGATAGTTCAACCAGAAATGAGAATTCTGTCACCATTTACTCACCCTCAAGTTGTTCCAAACCTATATGAATTTCTTTCTTCTGCTGAACACACACACACAAAAGATATTTCGAAGAATATGGGGAACCTAACAGTTGATGGACCCCATTGACTTCCATAGTGCAATGGAAGTCAATGGGGGCCTTCAACTATTTGGTTACTGACATTCTTCAAAACATCTTTGTGTGTGTGTGTGTGTGTTCAGCAGAAGAAAGAAATTCATACAGGTTGGGAACAACTTGAGGGTGAGTAAGTGATGACAGAATGTGAACTATCTCTTTAAGGTTAAGTGTAGTTCGCACAAGCGACCTGTAGGGGGCCTCAGCATCAAACAGAAGCAACTGCGCTCAGGAGACAGTTTATTTCTGTTCAGTTTATGTGTTGGCCTCTGAGGGAACATCATCGAGCGAGTCCTGGTCTGAGTTTGTTTTTGTGTAATTTATTGTTTGAGACTGCAGAGGCTTCCCTCACAGAGAGACAACAGCGCCACGTCGAACCTGCTGACAAGATCGGAACGGGGAAAACAAGAGACAGACTGAGTAATCTCAGTCCTCTCATATGTTTTCTAGAATAAGAACTTCGAAAGCAAAAGGCAACTAGTCTCAAACTCATGTGCAAATTCCCCACAGTGTGCTAGAATAACAGCCAGGTTTTTTGTTTTTTTTTGTAGTGGTCTACATCAGCTATTTTTCTCTTGTTGTAACTCTCTTCTTTTAATGCATAGTAGAGAACTAGAGCTTAAAAATGGTATAGCGAAAACCTTGGTTGCCCCCCTCATCACAGGACAAGGCACAGCTTAACATTTTCTTAACAGACATGCATGTTTAATGCAAGTCAGAAGCTTTCACCATTCCATTCCAGCACAATACTGTGATAAATGAGCTTATCCTCATCCAAATGCTTAAGCCACCTTGGCTACAATACCTTGATCAATAAGTGAGTTTGTATAGTGTGTGTGTGTGTGTGTGTGCTACATCAGATTGCTCTCTGGTTAGAGTAAAGGCTCCTATTACAGCAGCACAGTAGCATCTGTGGTCTAAGCGTATTTACAAAAACTTGATTTGTCTTCAGTCCTGATTATTTCCATATTTGATTAGTTCAGATAGTTAATCAATGTGAATGAAAAAAAAAAAAAAAGTTTGGCTTGTGTGTTTTACAGTCGTGTAATTTGTCCTTTCGTCAGGAGTGCAGGTGCGACACTTTTTGTATTGTCTAGAAAATGTCAAAAGTGTTCCACCTCGTAATGTTCACCAGCGCTATAATATTAATCGTTTGGTCAGTATTTCTTATTTCGTGTCAATGTGCCGGGAGGGAAGAATATGAATGTACCAGAATGTATTTATAACATGGATGATTATTTGTTTGTTTTTTGTCATTAACTTGAACTTCAACCATTAAAGATCATCATAACTCTTCAGTTTAAAACTTAAGACACTAACCTACTCTTATCCTTCCATTGAGTGTTTTCTTAACTTTTGGCCCATCTTGAAAGTATTATTAATGTTTTGAGTGTTTTCCCCAAAATTGGTATGTTGGGATGAATACTGTCAAGTTTAACGGCTATTTGTTTTGTGTTTTCTGTGCTTCATCTGTAAATCTTACTGCTTATGTGTAGTACTGACAGAGTCTTTGTAGCTTTTCTGACTGAAAACGTTAATTTATTTTTCTGCTAAATCGAGGGGATTGAAACAAGGCCTGTGCTGTGGTGGGTTTAGGAAGGGGCTTTGTATGACAAAAGATATAATGCATACGTGAAAGAAGGAGATGAACAGGCGTGCATTATTTCATGTAGCCTAGATAATGGCATAAATTAACAATAACGGGATACAATAGTTTTATATCTGAAATGTGTGAAGGTTAAACTAACCAGAGTTATAAAAAAATAAAATAAACTTTGAGTAACATCATGTAGGTTGAAACATTGTAACATACTATTTTAAATAAAATGACCTATTGAAAAAAAAAAAACATTATTTATTGTTTGATTTCTCTTAATTGTGCTGGCCTTTTTTGCAACATAACTGATATCACTGATATCATAACTGATAGGCAAACGTGAATGTCTCGTGACATTCCTAATGCATCCTAAGTAACCAATTGCATTACTGCATTAAAGGTACACTATATAGGCTAACATTTTTTATTTTTTTAATCATTTCAAAATTAGTCAATACATCATCAATCCTTCCAAACGTGTTTTTGTCTTACACTGAATTCACAATGGTAAGCCTGTTATTGACGGGTTTCTTGAATACAAACAATACTGGATGCGCGCGCATTCAGGGAGCAAAACCGCTAACAGGTGTAATGGCGAGTTCTGCATGCACCTCACGGGAGGTAAAGAGAAAAGAGGTGGATGCAAATATCTGCAGGTAGCCTACAACATTTGTTCTGTCAAATTATTTATCACCATTAATGAACCCCACCATTTTTAAAGGTGCTCTAAGCGATGTTGGGTGACGTCACTTCTTTTTGACGTTCGAAGTATTGTCAAACAAAACAGAAGCTAGCTCGACCCTCCCTCCTCCTCATCCTGTCCCCTCCCCCTCTCCCTTCCGTGCTTCCTGAAACAGTCATTAACGAGTCGAAGGCTTTTCCGCTGTAAATTCAGGACTTTGCGCGTTCCTTTTCCCTCTTCTATGCTATTTGTTCATCGGAACATCGTCTCTTTGGTCGTGTGTCAGCCATATCAAAATTCAATAGAATATAATTCTAACGTTAGTCATTGTCATTGTCAAGGACATCTCTCCTCTAGCTAACTTCCCTCTTCATGTTTCTCTCTCCTCCACTCCCCACACCCCCCTTCATGTGCACGTGCACTAACCCCCCAACCCCCACCCCCAAATCATTCTTGTCGGTTATTGGCTGGAACACTGTTTGTTATGTTTCGTGGTCCAGGTTGGGCCAGTTTTTTTTTTTTGCCATTTGTGGAGCCTGTCTACAGAGACCGCGTTTTTTTACAGTGTGTTCAGGGGACAGACAGCTAGCGGATAGTGAGGAGATGTTTGCTGTATGTGACAAAAAATGTTTCGGCCTAAAAAACGTGTGACATCGCTTAGAGCACCTTTAAACAATACTTGGGGGTGCATGCAATTCTCGCAGAACTTGGCAATTAACTTAGATTTCGCATTGTTTGTAAATTCTTGTTGACTCATAATAAACTGCCATTTCAGAGTTGGATCTGTTTGTTTGTGTTTCATTTGCATATTAATATAACATTATGTAAAATGTTAGCTAACAACAGTTGACTAGTAGGCTAAGTTATAACATTAGTCATCAGGTCTCTGAATGAAATTGTCCAACTAATTTTGCTAATCATAAAAACCTGACATATCCTATGAATTTATGAACTTACCTGGTTTTGTTGGTTGTTGAGCCTTTCTATCCTAAATGTTTACGACAAGGCTACATCACAACCCGCCACATTTGAAAGAAATTTGATACTAGTGTAAACATACTGTACAAGACATGAAACGTGTGACAATGAGAAAATGGCTAGCATCAATTACTTTGGAAGCCTAGGTAGCGCGGACTCCGCCGATTATTTAAAGAAATTAACTCTCTGTAGGCTAATGGTGAGACTGTTTTCTATTTTAATCTATTTTAAAATGTAATTTATTCCTGTGATCAAAGCTGAATTTTCAGCATCATTACTCCAGTCTTGTCACACGATCCTTCAGAAATCATTAATATGGTAATTTGATAAAATATTCATTATTGTTATCAATGTTGAAAACAGTTGTTTTTTTCAGGATTCTTTGATGAATAGAAAGTTCAAAAGAACAGGATTTATTTGAAATAGAATCTTTTGTAACATTATAAATGCCTTTCGATCAATTTAATTCATCCGACCTTGATGAATAAAAGTATTGATTTCTTACATTTTAAATCCATCTTTTTGGCGGTTAGTGCAGTTTACAGCACAACAGCTCCATGTCATCTCTGTTTCTGCTAGATATGCCATAAAGGTGCTGCTTTCTGCCCCCTAGTTGCGCGTGCCCGTCTGTATGTTTTAGACCTGTGGGGATGTTTTTCGCGGGAAGTGCAGCTCGCGCGTTTCGTCATGTCTGTAAATAGAGAACAGTTGCTCTGGCAACTTTGACAAATGGTGTGGGAATGGCATTGGTTCGTGGTCACTCCGGGGAATCACCTGTTCTAAAAAAAACGGCAAACAGAGGGGGTCTGCTGGCAAAAGGAGAATGCGACAGTGCTCGTAAAAAAAATCAACATTGGCTTGGCTTTTCAGAGATGGCAAAGGGCTGATGGATTTGAAATGTTGTAAAAGCGACACGGAGATGGCGTTCAACAGGTCAGTAAGTAATTTTATTGAACGCTGTGCTGGAATTTATTTTCAAGGATGTGTTATTAATATGTGTATCAGTAAGGTATTCGGCTAGTCATCTTGAGATTATTTCCATCTAAACTGGTTAGAGGCAGCTAACCCTACCCTCAACCTTAAACCTACCCATCCCCTCGCTGCCTGGAAGGTGCTGTTGGGGGGGGCTTAAAACACCAAACACCTATCACTTAAAGGACAATTCCGGTGAAAAATGAACCTAGAGGTAATTAACACATGGTTACCGAGTCGATCGTTCCCTAGGATGCGTTTTCATGAAAATCGAATGTAAAGAGTTTTATCTCTAAAAACAGATTAGCTTATAACGCTAGAATATGGGGCACAGAGTAAGTAAAAGTAAATCGCTAGTTAATGCCACTAACAAGGCTCAAAATAGCCTCACACTAACACGGTAGCATAATGAGGGTCCCTACATGCAAACCGAAGCATTGAGAACTTTGTAAGTGTACAGACAGTTTAATAAGAAGATACTTTATAAAGACAGAACATTACGCGTTTACAGGCAGGCGTCATCTTGGAAAACAGTCTCGACTAATCGAGTCACTCACGAACGTGCTAAGTGAGCTGGTCGATAGGAATTACGTTTGTGAAATATAACATAGCGCGGCGTTCCTGTATAAAGTGCAAAAGAAACTACGAGCATGCAACGCCGTTACGTTTTTCAATTTTCATTCTATTCACCAGGAGCAGTTTCCATGTTTCATTAACAGTTATTGTTAATATTGTTTATTCACCATGGTAACTGTCGTTTCCATATTAACCCCAAAATGCCACTATTTTTCTTTGTGTTATTTTTTATATTTTTAAATGACTGTAGTGGCTCATACCAACATTGTATTAACAAAAACTAGTTTGGGACTGCTATGTAATAGCTTTAGCATAATATTTATTTATTAGTAGGCTACTAGTCTTTACTATTAGTCATATTCTTACAATTTATGTTAAGTAAAGGGGAAAAGTACTTGTGTGTGTAAACGTGTTATAATTTGCCTATATATAATATATACGTGTATATGTATGTATGTATGTATATGTATATATATATTTGTACTGTATCTGAACAAGATGTCCAGGACCTCTGGCAGAAATTTAGGCCCACAGCATTAAAGATCCAGCAGAGTATTTCATTTTACACATGGGCTACTTTTTATCCCTGTGTGTTTTATCCCTTTGCTGCCAAAAAAGCTAATTTTTTTGTTTCATCTGACCATCATATGGATTAGTTTTATGATCTCGTGGTAGTTGCGCAGCTGTCAATGGAGGGACAGAAAGCTCTCAGATTTCATTAAAAATATCTTCATTTGTGTTCCGAAAATAAACGAAAGTCTTATGGGTTTGGAACAACCTGAAGATGAGTAATAAATAACAGAATTTTCATTTTTGGCTGATACGCTTCATACTGTACCCTGTCAAAGATGTTTGTTGAAGTCAAATGGTCTGAGCATATTAGAATGTTTCAAGACAACCTGTTCACCTTAGTTGATTATTTAAAATAAATATGATGAAACAATAAAAGAAAGCAGAATTCCATAAAGAAATGATCCGGTATTCATAATAAGAATAAATCTCGTTCCTGTGATCCTGCTGTAGAATTGCCTCTGGAATTAAATAGTACCAACTTGTACCCTTGTCTCTCATGCGCAACCACTTGGGAAATAATTTGCCTCAAACCAGCTAAATACTTAAATGAATTTCATTTATTTACTATCACAAGGACTCCAGGGATTTCAACCAGAGAATTAGCCACATATAAAGCACACGTCTGCTGAATGACAATATGAACAGAGGCTTCAGCAGGCAGATTTGGTTTCAGTCATAGGTTTCAGATTTGAGCTGATAAAACGCAGATGAAGAAGCTATGATTCGTGAAATTAACTAGATATTTAAGCCTGAGGATTAACCCAAACTTGGACCCAATGCAAAAGGATTGTAAATGTTCCTGTCACATATGGCTAACAAGTAAATAAATAAATGGACATAGAACATTGTTTTGAGTTTAAATGAAATTTCAGTCATGAAACAATGAATAAATTAAATTTCAGTCATGAAACAAGCCACAAAATCAACAACTTTAAGATCTAAAATTATCCAAAATATCACTAAACTATACTAGTACAGTCATGTGAAAAAGAAATTACACCCTATTGAATTCTATGGTTTTATGTATCAGGAGATAAAAAAAATCATCTGGGGCCTCATGTACAAAGACTTGCGTTGAATTCATACTAAAACATTGCGTACGGACAAAGCTGTAAATGTGCGTACGCACAAAAAACCCCAGATGTATGAATCTCTGCGTACGAAGGATCCCACGCATATTCTCTTTGTACATCCCAGTTAACGTAAAATTGAGCGCACATGCACGAGCACAACGCCCCACCCAGTCTCCTCCCTTAATTAAATTAATTTAAATATGGTAATGAGTCCACTTTGGCAAAAGAATGCAGTAAGAAAATGGCGGCAAGAAACGAAACTTTACAGAAAGTGAATTGGAGGTGCTACTATCGGAGGTAGAAACGAATATATATATATATATTTGGAACTTTGTCCTCCGGAATTAATAACAAAAGGAACAAATATGAGTGCGAGAGTTTGGCTGATGCCGTCAATGCGGTGGGATCTGAAAGTCGCACTGTAGAGTAGACTGAGTACAGTTGAGACACTTTTTGCGTTTTGATTTTTCACACAAAAACATTTGATTAGCTTGTAGACTAAGATATTATCAATCAATAATACCCACAAGTAGTTTATATTTTCCACAATTAGCTCATAAAAATAAGGTGCTTTTTGTCTCAACTTTGTCTCAACTGTACCAATATGTGGTACAGTTGAGACAGTGCATGGTACAGTTGAGACACCCATTTCTAATGATGTGAAGGTAACTACCATTCATTGTAAATATAAAAAATAAAGACAAATAAAGAAAATAACAATTGGGCAACATTTTTGTTTATTCATCCATTTATATTCATTCATTTTATTTAAATTAGCGGTTAAAATGTATAAAGCAGGAACAAGATATGTAACAATATTTAATAATACACAGTTTAAATATCACAAATTCAAATTTTATTTTCATTTGCGTCCTATGCTGGCTAATTACGATGTTTACGATGTGTGTTTCCTAATAGAGCTCTATCGGGGGTACAGTTGGTACACGTGTGTCTCAACTGTCCCCTGCTGGCCACACCTCGCACATTTCTCTAGATTTTGCAATTACCTTGCATGACACAATACCATGAAATATGCCAGTTTTTAGGGCACAGAATAACGTTTGTGGTGATACCAGTTACGTTTAACAGACACATAAGGATAATAAGCTATTCATTGTGTAGAGTGCATGGTGAAGTGAACGTCATATCTTAGAAAAAAAATCTTTTCCCGATATCTTCGGATCGGAGATGCGTCCGTTGTTCAAATTTCCCACGATCAAAGAGGACACTGATACGCACGTGCACAGCAAAAATCACAACTTGTGCTTGCTGCGAACGCAAGTTATTTAAGGTGTCTCAACTGTCTACACATGTCTCAACTGTACACAGTCTACCCTAAATGACCTTAAAAAGAAATGGTCTGATATAAAGGTGGACATTAAACCAAAGCTGGCATTGCCATAGACTAAGGATTGTATCAATTTGCATATGCTTTTATGTGTTCTTACTTAAGTTAATTGCATAATTGATAGAATATTCCCATAAGGCTCGTGTGACAATATATGTCAATTATTTTATAAATTGCAAATTAATAGCAATGCTTCCCACAGGTGGTGGTGCGATAGACTTGTAGAACAATTCGTTGTGTAATGTTTGCAACTTCACTTCATTGCCTGTAAGAGTCGCCAACGGACAAAACAATGAGAAATGTACGTACGCCAGACATGAAATTGGCGTGGAGGAACGCACATTCTCGCGTTAATTTCACTGTTAGTACATACGACCGTGAGCGTGAAAGCTGGCGTACGCAAAGTTTTTGTGCGTACGCAAGATTGATACATGAGGCCCCTGGTCCTCTGCAGGTCTTAAATACAACTTCAGATGAAGAACAACACATGACATATTTCACTGTGTCATTATTTATTTAACAAAAACTAGGACAAAATAGAGAAGTCATGGGTGACGAACAAAGTACCCTTACTGCTTCCATCAAGAGCAGTCAGGCACTGCTAATCAGATGTCTTTGATTAACTGATCATCAGTGTGATCACCTCTATAAAAGCAGAAGTTTTGTCAGTTTGCTGGTCTGGAGCATTCAGGTGTGTGTTAACACAATGCCAAAGAGGAAAGACATCAGCAATGACCTTAGAGAAGCAATTGTTTCCGCCCATCAATCTGAGAAGGTTTAACGGCCATTTCCAAACAATTTAAAAGTCCATTATTCTACAGTAAGGAAGGTTATTCAAAAGCACATTCAAAACAGTTGCGAATCTTCCCAGGAGTGGACGTCCCAGCAAATTCACCCCAAGGTCAGACCGTGCAATGCTTAGAAAAATCGCAAAACACACAAGAACTCCAACTCAAACTCCACAGCACTCAGTTAACATGTTAAATGTTAAAGTTCATGACAGTACAATTAGAAAAAGACAGGTCAGGTATGGCATGTTTGGAAGGGTTTGCCAGGAGAAAGCTTCTTCTCTCTAAAAGGAACATGGCAGCACAGCTTATAGGCTTGCAAAGTTGCATCTGAACAAACCACAAGACTTCTGGAAAAATGTCCTTTGGACAGATGAGACCAAAGTGGAGATGTTTGGCCATTTAATGCACAGCGCCAAGTTAGGCGAAAACTAAACACAGCATATCAGCACAAACAGTTCATACCAACTGTCCATCACGCTGATGTAGGGTTGATGATTTTTGGCTTGTTTTGCAGCCACAGGACCTGGGCACCTTGCAGTCCTTGAGTCAACCATTAATTCCTCTGTATACCAAAGTATTCTAGAGTCAAATGTGAAGCCATCTGTCCGACAGCTCAAGCTTGGCCGAAATTGGGTCATGCAACAGGACAATGAATCTAAGAACACCAACAAATCTACACCAGAGTGGCTGAAAAAAAAAAAAGAAGAAGCAAGCTGTTGCAATGGCCCAGTCAAAGTCCAGACCTCAACCCAACTGAAATGTTGCGACAGGACCTTAAGAGAGCTGTGCATAAACAAATGCCCACAAACCTCAATGAACTGAAGCAACGCTGTAAAGAAGAGTGGGCCAAAATTCCTCCAGAACGAAGCAAGAGACTGAGACTGTCATACAGAAAATGATTACTTCAAGTTATTGCTGCTAAAAGTGGCTCTACAAGCAGTTGAATCATAGGGTGTACTTAGTTTGTCGCCCACAGCTTTTCCATTTTGGCTTTATTTTTGTTAAATAAATGATGACACAGTGTAATATGTCATGTGTTGTTGTTCATCTGAGATTGTATTTACCTCATTTTAAGACCTGCTAACAACCAGATGATCTTCATTATGTTCTGATACATAAAACCTAAAGGGTGTGCTTCCTTTTTCACATGACTGTGAGTCTGGGTTATTTTATTATCATTGATATAGAATACACTGAAATTGATTAAATCAGGTTTTAATCAGTCTGACTCCTACTGGATTTCAGAACAGAGACTGAATCAACATCTGATTCACTGACTGAGCTGCAAGTTATCATTGTGTTCAGTGATGTCCATATTGAAATGAAAACAAATTTCTACATATAAAATTATATATAATACAAATTAAACTAAAGAAATTGAAATAGCTCAACACAACAAATGTTTCAAGTGGTTTCCCCAAATTCAACTGAAAATGCAATTTACGCAGTCTCAAAATTATTCAACCCCCTGAATAGAATCCTTCACAACAGCACAAATCTGCAAAACAGGTGTTGTCTCAAGCACACCTGATCCAACTAATCAAGAGCTTCATTAGTTGCACCAGGTGTGCTTGAGCTAGAACACATGAAATATCTGAACTGGCTAGGTTAGAGTGTCAAGTTTGACTGCATGTTAGAAATAAGTCAAAAGAATGGCCCAAAAAGTTTAGAGAAGATATCATCGCCCTTCACAAAGGGCTGTTTTGCATCCTCTAGCACTGGAAATCTGCAGCGTGTGAAAGGCAAGATGGATAGATTGAAGTATCAGGAAATCCTAGGAGAAAACGTTATGCCGTCAGTGAGGAAACTGAAGCTTGGGCGTCGATGGACCTTCCAACAGGACAATGATCCCAAGCATACCTCAAATTCCACCAAGGCTTGGTTGCAGAAGAAGCCCTGGAAGATTCTACAGTGGCCATCACAGTCACCTGACTTAAACCCCATAGAAAATATCTGGTGGGATTTGAAGAAGGTGGTTGCAGCACGCAAACCCAAGAATATTACTGAACTGGAGGCCATTGCTCATGAGGAATGGGTTAAGATTCCTCAGAAACGCTGCCAGAATCTGGTGTCTGGTTCTACATCTCGTTTGCAGCAGGTCATAACAGCAAAAGGGTGTTCTACTAAATATTAAAGATGCTTGCCATGAAGGGGTTGAATAATTTTGAGACTGCAGAAGTCATTAAAAGTTGCATTTTCAGTTTAATTTGGGGAAACCACTCAAAACATTTGTTGTGTTGAGCTATTTCAATTACTTTTGCAATGGGGGTTGAATACTTTCAATTACAACTGTATATATTGACAATTATATAAATATAGTCAGTCACAGTGATAACAGTATGGGGTAAATAGCTGCATCTTCAGCATTACATGACTTTTTACACTTGATCCTAGTCTCCACATAAACATAGGCACTTAAAAGCTTTAGCACGCTCCGCCCTCTATTTACATACATAATTACATCATCATAAAAGCACTGTAAAGCTTAGAGGGATCGAGAATGTAATAAATTGCCATTGCAGGCTCGAAGGATGAAGCTGTCCATGGGGTTAGAGGGAATCAATACAGCTCTAAACGGCAATGATCTGCAGAGGTCAAACTGGATGAAGTGTCAGTCCACTTTACCTTAGATCTCAGCTGTCTGAAGAGTGCTTGTGCGTCTTTGCCTGTAAGTGGCTGATGCTTGAAAGACTAGAGTCCAAAGTAGGGAACTGTGTTTGAGAGTCAAAGGGCCACTTGTGGTCACTCCGGTGGGCTGAAGGTGTCTTAGTGAGCCAAATCAGTGCTAACGAATGCTCCCATGAGAAAACAGTCATCAGTCTAATCCAGGAAGCATTCTGACTGCATCTTTATTCTATTGATTTTGCATGTTACAGTAATGGTGTTTGCTTACGCTTATTAATAATTATATGATAAACATTAATAATAAAACAAGTAAAAGGTTTACATTTTAAAGTATTAATATTAGTATTAATACAATGAAACTGTATATTAATAATATAATAATAATAATATATTGTAATATAAAATAATAATAAATAACATGTAAAAGGTTTTAAGTATTTTTAATAATAAATGTAAAATAAAATACAAAAATACATTTAATTTTTTACAATTCATTTAAATTTGTCATTAATGTTTTTTTCTGCATTCTAAACATGAAAACTCATCATCATGGGATTTTATTCTATTAAATGAATAAAATATTTATTCTATATTCATTCTATCCTTTATTTATTATTTTATTTAGACGGATACAATATCAAAAATAGTGTCATCTCCCTTTATTGCTTCGCCCCCAACATGCATGAACACACAATGCAAGAGTGGATGTGTCTGTATCATAACTTAAAGTAAATATTTTTCAAGTAATATTTTACACCTTTAAAAAGTGTCAATCATATATCATATTTGGGCATTAAAATACACAAAAATTCTGTCTTTCTACATTTCTATCTGTATGCATTTCTTCCAATTTCATTTACAGACCTGCATCTTTATATCCCAAAACAGCCCATCCCTTTACCTCAATCACTCTCTCTCTCTCTCTCCCTCGTCATTATTATCGATCATGCCCATCTTACCCTGTTAATTAAAAGCCATTGATCGCCGGCTACATGCCAGCAATATCGTGGACGGGGTCACAGGAGGAGCCATTCAGAGATCAGCCGATATGTGTTTGTATGTCAGTGACTTTAAAAGGGACATTGAATGACAACTGGAAAAAAAGAAGAAACACGAGTAACACTTATAAAGTCTAAATGTTCAAGCACATTCAAATATTATCCTTTCATGGGACCAGATTCCTTGTTATCAGCTTGTTCTCTTGCAAATTAATCTGACTTTATGCATTTAAGCATCATTAAGGAGTCTCAAGATGTAATTTCACACTTTGTCGCACCTTCATTGCCATTTACACATCTTATATATTCATAAATCATATCGATCTTTACCGTTACATCCCTGTCTTTATCTTTCTCACACACTGAGAGACCAATCTATCAATCTTCTACCCACAGTTCCCTCATTCATGCTCAAATTCACACAAGTTTCACCTTCACACAATCCTAGCTCCGTCCTTCTCCAGCTCATATAATCATCATCTCTGCCATATCTCTGCAAAAACATGTGCCATGATCACCTTTATTTGACACACACACACCCACTCTTATTCCCCTATATCCTCTTTTTCTCCATCTGAGTGAGCACGGTAAATCTGGACAAGTCAATGTGCCAGCACAGCACATTCACAGAGAGAGGCGAGTGAATTACTCTGGCAGACGAGCCATGGCTGCCGCAGTAATGGTAGACACACGCAATCTTTATTCATTGATGCATTGACTGAGTGCCATAGTGCATGTTGCGATAGGAAATTGAGCTATATAGAATTTCTTAAATGCTGAACTCTGTGGGGATATTGTGGCTTGTATCATCATAATGTTGTCAAAATAGCAATCAAAGTGGACATTCACTTATCTAATCAGGCATTTTTGGCCCAACATCCTGAAAACGGTGTCAAAGCATCAGAATTTTGGAGTTAGAAGCTGTACTATCACAAAATAGAAATTTGTGGATGAAACTGTAGTTTCACTGGCAAAATCATACTAGAGCTTAATTTACCAACTTAATTTGACTTTTACTGTCACAAAGCAAGTTTTAGTGAAATTTCCAATGTGATAATATTTAAGTTAATTAAGTGATTAAAGAGATTCTTCAACACTTTTATATAATCAATTCATAAATTAAAATTGTAATTATTGTATGAATACATGTTATCAAATAAGGATGTTCTAAAGCTTTCATACAATATTAAAGGTACAATATGTAACATTTTTGTATTGACTCATTTAAATAGTCAATATATCATCAATCTTTCCAAAACATGTTTTTGTTTTGATTGTTTTGATTTTGAAACACTGATTCACTATGGTAAGCCTATTATAAGTGTTTATATTTGGATGGGGTTTTTTTTGCGGGAAATTGTGCATGCGTCACTCGCCCTGCGTATCTCATCATGTCCGTAAATAGAGGACAGTTGCTCCGGCAACTTTGACGCATGTATGGTGTGGGAGTGCCATAGATCAATTTTCACAACGAGCGAGAAACATGGAGCCGCTAAATCTCAAACAGAGGAGAGTCTGCTGGTAAAAAGAGAACGTAACAGAGCTCGTGATAAAATGAGAATCAACATTGGCTTGGCTTTCTGAGGATGGCGAGAACTGAGGGATTTGAAATGTTGTAAAAGTGATGCGGAGATGGCATTTTTATTACTCAACAGGTGAATAAGGTATTATATTGAACAGATAAATTGCCATATGTAGCTCTCTTACAGAGTTGTTGTAGCTCTGTGCTGGAATTTATTTTCAAGGAAGGAAGTACCGGGTCTATTAATGGGTATAGCCACAGTAACGTCTTCAGCTTGTCACCTTGAGATCATTTCCATCTGCATCTGAATTGGTTATCTCTTAAGCCTTGTAATGAATGTTTTAAGAGCAGTAGGATAATCTCTCTCTCTCTTTTTTTTATTATTTTTTATAAGAACCATATTCATTCGCAAGTTTTTTAACCGCTAGAGGGCCAAAAGTTACATAGTGTACCTTTGAACTCAATCAATCAAAATGTATTCCTTGATTGCCCTTTATTTATATGTAGAATGTTAACATAATTACATTAAATCTAATAATCCCATATTCAATTACAGGTCAGTAACATTTGTAGTTAGTAACATTTTGGCAGTTCAGGCGTGCGCAATGAGCAACTGCTTTCCCTCGGAAATCCACCCAAGGCCTGAGACGCTGCCCTCTCTCCCCATCATTAACTTTCCACCCTCCCTTGCTCCATCCCTCCTTCATGAACAAGTGATCAATTGAAACTTTGTCCAGCCGGGACCGCATGTCAGCATTTCCCCATCTCTGTCTGTTCAGAGTTCTAAATTTCCTATTGGTCTGCTTTAGTCCCTAGAATACTACCATACTACATACTACAATTGTTGCAGGATATAGTATATTCAATCTCTTGCATGAGGTCCGCTTCACTTTTGTCTAGTGCTGCGTAGTGCTCTCGTAAAAGCTGATTGAAAAACTGCTTCTATATTAATCGAATTGTAGGAAATATGAACACAAAAAGTGTCAAAGTGTCCTTTTATGCTCATTTACAGGTTCATAGTTTTGTTTATGAGGTCTACTAGAATACGTTTTGTGCAGCACCTGTTTTTACCCTCTGTCAGAACACAGTTTTAGTTTCGGTTTCTTTAAAAACCTGCCTTCAGTCTGCTCTGATTGGTCATCCGGCCCTTAGACTGTTGTGATTGGTTTTCCGCTTAAAGTGTGTCGGAAATGTAACACCCTTGCCATAATTGTTGAGTATCAGCTTCCTGAGGCACTGTAAACACTACCGTAACTACGCTAACTATGGCATCAGTTTTGCCATATCAGTTTGAGCCCGAGTCCGTTAATGACAGTCAAGAAGAACAAACTGATCAACCCGAACGACCTTTGCAAGCACGAATTGTACAGAGGTGGAGAAAACAGTGTCTCTTGGACATGGCAACAACATACTGGGGTTGGGTATCGTTAGAACTTTAACAATTTTCATTCCGCTCATCGATTCTGATTCTTATCGATTCCTAATTTCAATTCCAATAAGGTTTAAAAAAATAAAATAATAACTTAGATATCATTCAAATTTATTCTAAGTCTTATTGCAAAACATTTCATTGTGGCTGAACACCATAAACAAAAATCAACAGGCTAAAGAACACTTACACTTAAAAATACCATCGTAAAAACAACTAGCCTAACAAATATAAATGTCAAGCATTATTAAAGACAAGTAAACATTAAAAAGAACAAATAAAAAATTAGCAATCGCTCAAATAAATACAACTAAACAAAGATACAATTGAAATTTAACAGTGTTTTAAGATTTTCAGGTATTCAGGTACAGAAACTGTAATCAAATGTAAAATAACACTGCACTTTATGAAAAAAAATATACATTACAAATATAGTTACAAAGGTTATTCGGTCAAGAACAGCGCCTGGATTTTCTCTTTGTCTTTTGTTGTTTGATTAACGTTAATATAGAGATGGCAGCAGGAATATTAGGCTGCTGTCACTTTAAGAGCTGCACGACCCAATGTACTTTTACACATGTGTGCGCAGCACAGAAAACAAGTCTTCTTGCGCTTTGAACGGTTTAAAATCATATTAAAATCCCTTTTTCTGTGAGCATGCTTTGGATGTGTGTGCAGCAGACAACAGCGGGCGAGTCTTTTGCACTTGAATGGTTTAAAATTACATTAAAATGCACACACATGAACACAGAATAAGCAGAATCGAAATGCGCGTTTCTTATCGAATCACAGGGTTCTTGGACATATGGAACCGGTTCTCGATACCCATCCCTACTACTAACGCCCCCCCTTTTTTGCGTATGCCTTGGGCAGGAATTATTTAAATGAAGTTTTATGTAACAAAGTTCGGGAGGAGCATGTTCAGGTAATCATCCAATCAGCACAAGAAGAAGCCAGTATAAATAAAGCCTTCCCTTACCTCCTGTCTCATGACAAATTTCTCAGCATCCCGCCACCACCCCATCACCTCACATTTGGCTGGGTCTGCTCATAGATACTTATGATCTATACATTCATAGGGGGGAGTACTCTGGGGTCGGGCTGAATTCCGAGCTCGGAGCCCTCCCTGATATATGACTGATATAGAGAATAACACCCTTTGGAGAGGACTTTGTGCTTAGTAACTTTGTAGACCTTTTCATGCTCCTCAAACCGTAACATTACACCGAAAGTTGGAAATGTAAAAAAAACAACATAATAGGACCCCTTTAAAATGACTGTACAGGCACAGCCCTACTCGTCTCTCATTCTGCATCAGTGCCGTCACGTTTCCCACTCTTATTCCTTATGTAAGCAACAGTCAGCCATGAAATGACGAGGCACAGACTGCATATTATTAAAGAATACTTTATTCAAACATGAGAAACGATTTGTGTCTGCATCTGAGAGAGAGAGAAAGAGAGATTTGAAAGTCATTTGCTTGGTCCCCCATTAAGACGAGATGGCTGGCATTTCATGAGCACAGCGAACAGCAGCAATCTTTTGGCAGCTTGTTTTTTGGATGAACTTGAATTAATACCATAACAACCACTAATTGCTATAATGACTTTAGCAATAAAGTAGTATTTGCAATGAGAACCAGAACTGTTTGTAAGGACCAGATATGTGCTGTCACCAGAAATGTTTAGCAGGAAACGGGAAAAAAAAAGTTTCCCAAAATGTACCTGAAAGATGTACGGGCCCCAGAGGCAGATTTGGAACAGTATACAGTCCATTCAGTGCAAAAACGACAATATACTTCAGTCATTACTTCACCTTCACTGTGAATTGTTTATCTGCAACTCTATTTCTATTTTTCTGTAAATTGCCTAGCCGAATAAGTCACATAACATCTCAAATTCAACAACACAATAGCCATGTTTTCTATCAAACTCAACTATAGTCACTCAACCTTCAAATGAAAAGTCCATTTTTATTTATAGCTTGGTGCGGAATGTCATTTCTACACCACCAGCATCACCAAACGCAATTGCAAAAAAACACGTACTGCATCTTATACTGCTTTCAAATGTCCTGGAGAAATCAAAGGCTACGTTCACACTGTCAGTCCAATTTAGATTATTTGTGTATCCTATTGAAATCTGATCTAAAATGATTGATGTCAACAATGTGTATCGCGACTGTTTAGATCCGATTTGTGTGTCCATGCAGCTCTATAGATCCGATTTGTGTGTCCATGCAGCTCTTAACATGATAATGTGTAGCTGCAGCGCTGGACTACTGCGTCTTATGAGCCAGCGACAGAACCGTAGGGGGTTGGTATGCGTGGCTTTATTTCGTGCTGTCGTCTCCGCCGGTTTCAAAATATTTCTCCGTTATTAAACTGTCATTTTCTGCTCGTCCGGCACTTTGCTTCAACACAGCATTGTTTCTGCAGCGACTTTCAACATATTTTCTTTAACGTCTGGAATTTACGTTTTATGTGGCGTGAAGTCACATAAACCACGTGAAATCCGATCAGGGCGGTCAGACTGAAACGGATTTCCAGAAATGTGATTTGAATAAGATTTCAAACCACATTTGGATATAGCTTGAAACGGATTTGTAATGCATTTCATGTGATTTTTTGCCGTTCACACTAGCTAAATCTGATCGGATCTGATTTTCTATCGAATCTGATTTTCTATCGAAAATGCACAAAAATCGGAATTGGACTGACAGTGTGAACGTACTCACAATGACTCTCGCAGTTAAAACAGCCAATCACTTTTTTAGAGGCATCTCCTGTTTGATTACTCTTGAATACCAACCTGTAAATTTGAAAAATACATTTTGCATGATTTGAGCTAAAGAAGCTCAATTAATTAAATCAGACTTTTATTTAAACATTATTTTGACAAAAAAATTGGGAGATTTTTGTCTTTCCCCATTTAGTATGCTAACTTTGGGCTAACTTTGAAATGCATTTGCTGAGCACTCTCAAATATCAAGACTGGCTTAATGGTATGTGTTTTACCCAGACCCATTACTTGTTTGCCCAAACAATGGCAGATGGGGGGGATGTTCAAGAAACCTGTTTGGAAACAGTCTATTTTTTATTTTTTTAGTTCTGTTTGGTGCTGCAGAAATTACACTCAACAGCTCTAAAGGAATAGTTCACCCAAAAATGTGATAATTTACTCACCCTCAAGACATCTTAGGTGTAAATGACTTTCTTCTTTCAGCTAAACACAATCAGAGTTATATTAAATAATATCCTGGCTCTTCCCAGCTTTGTAATGGCAATATAGTCAAGTTGTAAATATAGTCAAAAAATATTGACAAACCAACTAAAAGCTTAATATAGCTAATAGTAATATTCTGCCTTATGTTCATACATCCATCAATTCTCCAAACTGCTTACTTGGTTTTTAACCCCTGTGCTGGAACCTATGGTCACAGACTGATGAAACCCTGGAGAGATGGCCAGTCCATCACAGAGTACACACAGAAACATCTGTACTCTCATTCGCACCTACAGACAATTAAATCCACCTATCCTGTTTGTTTTTGGATTGTGGGAGAAACCAGAGCACCCGGAGGGAGAACACAGGGAGAACATGCAAACTCCAGACAAAAAGGCCTTTTGGCTCAGTCTGGACTCGATCCTGGGACCCTCTTGCTGTGAGGCAACAGTGCTACCCACTGAGTCACCTTGCCCTCATACAGTGCCCTCCAGAAGTTTCAAAACACCCCAAGGGACCATTCACAGAGATAGCATTTTTTGCGTTTTAAAACGTACATTCTAGAGACGCAATATTTTTTTAAAAGCTGACATTTTAACTGGACACAACATTCTAAAAATGCACAAGTGCAAAGGTCAAACACATCCGTCTAGCGCGTTAACAGAAAAACCAATAGAAAAGCAGCACAGTGGATCGCAAAAACATATTCGGTTTGAACAACCCCTAAGGTTCAAAGTGGGGTTTTGGGCAAAATCAGTAGAAATATTTTTCAATCTTTTCTTGGCATTAAAGCAACCAACAATGATTTTCTTTTTGATTACATAGTAATGGAAATAAATACAGACAGACTGTGATGCCTGATTACTGGATGAAACTGGCCAAGGTTACTTTTTTGAAGATTTTTAGGTCAGCACAACTTTTACTGATTGACAAACCAATCAGAAAACAGGTTAAAAAACAGATCAAGGATGTTCTGAATTCATTAAAGGGGCTTTATGTAAGAATTTTCATGAAATAATCACCTTTTTTATTGCCAATGTGTGAACACCTCATAACGAAACTTAAAAAACGAGACCTTCCCAGACTTTGTCTATGAAAGCATGTAGACTGATTTTTATATGAAGGGCTTGAGGGCAATCGAAAGGATGTGACTGTTACGCGCACTCCATAGAACCTTTCTTCAATTCAGTAACACAAAAAATTAATTCAGGAGACTTTCCATAGAGCTATTCTGTACTGTAATGTCAATGTGTCATGCAAACAAAATGGATTAATCCCAACTATAGTCTCACATAGCTGCATCTATAGCCTCAAATATACTTTAGAATCAAACTATCATAAGTGTAATTTATATTACATGTTTTGACATGATGCCGGTGAATTGCAGAGCTTGTGCAAACATATCCACTTCACTATCATCAGATGCTTTCTTAACTGCTGTTTTCTAACCGTTGTCATATTTGTTGTGTATTTATTTTTTTATTGAGAGGAAAGTATGTAACACATATTTACATATTCATCTAAGCGTCGCTCTCAGCAGCGTGGATAGCCTCAGTATGATCATTAACAGTATATCGCTGCAAAGGTATTTCCAACTTCTTTTTACTTCTAATCAAAGAACAAAAATCGTGACTATATCGGGGCCTTGAATCACGTTCAGTGTCTTGTACGTTAAGTGTGCACAAATGAGGACAAGCAATATGTTGCTGTCTGTAGTTCAGTTAACGTCCACTGGTGTCGCTAATAACAAGGGTTTCTGAATTACATATAGCCCCTTTAATATATTATTTACTGATATGTTTTTAGAGTTTGTGTTGACCTGTATAAATCCAACAGTCAAACAATAGCTATGTTTACATGCACCCAAAGAATCCATTTATAATCACATTGACATCAATTTATCCGATTGGGCTTGACCCGAATGAAATTTTGATAATTTGATCAACAGGAAAAGCATGTAAAGGCATCAGTACCATGATGCATATGTTTACATGCATTTTACGTTATACGAATGTGGGTCTATTTACTCATCTCATCATTCTCATCTCATATCTTATGAACTGGTCAGTTGCTGAGACTGAATATTTACTAAATATTTGCTAAAAAAAACTTTCATGACATAACAGCTTTCTTTTAAGCAATGTCATCAAGGCAAAAATGACAATTATATTCGCGGTAGCTCCAGTCCCAGACAGCAACATAGTGTCGGCCCAGATACGGCCCGCATCTGGTACACATGGATTCCACACGGCCGTATCTGGGCCCACCGTATGTTGCTGTCTGGGGTGACATTATCGCGGTGGTTTTCTCCGGTTCTAAATTCACTGTCATGCACTGAAGTTTAGTTTTAAAAACATATAATGCACATGTAAATGAATTTGTGAATCATAACGTTTAGGAATCACATAAACACAAATTTCAGAATCTTAAATCTAAGGAGCCCCTAAAGGGGCCTTTGCAAAAATAAAAAATTAGAGGACTTTTTGTGAACGCACAGGATTTATTTTCCCGTTCTTACACATTACAATTTCCGGTGTAGATAAAGTCGTTTTGCGTCATTGCTACAGATGATGGGAAGGGGATGAGTGAAGTGTGTTTTCGAGCTTAATCTTAAGATTTTTCATAAACTCACGAGATATTCCTCAAGATTCAATTGAGTATCTAAAAGAGGATAAGCTAAATTGTGTTATAATAAGGCCAATTATAATTATCCACAAGTTTAATATTGTGGTCTTTACATGACATTCATATGCAAACATATTTAAAGCTGACATTTACTTTTAGATTATCATAAGTATCATTGTCAATTATTACTGAAGACAAACTTTGAAAATCAGGTATGTCATCAGATATGAAGAATCATTCTGAAAATTAGAGCATGTAAACATACCTAATGGTCAAAATAACAAAATGACCAATATTTATGTTAAAATTGTGCAAACCCCCATTTTACCCAAGACATTTCCAAACATTTGTAGGACACTGTATGTGTAAGCAGCAACAAGTAATAATAGATTTACCTCGCATACTTATTTTAAAGGTGCAGCAAGCAATTTCTGGTAAACGCTGTTGATATCTGAAATCACCAAAACAAACACGCCCCTACCCAAAAGGATCACACCCCTAACTTGATGCCTCCACCCCCACATTCACATACACGCTATGCAACACAGGCAACGACTATGGCGTAATCTGCCGATGTGCCTGCCACCCGGGTGTCATCAATAAATGAATGCAATTTGTATTACTATGATAATTCAGGTTGAATGTCTAATTGTAATTTAGCTCCTCTTTGGGAGCCAATGCTTGAAACGGACGGTGGAGGAGGTTTAGACATTCCAGGCGTATAATAATAATATTAATGCAAATGAAAAAACAGCGAAGATGACACACGAGTATATTCAAGCAAAAGACAGCATATCTTAGTTCTGTGAAACACAGCAAAACCAACGTTACTCACGTATCAAGAAGAAATAAAGCAACCTCTGCTTCCGTTTTCAGGCCTTCCTGCTTAGCTTAGGTCTCTCCGGTGCTGGAAAGCTTCTCCGATATTAACATGGGTCCTTCCTCTTGCCTGAATGTAACCTTTCTTTTTAAAGTTATATTCCCCTGGCCTTTTCCTCTATTGTGTTTTCTCTGCCATTTCTCTCTTTCAATAGTCGTTGTCTTATACACTGAGCCCTCTCTCCACCCCCATCATGCGTGTACACGCCCCTTACTGCTAATTGGCTAAAAGTTTGTTTTGGTGCTTGGTCCGATCCACTTTTCAACAGCGTTTTTCAAAAATCGCTTACAAAAATCGCTGACAGTAGAGAATCAGGGCACAGTTACTATGGTTGTGGCTCTGCACCCACTTAGATATGCAGAAGATCATCTCTGCTGTTTGAGAACACCTCACACTGTCTGTCATTTCACAGAGATGATGGGAAAGAGGAAGGGAGATATAAGATTCTACCCATGTCTCCACTGTCTTTGTGCCATTTCTCCAGTATGTCTCAGGGGATTATCACTCTTTCTTCCCACACTCTCTCCCCCACTTCCTTTCTGCATTGTTTTTCTCTTATCCGTTTTGTGACGGATGCATTCACTGTTTGGCTTTCTGGGGCATGATGTGCTATTTCTCTCCAACAGTGAAGCCATACTTTCTCTTGCCAGTAAATGTTGCTGAGTCTCACTTACCACCGACTGCCTTCTCTGTCTGTTTCTGTCCATCCCTCTCTAATTCCCCTATCACTCTTTCATTTTCTTATCCGCTTGTCTGATCCACTTCTTTAGCCCATCCTTCTTTCATTTTGCGCTGACTGTGTCTCTTTCTCTAATACACTCGGTCTCATTTTGTCTTTAATTACCCTTGTTCTGCTCGTGCCTCGTCTTCCTGTGAGGCCCTAATCTCTCCATCGGTCTACATCTCTGTCCACGTCAGGAGGGTATTCCATCTCTCACTTCTTCTGTATCTCTCCACTCATTGAACCACTCAAACCCTCCAGCAGTTCTCCAAATCTCTCATCTGTCCTTGAAACAAGCGCCTTTTTCATTTTTTAAGAAGAGAATTTTTGACCTGGGTTCATACAAGCCATTCACTGCACGCCTGCCATTAGTATCAATATTTCTCTCTGTCTTGTCTGCTCTTTCCCTCCCTCTCTCCTCGCCTACTCATGGATGAACGTTACCAAAATATATTTTGACATCATAGAGAAGTTTTGTACTGTGCTAGATGTTAGATGTACAATGTCACACAAGTTTGAGTAACACGACTGGCCATTCCTCAGAGGTTCATGTCGGGTTATGAGGCGTTTGACACAGTTGAAAGGTCATTAAGCAGTATTTTCACTTTTTTATGTTTAGGTTTTCATTCATTCCATAGCCGAACATTTTACCATATAGCGAACCAACCCCTTTGTCATTTACAAACACCTTTCGGTGAAGGTCGTTAGCGTTCCAACAACAAAGTTCAGTCTGAGATGTCTTGAGTGGGCCTTAAATCTCCAGGACATTAGCCAATCAGAAGCATTCTCAATTCAGACCTTGGGATCCTGCATTATTCCAATCACAGTCTTGGAAAAAAAAAGCTGAGTCACTGTTTTGAGGAGGAGAATACTTCCCAATTACGGTCAAACCCAAGTTTCCCGAATGCACGTTCTCTTTCGACACAGCAATCAGATGAAGTCCTTAGAAACTGCCTCCACAAAGTTAGGTGCCGACATAAGAATGGAGATGGTGCAGATGATGTTGAAAACGCTGAACGCCACCAGACAAAGTCTGTCAATTACAGCTGCAGCAAACTTCCACTGTTCGGCCACGCTGTCGTTCTCATCCTGTCCGCGAAACCTATCTGCAACAAAGCGCATCTCTTCTAAAATAGCCTGAAGCTGTGGGTCTCCTCCGCCGCTGGTCCCCGAGCAAGAACAGCCTCCGCCACCGCCGGACACCGTGCTCGGGCAACCGGTGGCCTCCAGATTGGGCGTGGGAGGCGGTGGAGGGCTGCAGAACTGTGAGGGCAGGTGAGGTGGCGGACTGGAGCCTACTGCTGGGGGCGACACCACCGCAGATCGCGGGACGCCTGACATGCTGTTTCTCTGCACGGACTCGGCGAGCAAGGATGGCGGCGAAGCTTCGTCCAGACTGGAGAATCCGATGTAGAGCAGATTGCCGTTGTTGTTGGCGCTGTTGGTCTGGTTGTGGAGATGGTGGGTGTGCCCGGCGGCAGCGGCGGCTTGAAGAAGGCTCTGGGGGTGAAGTGGGTGGAGCGTTGAGGATGTGTGGTGGTGATGGAGATCTGCAGAGGCGGAACCGGGTGCGTTTGGCAGGCTGCCGCTCTGGGAACCTGAAGAGCAACGTCGCAAGTGGGGGGCACAAGGAGGCCGCTCAGGGTCTTCGCCCTCACCTGGACGCTTCATGCGTAAAAACCAGGCCACCCACTGGAGCAAAACTACCTGAACCTAAGAGAAGGAAGATGAAGAGGGAGAAATGTGTAAAAGAGAATGGGCAATGGTGTTGTATAAACATTTTACACACATTTGTACATTGAGTAATAAAATATACAATAAATACAAACATACGACACATTTTCTTATATATTTATTAGCGCTGTCAAAATGAACGCATTTGCGCATGTAATTAATAGAGTTTAACGTGTTAAAATTGATGATAAATAAAATAAAAGCCATCTACTATATGGGTTTCTTAGTGCTACTAGTTTCATTGTTGTTAGTATTATTTATTCAATGCTGAATTAATAAAACTGTGTAATTGGAGATATTTTAAAAAAAAATGAGATTGGGAGATACCACATTTTTTCCCTCAAGCTAAAAGAATATTATCTTTATATAAATCTCCAATCTTACTTATTCCCCTACGGTACCAACTTTTAAAACCAAATCAGATTTCCCCCATTTCCTGTTTTCTCAGTCAACAACATTAGCTTTGAATATTAAAAGTAAAATCCCCTCCAGCAAAATGTAAGCTGGCAATTTTATGCATGTATGAGAAAGCATGCACTTCACAGCAGTGCGTCAAGCCATTTTTAACTATATATTGCATATGCTCTACACGTACACTCTGAACAAAAGGATACAGCACAGTCTGCGCAAAAAATAAAGCAAATCCATACAAAAAAAAAAAATCTGAGCACTAGTTAGCGTCTGCTGAGTCAAGGGAAGAGAAGTTTTGGACGGAAAGTTGTTGTAAAACAGCAACATATGACAGCAAGGACTATGACACAGAGAGAGATAAAGGTGACAAGCTGGAATTATTCAGTTGTACTGCCAAGTCCTGGCCAAGGCGATGCATAAAGCATGGCAAAATGTATGACTAGTGGGGTTGGCACTGCTATAATTCGCAGAAAAAATGCAGTTTAAGCAACTAGGTCCTTCTTTGGCATCTTCACACATATTTTGGTGTATTAAAAGATCACCCAATGCATGTTTGGTTACATAAACAAAATGAGTGCCACTAGTGCAGTATTAAAGACCTTGCAGAATATATGTAATGAAAGAACAGGTATTACTAACACACTCTAGTCTAGACAGTCTTAAATGAGTTTCTCTTTTATTTCATTCTATAAATACAAGTCTAGAAGCCCTTGAGGGCTTTTGTCCATCTTTCCCCTTTGTTCAGTATCCACCTTAGCCTTCCTTTTAGCATCTATTTTAGTTCTTTATATTGTAAGATTACAACCATCGCTGTTATAAGCATTACTTTTTCCAGGTTGTTCAGAGAAAGTCCCGATAGATTTTTTTAATAACTACACATGCCGAGTATTGGGTGTGAATGTTGTTAAAAGCTGATCCCAGGAGAGGATCCTAGGACGTTATGCTACGGAAAGCACACCACTATTATTATTGCTCATACCTTGAGTTAGGGTTTAAAAAACCTCTAACCTTCAGTGTTAATCCTCAACTCGTGTGGCTAAGGATGTGCTATTACTTTTCTAAGCAATGAGGCATGCAATTTTTGTCTGCTGCTGGAAAAATTCCAAAGACTTTTGGGGAGTTTGGGGTCAGTACGATTTTTTTTCTAATGGCTCGTTTCCACCGAGCGGTACAGTACAGTACAGTACAGTACAGTACAGTACAGTACAATACGTTTCGTTACGGTAAACCCTGATCCGGCTTGTGTTTCCAATGGCAACAGTACCCTCACTTTATAGGCTTGGTATATGCCGGAAAGTAGCGATCAATGTCATTCTCGCTCGAAGAAGAAAGCGACACAGTTAACAACAATGGAGGACAAACAGCAGATCTTGTTCTTGCTTCGCGGCATGTGGCTGTTTGTCACAAGAAGAAGACAAGCTTTGTTTGAGAAAAGGCTGCAGGCTGCAAGGAAAAACACAGCTGAAAAAAATGGCACCTCTTGTGTTGTCATTCCCCTTGTAGCACGCGCAAGTTAGGATTCTGTCAACCAATCAACGTTCTGCAGTGAGTCTAGCTCCAACCTTTAGGTACCAGACTACTGTGCTAGGTGACCCAACAGAAGGGTCCAAAAAAAAAGAGGTATGGTATTTTGGTATTGCATACTGTACTGTACCGTACCGTACCGCTCGGTGGAAACGAGCCATGAAAGTGACAGTAAAGATATTGCAAAATATTTCTTTTTAAAACAAATGCTGTTCTTTTGAACTTTTTGTTCATCCTGTAATCATGAAAAAAGTATAATGGTGTCCACAAAAATATTAAGCAGTACAACATTAGAAATGTTTCTTAAGCATCAAATTTGCATATTATAATGGTATCCGACCCCAAACTTTTGAACGGTAGGCGCATATATGCACTTGAGACCACTCAGATTTTCTTCAGAAACATGTAAAAATCTAGTTTTGATGCAGAATTGATATTAGTCTCATTGAGTAAATACACCTGTCAGCTTCCTCTTGTTGTTGCATTTGGCTTTGTAAGTGAATGGGGTTCGATCAGCGGGCCCGGGGCACATCAGCTGAGCTGCTAATTGGCTTGCAGAATACGATCAAATACGGTCATTCATCAGCGCAGACAGATTGCAGATCTATATCCATCTGCATCCAATTACTCATTTAGTCCCCTTCTGTTGGCTTTATCTCTATTATCATTGAATAAGTAAATTACTGCTTTCAGTGCAACTGACATGTGAGACATTGTTGCTTGCTTAAAGGAAAAAAAAACATTCAGGCACAGTGTATATATGTGTTTGTGTGTGAGTAGACATACCCATTTTGGCATGTTCCCTCCATTGGGGTCATGATGGTGATATTGGAGCACGACCACAGTCGCAATAACTGACATTCCAACAATGATCATTATACTGGCAAAATACTGCCCTAAGAGAGAGACAAAGAGAGAAAGGAAGAGAATATAGTATGCATAAACCTTTCATTTATTACTCTCTTAGCAGAATAACTTTTTATCATCCAGTCATACTAGCAAAAACCAGGGCAAATGTAACAAAAAGGGGCATTGATTATAAAAGAGTGGCGCAAGGAAGAAAGGGAGAATGAGGAACAGATGAGTGAACCATAAAAACTAAATCATAAAGGAGAGGGGGAAGCAGACAGGAGAGACAAAGCGCGGTAGGTGAACACTCTTCCAGCAAACGCATTTCTGAAGATTACATCTTTGCGGCTTCTGAGGGCCTATAAACCAGAGGATGGGAAAAGAGAATGTGGGGTGAATTGGTTTTTTTTTTTTTTTCATGGAGGATCATCTCTATGTCTGGGTCTGTTTCATTTTTATGTTTCTCCTGCTTCTCTCTCCTGACCTGCCTATCATTTCCAGTTAACAATCTTTTACGATTCATGTTGCAAATTACTATGAGAAGCCAAGCATACGGTTGCCAAGACCAGGGCTTTTGGCCATGATACAGAATAGTGATCAATTTATTATTCAGTGGTGCAGTGTGTGGATCTGAGCACACACAAACTATACATCGTTGTGCACTAAATTTTACATTTCATTAAGTTCAAAGACTTGCATGAAGACTAATATATTCAAAGCCCGGTGTTTTTATTTGCAAATGAACTAAATGGGGCAAACATTGTAAAATATACTGTATAAAATACAGAGGAAAAATATGTGCATTAAAAATATGTTAAAATATGCAAAAAATGGACATGCATGCTTTACCTATTAGCGGGATGGAGTCTGAGGTTGCTGGCATGATCTCTGCCACCAACAACATGAAGACTGTTAATGAGAGTAGCACAGTAATACCTGTGAATGTATAAAACAAAAAGAAATGGACTTTATGAAACATACATGTCATTGCATTTAATGAATTCTACACAACTGCTAAGACATTAATTGTTTACTGATATGTAGGTCCAGGCTGATTAATTGGTCAATATTTGGCAGTTTTTAAACATTTATAGTGTCTTTTCTTTAATTGAGTTCATTAAACTGTATGAAATGAATGCTTATTTAAGCTAGTTTCTGTATCTCTTGTTTACAATAAAACATTAGATAATCAGAAACATAAAAATAGTGTTTCCGAATCTTTTAATGGCAGTATAGTATTTACATTTGTATATATACATTATATATAGTAGGCATTAAATCTCCAACCCTGCAGTCTAGATATCAGCATCTGCCACTGAAAAAAATCAATATCAGCTGACCACTAAAATAAATGCATAGTTATACAGCCTCTCTAGTTATGTACGACATTGGCACTTCATAAGATGCCCAACCACAGCTTCTTATTGGATGTAACTCATCTTGACAGAATTTGATTGGATCTGATTAGACGGCAGTGCAGCGTTTGATGGAGTGATACATAAAGTGAATTACATCAGGCCATTTCTCTTCCTCAATCGCTCTTTAGTTCAGTTCAAGTCATCTCCCTCCCTCTCCAGCTGCTATCCATCTCTCCCTCCTCTCTCACCACACACACAAACCATTCATCTCTATCTGCTGTTTATCTGCTTCCTCACTCAACCTCCTTCCTCTTACATATGTTTTTGCTCAGATTTATAAGTGCTATCTTGGCATAATGAAACCTCAGTAAAATTGTCACCAATGAGACTAACTGAATTCATCAACAACAACAACAAAAACACTCTTGGCTTTAAATCAGGGCTACCATTTAAATCTAAAATTAATTAATTCCATGAAATGCTGATTAATTTCATGATATGCTGATTAATTAACTGCAATTATTGGAGCTTTCACTGTTTGTATCACTCACTAACAGCTTGTGCATTAGTGGTGAGGATGTGTGAGTCACTGAATCATTCACTCAACCGATTTGTTCAAAGATTCATTGATTGTTTGGAAATGTTTCCATTGGCAGAGCAAGAATAGAAAAAAACAACTGCCAATATCGTTTCAAAATGTAAGTTACTCAAAGTTAACTTCTTGTTTATTGAACTGGTGTATAAAAGCAAAATAATAAATATAATTCATTAAATTAACATTGCGTTTTTTAAAAGAAGTATCACTAACACTCCCGTTCAGTTTGAGGTAAAGGACTTTCTTTCTTTCTTCTGTGGAACATAAAAGATAATATATTAAAGAATGTTGGTAACCAAGTGGTTTCGGTTCCCATTGACTTCCATTGAATTTTGTCCATATAACAATGTTCCACAGAAGAAAGTCAGATTTGGAAGGACATGAGGGTGAGTAAATGATGACAGAATTTTCATGTTTGAGTGGACTATCCCTTTTAATATATGCTTCTTAAACATAAAGCATATATTAAAAATGATGTATGAACTTTGTTTTAGGTCTATCCTAAATGTTCTGATCATTTATCAATCAAAGATGTTTCAATATTGCAGGCCTGGTTCCTGGAAAGTGCAATGCATTCTTTCTCTTTCTCTCTTACGCACACTGACTCATCCCTGCTTTAATTACATCAATAGATTAATTGGCCATATGAGTGTACAGCAAAGGACTCCCCTTCATCGTGCTTGCAGTGATACGCATTCTTGAAGTGAGGAAACTGCCTCATTTCCTTTCTCTTTGGTTGCTCTAAGCTTCTGTCTTTTGCTTCTCCACTTAAATATATTGTGAAAACCCTTCAGTTCACGCCTCTTTACATTTCCTGATAGTCATATCTAAAGTTCCTTCCATACCATCTCTGATGACAGTTATTTCTGCTTTGAACTGTATGCTTTTTGATGGTAAATGTCTCTTGACAGAGAGTGGGAAACAAAACATGGATAAAAGCCCTTGATGTAAACCAAGAGTTCATTTGACATGACACAATCAGGAGATATCTTTGAAATGAGCACCCACAGATTTTCTGTTGCATGTCCCAGCTCTCTGTTCTGTGACGAGACCTTGGCAAGGCTGTGGAATTATTTTTTCCATTGCATTGAAATATGCCAGATATGCAAACCTATAAACCATTCTTCTTCCAAATCAATCATGTTTATTTACAAAATATGTAGATAATCTCTTTCTTTCATAATACCTAGTGAGATCTTCTCTCCGGAGTCGGCAGGCAGTAGGAAGATAAGCAAGGTCATGGATGAAAGGAGAACACAGGGAACGAGAAGGTTCAAGGCGTAGTAGAGCGTCCGCCTACGCATGGTCACCACAAATGTCACATCTGGATAGGGTTCCTTACAGCAGTCGTAGTACAGCTCGCTTCTTGAGCCAGGCACACCTGATTAGACACAGCATGTGAGGAGAAGAATGAATATATAATGATGAAAGGTATATAAAAAAAACATGTTCAAAGAGATGCTGTTGTCCTGAAGAGCGGCCGACGCTGCTCTTCCACCTTTGATCTACTAGGGGGGAAAAAAACATCCTAATCAGCAGATGCCAGCCAGAGGCAAGTTCTTCTCTGAGACTGAGCATCATGCTTTTGTGTGAACATCATTAGAGAGTTCCTCAAAACTTTTGTATACTGTCCTCTATAGCCTCTCAAGAACGTGAAAGGAAAGTAGAAACCAAAACTAAGGGGGGAAACAACTTTGTGTGAAATGTGTTGCTATTAGATGTGCTGCATCAGATTTGACATCTATTATGTTTGTTCGCGAGAGACGGAAGAACCAATGGCCAGTGTTGGGAAAGTTCACTTTCTACATGAACTAGTTCAAAGTTCAGTTCACAAATTTTTAAATGAACTAGTTCAGTTCATAGTTCATACTTCAAAATTTTGAACTAAGTTCACAGTTCCAAAAATGAACTAGTTCATAGTTATTTTTTCCATGTTGCTGCGAGATATTATTTTTCAAAATGATTGCCACAGCCCATATAGAACCACAGACAATTATTTTATCAGTTTTAACACTGAAGATATGCGTTAGATTTTTCCCATCCTCACCGACCTTGTCATAAAACTCGTTTAAATGATCATACGACGCCTCCTCGCTGCTTTTTGTTTTGATTTGTAACGTAAGTGATGAGTCGTTCATGAACGATCCATTCATTGCGTCTGTCACGTGACAAATGAACAAAAGACTCGGAAGGTAAAGTAATTATTTATGTTCCCTGTAAACGATTTTTGACTGCATTATAATGATTTCTTAATTCAGAATATGATCAAGATTGCGTAGGTGGATGTGTTCTGGGAATTTGCCAGTTAATAGTATAACATTTAAAGCCCCTTAGCCAGTGTTTTTTCCGCTACATATTAAGGCCGGTTTACGGTGTGTTTTAGCCGGGTTTTCGTCTGGAAGTCTCTATAGAAATCTGGCACTCTATTAAACGAAGTTAAACTGAGAGAGCAGATTCACAGACACAGACACCAGAATGAACGAGTTCACAGTAACGTTCATCAGGCAGTAATACAGTACGTTCAGTTCACGTTCACCCAAAATATGAACGAGTTCATGAACTATCGTTCAATGAACGCGTTCAGGCACAACACTGCCAATGGCGCTTTGTGTCATTTATGTAGTCCATTTCATAACATGAAAACAACCAGCAAGAATTTTCTTCAAAAATGCACCTTTTATGATCCACAGAAGAGAAAAATAAAAAAAACTCAGGTGGTGAACAACATGATGGTGAGTAAATGACAGAAGTTTCATTTTTGGGTGAACTATTCATTTAAAGTAAGCATGGTTAACCAACTCGAACAGCTTAGCCAAGGTGAACCACCTGCCTGCTTTAACCAGGGGCCGGTTCCATAAACACAACAACTATTTTCAGACTGTGACTTAAAGGTCCCATATTGTACACCTTTCTGAAGTTTTATTTTAGGTTTTGATGTCCTTAAGAATATATATTTGCGGTATAAGTTCCAAAAACCATACAGAAAATCCGATACCTTTCTCAGGAGCTCTGCTAAGAACAGGTTGATTTTGGCCTTTCTAATTAATATTCATGAGCCTCTCTTCTGATTGGCCTGTTGTTTTCTGAGTGACGCACGGCCAGGCCAACCACAGGTAACTAGGGTCATGTATGCTGTATCCTGTTGTGGCTCGGTGATGCTCACTAGTAAGGTAAATAAAACACCTGTAATGATGGACAATGCTGAGGGAAATGTTATCCGGCCTTATGTTCGAGACGGACTCAGACCCTGAATCGGCGATGACAGGAGACAAATAACCACCTCCTTACTTTCGGCGAGTATTATAATTACCATTACATCAATGCTTCACGCAGATTTAATGTTAACGCTAATTTAAACTGTCTTAAACTGTCTGTGGTAAACTTGTAAAACTATGAACTGTAGGGACTGCAGCATCTTTGAGGAGTAGCTTCTTTGAAAAACCGGCATTGAACTGTGCCTGATTTACGAAGCAGTCATTCGTAATATGCAGAACAGACGGTTAAGGTCGAACTAAATTGCTGTGGCGTTTCTGAATAAATAAACATTAGCCACTGTTCCCTTATATTAATCTTGTTCGGAAGCCTGTGCAATGATGTAGTTTCGTGACGGTGGGCAGTGCTCGGGGTGGGACTGAAGGCGGTGACTGAGTAGTTCTGACATCACATTTATACGGAAGTCACAACGGCTCGTGAAAAGGCACAGCTACTTTATGCAGGCTGTGTGTATTTGTCTGTGGATTGACCTGTTGACCTCTGTTATCATGAAAAAAGCCAGGAAATTTCGACAATTTGGGAAGTCTGGCCAACTAGCAGTTAACCAAGGGAAAACAGCCTTAATTTTTGGATTCAAACTAAACCAATCTACATTTTTTAAAGTTATAATGAGTCTTGAGAGAGATGAGAGAGACTAGTCTAAGCAGTTTTTGCAACAAGCCACAGGTTGAGTTCAGCTATAATGGCTGTAATCCAGCAAATTAACTACCTAAACCAGTTTGGACAAGCTAATGATCATATATAAACAACTCTGACCTCCGTGACTACCATGAGCTGGTTTTAATTCAAAACAGGTTGTAATGTTAAGACAATGCAAATTGTTTCTGTCTTTTTAGTATTGAGTATGTACGTGGAACAATTAGAGTGTGACTGGCATAATATTACAGACGTGAACAGCAAGACAGAAGCAAAATATTGAATTAGGCAATGAAGCAAATCAGAAGAGGGTCAGTGAGAGACAGAATTGTGCAGTGCAAGATATTTTCCAGTCCGCTTCCTCTTATCCACACAATTTAATTACATTAATTTGAATACTAACAGGCTCATTGGATGGACTATGAATGAAAATGAATGGACATGAATTTAACAAGAAGGGCTGGAAATTTTCAATTCTAAAGTAGATTTCTGTTCTATATAGGAGGTAAGAGTTATTCTCAGGCCTGTGAAATCTACTTAAAACATTTTTACTTTTAAAAATATGCAGAATGCATTTTAACCGTTTAAACAAACTGACCTCTCACTGCCTGAGTCATTTACTAGTCAGTTACTACAGCAACACAAAGCGCACATCTGCCTGTGGGTGTTTTGTTTGCTTGATCGTGAGAAGTTTACAGGAGATGTTGTCTGAACTCACTCACCCACAAGGTCCCATTCTCCGTTGGGCATGTAGCCAGAGATATCAGCCTCATTCATCTGAAGGTCCAGCAGCCACCCGTCAAACGTCCACGAGCCAAATTTAAGCTCGCACCTTTGGATGTCAAACGGAAACCAGCGTACATCCACGTTGCACGTGCTCATGAAGATACCTGTAATGAAGTGAAGGAATAGGAGAAAAACATATTTATGCTTTTCATTCTGATCCAGAGTCAGCATTGAAACTGCCTGAAGAATGTTTCAAAATGCCACACTGTTTCTTCATCAGCGCTGTATTGCAGCAGCCAACTTCAAATTAAATCCAATTGACCTTTTCACTGGAGTAAAACCAGACAGTTAAAAGATACACATTCAGAAACGGCGGAGCCGTAAGAAACCCCATTACATAAAGACCTTTATGCACAGTACGAATACCCAGGCTGACACTCACATTATTATTACACACACACACAAAGACACCAGCTAGATGAATCATATCACTAACTAAATAGACTCGCTCAAGTTTAAATACTGCAATATAGGCAGATAAACTCATTATGGTTTCAAACAGCTTGCAAATAAGCCATTTTGAACCCTGAAAATGAGAATTATGACCGACATGGATGAGATAATGAGTGTAATTTGTTTTATACCGCACAGCAGTCGAAGCCACCACCACAAAGAGCTTCCTAATCATACACTTAGATATTTATTGAAGAAATCACACTTGAGATGGAACAGAAGTCGGAAAAGGGAAGCTCAATAAGGCTTATGTTGCCTCTGAACACTGATTGAACAATCCTGAAAATTTTCACAGAACAGCAGGCCATCAACCTTTTATAGTGATTCTCAGGCAGCAAACATATTAAAAAACATAAGGACAGAATCACCACATACTGTATGTGTAAGTGAACAAGACTTGTGCTTCAATGAGATTATTGAAGAACAACTGCAAGCTGCAGTACGTACATTTATCAATTGTGAAAGTGTTTAGAGTGATTGCTAGGTGGTTAATTAATGGCCCTCCTAAAAAGAACTCATCCTGATTTCAATCATTTACTAAACTAATAGCACATATATCACTCGTGTACTAGACTAGTAGGTATCATTCATGCCTGTAGCACGAATTGAGGGTAAACAGAAGTTTAATACTTAGGGCCCTATCTTACACCCGGCGCAATGCAGCGCCAAGCGCAATGCAAGTATTTTTTGCTAGTTTCAGTCCGACGCAGTTATCATTTTCACATCCTGCGCCACATTGTTTAAATAGCAAATGCATTTGCGCCCATTTGTGCGCCCATGGGCGTGCTGGTCTGAAAATGAGGTGTGTTCTGGCGCATTGTTGGCACATTGCTATTTTGAGGCAACAGAAATAGACTGCGCCACTGACCAACTGAAACCTGGTCTAAACTCAATGGCGCAATATTTTTGCGCTTTAGACCATGTGCTTAAATCGTTAAAATAGGGCCCTTAGGCTTTGTTCAAATGAGCAGTAATAGTGATGCTTGCTTGCCTTAGCCAACACCTTAGGATTGCATAAGTATTTCAAAAGACAAGTGCATTTCAAATGTAAAAAAAAAAAAAAAACTGTTTACTGTTATTCAAGAGCTGAGAAAAAGAAAGAAGACTCCATACAAAAAAAGAGAAATATTGATCTCCCAAAAGAAAGTTACATTTTTCAGGTCATACATTATGTTCTGCTGTACTGACCCCATCCACAAATCTCTTCAAACTGATCTACACTGCTTCAGAAAGTTCCTAAATAATTCACCTCTGTACTGGGCCTCTGATGTGAAACACAAGTTCCCCTTTAATCTCTGGTACAGATGAAGACCAGAAAGTCTTCTGAAAATGGTCCCAGCAACTCAATTCCCAGTTTGGGCTTCCAAAAAAATGAACTACTTTGAAAATGCTTGGCCTGATCATACCACAATCGTAAGCCACAAACTTCATCACTTCCTACCAAAGAAAGGACAAGAGCAAATAGCTTCTTCTAGATATGGGAAAAAGATGAGCCAACAAAATATGTGTATGTTTCACATGACAAGTAATGTCAGTATTTCATGTCAACTACCCATTTGCAATGATACTCTCATCCCTGGCTGGGGGGGGGGGGGGGGGGGGGTTGCATGTTGTCAGCTTGGTTAAAAAACATTGCTTCGAAAAGTAAAAGCACAACTCTTCTCAACAAACTGCATTAAGTCTCGATTTATATGCCAAAGTTTAATATCTAGCATTTCTATTTAAATCCCTAACCCGAAGTATGAGCAATTTGCCTTATAAAGCATCACTAATTACATTTAGGCCTACTTATGGAACTGGGGTCTTCCATGTGGCTAGGATCCAATGTCAGTCATAATACATTTGCAAGAGGATTATTTCTTCTTCTGTAAAGAAAAAAAAAAAAAGACTGTGTCGTAGGCACAAACTAAAATATGCCTACCCGCTGACAGTGAAACTAAGTGGAGGTGGCCAGTGTGCGACTCACTTGCATTGCATTTCCAAAGGTTTCACATCCACAAATATCATTCATCTTAGAATTACTCAGCACTTAGACTGACACCCGCTTTTGAATTTGCTAACTGGACCCTCTGGTACCTTGACATTTAGAGAAATCTTATCCAGGGCAGTTTACATTACACCCAAGAGCACAATGGTCATTTTTTCAAATCAGTCTAAATCTAAATCGATACAGGACTTAAACACAGCTCAGTCTAAGCACCTTAGATCTCCGCTGGATTTTTGCTGCCTTTGTTTTCCATGTCGACGGCTTCTACTCCAGGGAACCAGGTGACTAATCCTAAAAGATAATCAATAACAACGGCTAGCGAGCTAGCAAACCCACTCCCGCTAAATGGATTCTTCAGATGAGAGGCATGGGGCAAGCAGTAAAGACGGTGAAAAATATTGAATGAGATGACGCAGGGAAGAGTAGAAACCTCTAGCTGAGTGAAGCAGTCGTTGCATGCTAAAAACCTGTTATGAGCTGGGCTGATATGTACAATTTGATATGTAATCATGTATTTTTACGTATTTCACTGGTCTCCACCAGTTCCTTTTTTTCTGTCACGAGGTAATGCCACATTTTAAAAAAATCACAAATGATTATATATATACTTACAAATTATTATTTTTATGTATAATTACCTTTTTTATGTATAATTACCTTGTGTGCGTGTGTGTGTGTGTGAAACTTTCATTTTAATACCAACTACCCATTTGAATTTCTCTGAGATTAACAAAAATACAGAACCAAAACATGATCAAACCCTTCTTTGTATGGCAAAAATAAACAAAATGCACCAAAAACACACCCCGGCTCTGTGTAATACACACATGCAGGCACGGTAGTTCGCTTTAAATCTGTCAGAAATATATGAATCACCAGCCCTACAGGGCATATCCTGTCAGTATCAACAGGAATTCCAGCAAAATGTGCATGAGTCAATATTAGTCTAGAGTGATCTACTCCGAAATAACTTTGCTGTCAACACTCGTTGCAGATCATTCTAAATGAGTCTCTAATCCACTGCACACTGCACACAGCAGCTGTGTTCATATCATTTAAAATCAGATTACTGAGAAATCATGAAACCTTTCAAGAACATGTTCAGTTCACATTTCAGCCCAAATTTAAAAAGAAAAAGATTTATTTATTGCATGATTTTGTTTTTCATTATCTGCATGACAATTAAGCAAAAATACATATATTTTTTGCTGCAATTTGAATAACGAGCACCAAACATCAATGTTCACATTCAATAGCCACTAAGCCACATGGTAACACTTTAGAATACTGCTCCATCATTAAGGAATAACTACACAGGAACAAATTTTGCATGTTGTCAGCTTGGTTAAAAAACATTGCTTCGACAAGTAAAAGCACAACTCTTCTCAACAAACTGCATTAAGTCTCAATTTATATGCCAAAGTTTAATATAGCATTTCTATTTAAATCCCTAACCCTAAGGTATGTGAAGTTCTTAGTTAAGAGTTTTCTCTTAAAACCTATTCCCAAAGCTGCTGAGACCAACTTTTACTAAAGAATATAAAGATGTCTTAAACTAAGAGTAAGGGCAGGATTGACCTCGTTGCTATGGATGATGTCAACACGCTTACCAACTATGACCACAATGATTGGCTGATGGGGGAGGAGTCTCTGTCAGTGATATAAATATTGTAGAATGAGGTATCATGTTGCCATATTCAAATTAAGATTTTAAAATAAAAATGTTGCCATAATAAAATAAAGGGTTTAAAATGTAAGCTAAGTGTCACTAATTAAACTAGTATATGTTCAGCTAATTGTCAGCCTCTTACATGTTCGCATCTCAAGAGATTGCAGAATTCAAGTGACAAATGATGATTTATAATCAAAGTTCGGGAGGAGCACATTCAAACGGTCTATCTAATCAGCTTGAGAGGATGTATATATACACAGCCGAGAGCCGACTCACCTAGTTACCTCAACTTTTCTGCATCCCTCCGCCACCCCTTCCTCACTCTCGGCTGGGGATACAGGGGAGAACTGAGCCCTCGATCCCCTTGGACATCACGCCAAATAAGCTTATTATATTTTTTTACTCTATTCAATCATTTGTAAGTGTGAACTTGTGAAAACAACTGCCACAGGTAATCGGACATTATTTATTGTTTTATCATAGATTAAAATCTATAAATCAAAATAAGTATTGCATTTATGAAGAAAAGGCTCAGCGCCCAAGGCTCTATCGCTATAGCCTCAATTGTGTACAGTGTCTTTGGGCGAATTGCCAGCAACAGCCATTAGGATTGTTTGTGATTTTGTCTTAGTGACTTAGGAGTCCTCCTGACTACTCCTAACATTTCACAGATTTAGGAGCTAGTTTTAGCGCTAAAATGCTTTGTGAAATACTATTAGAGCAAAAATGTAGGACTCCTGACAAGCCCATTATTTTTAAGAGTTTCTCCTAAATCGTCAAGTTAGGAGCTACTTTTAGCCTTTTTTTGTGAATACGGCCCAAGAGTTCCTTGTTAGTTACTAGTAGTTACTAGAGTGTTAATATTGCATTACTCATTTGTCACTGTGTAATTATTCATTAATGATGGAACAGTATTCTAAAGTGTTACCAACCACACCTCGACAAAATAAATTGCTATTTATGGCTTTGATTAACTCAGTGAAAACTAAATATGAGAAAATATTCCTGTGTGTGTGTGTATGTATATATATATATATATATATATATATATATACACGCATACATACACTCACCGGCCACTTTATTAGGTACACCTGTTCAACTGCTTGTTAATGCAAATTTCTAATCAGCCAATCACATGGCAGCAACTCAATGCATTTAGGCATGTAGAAATCGTCAAGACGATCTGCTGAAGTTCAAACTGGTTGCTGGTGCCAGATGGGGCTGGTCTGAGTATTTCAGAAACTGCTGATCTAATGGGATTTTCTCTAGGGTTTACGGAGAATGGTCCGAAAAACTGAAAATATCCAGTGTGCAGTAGTTCTCTGGGCGGAAATGCCTTGTTGGTGCCAGAGGTCAGAGGAGAATGGCCAGACTGGTTCGAGCTGATAGAAAGACAACAGTAACTCAATAACCGTCATTACAACTGAGGTTTGCACAACACATCAAACCTTGAATCAGACGGGCTACAGCGGTAGAAGACACACCAGGTGCCACTCCTGTCAGCTAAGAACAAGAAACTGAGGCAAGGCAATTCCCAAGGGCTCACCAGAATTAATAGAAGATTGGAAAAACCTTTGCTGGTCTGATGAGCTTTGATTTCTGCTGCAACATTCAGTAGAGTCAGAATTTGGCATAAACAACATGAATGGATCCATGGATCCATCCTGCCTTGTATCAACGCTTTAGGCTGGTGGTGGTGTAATGGTATGGGGGATATTTTCTTGGCACACTTTGGGCCCCTTAGTACCAACTGAGCATCATTTAAACGGCGCAGCCAGCCTGAGTATTATTGCTGACCGTGTCCATCCCTTTATGAGCACAGTGTATCCATCTTTTGGTGGCTACTTTCAGCAGGATAACACGCTGTCACAAAGCTCAAATCATCACAAACTGGTTTCTAAAACATGACAATGAGTTCACTATATTTAAATGTATAAATATGTGGTAGATTTGCAGATGCTGTAACACCTTTCATTGTAAGCGTGTTCTCATCAGCATCCATGTGTGTAACATCACTGACCGACACAGTCGCCTGAACAGTTGCAGCAAATAAACAAAGATTTATTTTGCATCAGACTTTGTCTCCGTGTGTGTTCTTTGGCATCGGCCCAGATCACTGGATTACCAAAATCTGTTCACACCAACAAGCCAACAGTGAATAAACATATTCCAAGATGTGAGACTTTCTCTCTCTCTATTTATGTCTGTCTTTTCCTCCCTACTCATTTCCTCTCCTCATCTCTCTGCCTGACTTGACTTCAAAAAGGCATTTGATTTCTGTTTGCTACTGAGGGACTGGATTGCTTTAATGCAAGGAAGAGAAAAGCAGAAGCTAAACTGCGATGAAATCAGCGTGAGCAGCAAATACGAGCCATTGGGGCACAATCTGCTTGTGATAGCGAATGTGTTTGTTTGCATCTGCAGTGACTCTGAGGGTTATTTAAAGACTCCAGCTTCATTGCTGAGCGAGTTGTTGTGTATGATTCTGCATGTGTGTGCAAGAGAGAGAAAAAGAGATGTTTTTCTTCACAGACACGAACTGAAGAATCTTGTGACTGGAGAAACCATGTCATTGCTTCAGCCTGTATTTATACATACAATGCATATTTTCATCAAAGGGAGATTTTCGTTCTCATTCAGTTTTCCAAAAATAAACGTAATATGCATTTGCAATGCATATTCTTAAGCACTACTGCCCTCAGAGGAAATAGCTGTAACATAATTCATGAACTCCCTATTTCCTTTTGCACCATAAACGTCCCTGTTTCTGATGTGCAAATCTATAAATTGATGACCCATAAAACATAATTTACAATGGAACATGAAATAGGTTTCTTTGATTTCCATACTCGGTATGCAGAGAACTCTTTAATACTTCTACCGACAATATTCATGTGTGCTTTAACTGTTGCACTTCCCATAAACAAGATGACCTTTTCCTACTTCCTTTCTATGTTCATTTCCATGCAAAAATCATTTTATAGCCTAACGCTTAACTTTGAATGCCACTGGTGTTTTTGTGTTATGAACCGCAGCTTACTATTGCTTTTATCATTAAATGCGTCATAAACCTTAAGCATAAGCGTTCACACTGACCTGGAGGCAACCAGTTGCAGTAGCCACTGGAGTTCACTACAATATTCGACTTGAAGGTGGAGTCAAACTTGTCATCTGCACTGCAAATGAAGAGAAGATGAATATTTTAGACATTTAGGTTTAATATTTTGCATTTTGATGTTACACTGATACAAACAGTATGGAAAGGACAGGAAATTATTTGGAGATGATGAGGAGGGCATGCAGGGATCCGGAAAGCCAGATTTGAACCATGAGCACTAAACATCAATGTTCACATTCAGTAACCACAGACAAAGACAGAGACACAATTAACATTCAGACACAGTAAGAACAAAATCTTGATGCAAATTTAGGAAGTCATCAGATATAGGGCTTTGATTAACTCAAAGCGAAAA
Organism: Abramis brama; assembly: GCF_963993115.1. NCBI lineage: Eukaryota > Metazoa > Chordata > Actinopteri > Cypriniformes > Leuciscidae > Abramis > Abramis brama. The sequence continues at coordinate 11,265,533 of NC_139974.1, forward strand.
GCAAATATGAGAAAATATTCCTGCGGTTCATAAGGTTATAACTAGGTATGAATGAATAATGTGCCTTTCAAAAATTAGCTTGAGGCCATGATTAAATTAAATATACAACTAAGCAGCAAGCTCCCATGTGAATCAGCTCTGAGTTAAAAAAAAAAACAGAAAGTCTACAGCGAAGGATGATAATAAGCTGTTTGGACACCAGCTCTTCGACTAACAATCTGCTATTGCCCAAGGACCAAATTTTCAGTACATTGATCTGTAGTTGCTCTTCTGTTTAGCCTCACAGTTTGAATTATGGTTCCAATACCGCAATTCTAAATCACAAGCGCACAAACCTACGTCTGCTGATTCTGATTCCCAAGGATTCTTTACCCATGCACACACGGGTTGCCATTTTTGATGTTGCAGTTGATTGTATATCATTTCACAGAATGATTTAATTCTTATTCTGAAGTGTCTGCCTGCATGATCACTGTAAATACTGGGTTTCAGATCTATTACTTAATATCTCGTTGAGGGACGTATATACACTTTTTTCCCCAAACCGACTTACAAATGAAAAGTATTCAGATACAAGACAAAGATGAAAATAATGTATATCCTGTAAAAGATCCCTAGAGGAAAAGCAAAACCTTACAGGGGAATAATAATACTATTCAATGCGATAATACTATTCAATGCAATAATACTGAAAAAAAGTCTGGTTTCATAAATATAAATGCTTATATACCTATTATACAGCAGGATGTCCGGCGTCCAGACTTGGTCTGTGGTAAAGCGAAGGTTTTTGACACCTGGGTATTCAGATTGGTTCCACTTAAGGTAATGATCATACCAGTGCTAAAGAATATATAGAGAAAGAACCGTTTCAACACACGTACATGTTCTAAATTAGTATGCTTTAAAAGGCCAGATTTAATAGTGGCGTAATGTTGATTTCCACAAAAAAAATTTTTTTACAGTGCTTACAGTGACTCACTTACAATGGAAGTGAATGAGGCCAATTTTTGGAGGATTTTAAAGTAGAAATGTAAAATGTTTAGTACTTTCATAAAATCTGTTAAAATGTGTGTGTTATTTGAGATTTAAAGCTGTTTAAATAATTTCTGTCAGGACCACTATCGTAAAATACGATTGACAATTTGCATACAGTTAGGATTGGCGGTATGGTTCTGTTCTGGGCAAGAACTCCCTGCGCATCCATGCAGCCTAACATGGATAAGAGCAGCAATAACCCCCCGGGTAAACAGAACAGAACCAACATGAATGTATTGCAGATATCATTCATTCATTTTAATGTACAAAATAATTAGAGAATCTTAGTCTGATTCAGGGGGAATCAGAATGCCAAATCCTGACTGACGAGAGGAGGAGCTGGGGATGGAGGAGGGTATTTAGCTCCTGAGAAACACGATAGCTGCTGATAATACTGAAGGAGCTTATATATGTATACAGTGATAGGTGTCGATCAGCTGAGAGTCTGCTGATGCGAGCTTGACTAATATGACCTGCCAGAACTGACGCTACGCTTGATTTTCACCGATTTTTTCACATTAATGTTGTCATGTCAACAAAGTTGTAATAGAAAAGGATAGTAAGTGATTTAATTGTGATGCATTTATTGGTCCCATTCACTTCCTTTGTAAGTGCCTTACCCAGGACAATTTTATTTTTGGTTTATAATAACATCATGCCACAAATGCAATCAACTGAGCACTTGTACTGACCCTAGAACAACTGATGTCATTGATATATTGATATAACACTAGGTCATTTAGTTATGTAAATACAAAAGTTTACTAAGACGTGGCTTACCATGTTAAGCCAGATATTGGAGGTCAGTACTTGATTTTTCTCATCCTGTATGAGCAAAAATGTTCAGAGTGAGATTAAAATCCACTGTGAGCTTAATGATGAATGTCACAAAATGACAACTGTAAACACAACTTCGGGAGTAAAATCAAACTGGTGGCAAAGTCAGTCAGTCAAAGATGAAAATAGACCACTATTTTCAGCTCTAGCCACATTCAAAACATAGTTTAGACAAAGAACATCAATATGTTGGTGATGACAAGAAAAAGGAAAACAAGGTGAAAAATGAATAAAGATTTTCATGAAACATCCAGAACCAGCTAAAAATGTAATTTCAGACAGGCTCAGAAAGCAGCATGCATAGCACTTGAGAAGTACATTGCATATGGATTTATACAAGACTAGAGAAATTAGATCAAATACACCTTGGCTTTCATACCAGATAGCCATACTCCATAACACCCAGAAAGACAATAAAAAAAAATGAGAGGAAAAAGTATGACTTACCACATCCATGATCTGTATCAAGCTCATAGACAGAAAGACAGTGAGAGGTTGAGAGTCGTTGGCAATAGGCCTCTCCATGGGGTTATAATCCTTCAGGAGGTTTTTCAACAGGGTCCGCTGGTATGGACCTTGCACTGACACTGACAGAAAGACAGGAATGTACTGTACCACCCAGAACAGACACTTCAAATCAAGACATCAGTTCACTGAGCCACACATGCAGAGAGACAGTTAGTATGACGACAGATGCATCTATCTATCTATATATGAAGAGTTCAGATGCAAAAGCCTCTAAGTGCCATCTGAAATTTTCTTCTAGAATGATCATTTTTATCAAGCTCGTATATTTAAGTTCAATAATTTCACTTAAATGGCAATGCAAATTACCTATTAATTTTCATTTAAGTGAAATTACTTAACTTAAATATACAAGCTTTATAAAAATGATCATTCTAGAAGAAAATTTCAGATGGCACTTCTATCTATCTATCTATCTATATATATATCCGACAGACAGACAGACAGACAGACAGACGGATAGATAAATAGACAGTCAGACGGATAGATAGATTGATTTTAAAAACTCAATTATTTCTGCCTAATATAGCCCCAGAAAAGAGGTTAAAAGCAGTGTGAAGAGCCTGTATGTGCATGGCATGTGTGGATAAGGTATGACTGAATGGAAGAGAATACATTTATCTGAAGGTTAAAAGCAAGAATGGACCCGCTCTTGAATTGATTACTCTCATTCACACTTGAAAAGCAGTGCCAGCCCCCAGCAATAACAACAGATTTAATATTAACAGATTCCCAGTGGCATTCTCAACTGACTATGACCACTAGCAGCAATGACCGCACAATATAGTGCTTGTAGCATTATTGACATCAATAATCCTTCAGGGCGATTCTGTGTTGTTCAGCAAAAGAATCAAGCAGCATATGACAGGTTACAGGGCACGAGACTCAACACAATCCGAAAACCCCCTTGGCTGCATAATTACTAGGGTTTAGAAATAAATAGAAATAAAGGTGGAGGGCATTGTTTACAGGAGCGAGGTAAGCAGCCGTATACCCTTGCAGTGACTGACAGAATTAAACAAAAATGTGCCTCCCATCTTCACCTACCTATACACCTATACACATTTGAACCTCTTACTCTTCAATCAAAACATCAATGTGTAAATTCAGTAAGGGCCACGTGTTCACTAGTATCTTGACACTCAATCAAGAAGGGTAATTAGACCCAAGAAATTATTTATATTCAAGGATAATTAAATTTAATAGTTAAAATGTTCCTTCACCATGTTAATGACTGCTATAGCCTATCTATAACCTTTTCTCTGGGAATTATATTACATGGTTTTCTTCATCAAAAACCAGAAAGATCAACACTGGAACATTTAAGGGGAGGTATTTATTGCTTTCAAATATCTTTCAAATTGCATCTTTTGAACTATAGATAATATAATAATATAATATAATATAAACTATAGATAATCACTCACTCACAGGCACACATTGATCACATGACGTGCATTGATATGTAGTTTGTAGGAAGCAGAACGAATAAAATAAATATCTGTTAAAAAATGGACTTAATGGACATTTAAATTAATATAATTTAATAAAATAGCATTGAAATATCAGGTTGATACTGCATAACTTTTTCTAAGAGAAACAATTATAAAACTTACAAGAATCCTTCTTGAAAAACGTTTTTTATAATGGTCAAAAAGAAGAAAAAATGCAATTAATTTTCAAATGCAAAGACTCTGTCTCTTGCATACAATTTAGTTTATTTTGATTTCTTTTACTTGTCTACAGTGCGTTTAAATAGAAGCAACATTACTAAAATGAATACCAGTTACCTTTCTGATAAGTGAAGTTTTAAAGCTTCAGTCAATTTAGATTTTTTTTTTTTTTTAAGTCAGCTCAGAATCTGATACCCAGAAACATAATTTCTATCAAAACACTTCATCTTCAGCAACTGTGAAAACATGAAGATCCATGAATATTCTGTGATGTGACATTTAAAAAAATTATGAAGAGAATTACATATTAAGAGAATGTACGTGAAATGAATCCAAATGACCTGGTGTGAGATTGACAACCCAAATAAAAGTTCTGCTTTATGACAGACATGTGAATAGAGAGGGAAAGAATGAAAGCTAAAATAGAGAGAGGCTTTCCATGGCAACACACACACACACACACACACTCCCTCTTTAGTCTTTCTACTCCACTGCAGCAACATGTCCATAAAAACAGCCGGAGAACTGAATCTACAAATGCATTCTGTGCCTCCGTCACCTCCATGCAGTCTCATGTACTCATGGATTTAGAGGAATGAAAGAGAGAGAGAGAGAGAGAGAGAGAGAGAGAGAGAGAGAAGAGAGAGAGAGAGAGAGAGAGAGAGAGAGAGAGAGAGAGAGAGAGAGAGAGAGAGAGAGAGAGAGAGAGAGAAGACGGGAGGGGGAGAGAAGGTGCAATTTATGATTGCAGCTTCTAATTCTTCATGGCAAAGCAATTTTGACTCATTCTCCTTCTTGATCCTTCTGGTTGAATCTGATTCCCCCTCTTTCTCTCTCTCTTGACTGCAACAGTGATAAATAAATAAATAAATAAATAAAAAACCTTGAAACATCTGGGGGCACGAGGTAGCCAAAAGGCAAACCGGTTTACAGAACATAAGCTAGAACCAAAAACAAAACAAGATCGTGAGCTGCTTTCTCTTAAACGTGCACCTGCGTTCAAGTCTACATCTCTTTCCTGAATTATTGTTTCATACACACACAGATTTATGTACATGTGAACATAGTGAGGAACCTACCCTGAATCAAAGCGGAGATCCCACAGAGAGTGAAAGCCAAAGAGTGCCACATTCCAGGAGATATGAAGGAAAAGCAGGGCAGAAAAATAGGAATATTTTCGGATATGGAGGAGGAGGAAATATCCTGGTGGAGTGAAGGAGAGGAGAGGAAAGCAAGAGCTGACTTGATGCAAGCAGTGGACAGAATAAATGTGGAAGAGAGAGAGAGAGAGAGAGAGAGAGAGAGAGAGAGAGAGAGAGAGAGAGAGAAGAGAGAGAGTGAGAGTGAGAGCTTACCCAATGATGTCGGCAAATTGCAGCGAGTGAGAGAAGAGGAAAAAAAAGACCTGATTGATTTGAGACTCACAAGTCAGCTCTCTCTCTCCACCCAAATCTCTGAGATTCCCTAAGAAGGACAGATGAATGGGAAGAAGGATTGGGAATACAAAGGGAGAAAGATCAAAGACTTAAAAAGAGGAAACTGATCTTGAACTGAAACTGAAAATCACATTTGGTTTAATCTTCCACTGTTTCGTCTCTCTTTGTCCTACTTTCCTTCTCCATCATTCCTGGTCTTATAGAATCATAAATATTCTCAAAGTGAGATCTTAAGAGGAATTTAAAAGCGTGGTCACTAGAAAAACTTTTGTTATACGGAGGAGAAAGGTTCTTTTCAAAAGGTTTTTTTTTTTTTTTTTTTATAATTATCATTTTAGTACAGCCCTATGTAATAGACTGAAATATTGCAAAACAGTGCCTTTAAATATTTTTATATTACATAAGTTTGGGGTCAGACTTTTTTAAAGAAATGAATACTTGGATTCAGCTATGGCACATTATACTGATCAAAAGTGACAGTAAAAACAATTCGATTTTTACAAAAAATTCTATTTATCGAAGAATACTAGAAAAAATGTATTGCGGTTCAAACAAAAATATTAAGCATCACAGAAGAAATGTTTCTTGAGCAAATCAGCATGTTAGAATGATTTCTGAAGGATGTAACACTGAAGACTGGAATATGATGCTGAAAATTCAGCTTTATCATCACAGAAATAAATTACATTATAAAGTATATTAAAGTAGAGAACAGTTTAAATAGAAAAAAAAACGTATTTTAGCACAGAATAGCAAAAATACATTAGGTCTAAATTACCAATAAATAAATCCTGTCTATATCCTATTCATCTTGATATAGTGTTGCCAGAAACGTTGTAGCCCGCTTTTTGTAAATTAATTAAATTCATTTTGAAAATTAATTTTAAAAAGAAATAATGAATTATGCTCAAAAGTTTTAATAAGACACAAAATATGCCACAAATTGTCTGTGAGGCGAGCACACTTTGAAGAGACATTTGCCAAACAAATCAGTCTAAATCTATTCTGTTAGAAAAAATATTCAGCACTTGTGTTTTAGTATACCACACAGGCTAAGGTTTAAGTTTGCATATAATAGCCTAATTTAAAAAGTTAAAGCAGAGACAGTACGTTTTGCAACGTACCTGAATAATAAACATCCAGTTTAATGTCAGAGGTATTTGAATGTCTAATAAATATCGCCCCCTTGAATAATGAGATTTGTTATTACCGCCAAATCAACGCAAGAATGTTCCAGCTGACATCCATCGCGCGTTTGCCATGTGGTCCTCACAAAACTCCAATGATCCAATCAGTTCCCGATAGACAAAATCAAGTCCCGCCCTACATTGTTTCTTGTTCGAGAAGCTGTATGGATAGTCACAATAGACCGTATTTTGATATCAGCGCCATCTTTGATTTTTAACGGTCGGGAATAAAAGCGAGGCTGTGAGGGATAGACATACGTATCTCTTCAGTGTACTGTTATTTAATGTGTTTTTGGATTCTTCTACTGACGAAACACTGTGAAATCTCTTTCCAAGAAGTTACAGTAGACAAAAAACGAATAAGTAGGCCTAATAATCAGGGAGTTTTATTCAACTATTTACAGCGGATGCCACTGAAAACACGGTAAGTCTATCCCTCAGCCTCGCTTTCATGGCGCTGCTCTGAATATAGGGAAGAAAAAGGATACTATAGGGACTTCAATTTAATGCCGACTTCAATAATACATCTGCAATGCATGCTGGGAAATCGCAACATTGTTTAATATGAAATTATTTGTTCAGATGGTTCTTTAAGGCTAGTTGCTGCAAAATTCAGAGTAATATTGTAACTTAGTTCTAACATGTATGTACATTCAAAATAATTAACAATTCTTAGTATCTCAGAAAAACAACAATGTAGGCTAATTGCTTTTTAACAGTCTGAAATTGTCAAATTTTCCAAGTAGGCCTATACAAAAAAAAAAAAAAATTGTAAGGGATACCAGTAAGTCAAGCATGTTCAGGCATGCTTGTGTGTGTGTGTGTGTGTGTGCGCGTGTGTCTTAATGGGATAACGGAGATTACGTTGGAGGGGGTTTAATTGAGGAAGTGCTGGGATATGCAAGTGGCACACAGTAATGTGCTTAGTTAAACTCCTCCTCTCATTCGTCCTGACGAAGTGCTGAGACAGGGGCCTGGGAATGGGAAACCAGAGAGCGAGTGAGAGCCCTATAATAGATTACCCTATTACTACAGATGCCCTTCGGTAGCCTCTTCACGCGGGGAGGGAGCCGAGGTGAGCGGAGCTTACAGTCAGTCAGGCATCTGGAGAGGCTTTCACACCCCACTGCTCTCTGAGAGAAAGCCTAACAGCGGTATAACATATAGATATGTCATGGAAAACAAGCGTTTAATATATCAGCAAAAGACAGCGCCATTAAAAATGACGATGCCGATGTTTGACTGCATTTCACAAAACTGTTGTTCTTCAAAAAAGGAATGCTTAAAAGCTGTTTGTGGGTGCCCAAATGAAGAGTGGAAACTTAAAGTCCAGCAGGAATTGATCGGTTCATTCAGTGGTTATTGCGTAACTGAATGGACCCAGACCTGAGTGAGTTTCGGGACTGTGGCGGCTGAAGGTCAAGTTCACCCTTGAGAGAATCTTTTTGTATCACAATAAATAAATGTGAGGCTATTGTTTACCCAATAGAACCAAGAACCAATAGCCCACACAGCCTAGGGGTTTTCAATCTTTTAAGATGCTACGGACCCTCAAATCTCCTCGAATGAGGCACCCCAATCCTAAAATTTAAAAGCCATATAGTTTCTTAGATAAAAAGATCCAGTTTATTCTGTAAGAATCATCAAAAATTTAAATATTAATTTGGGAAATATTTGTTTTCTATGAAGCTACATAATTATGTTCTTTAATGTGTTTAATTATTTATTTTTAATCTTATTTTTAAGTATTTTTACACTGTTTGCTTAAACTCTTGTGTCCCTCTGGGGGTCCCAGACCCCCTTTGCTCATCCAGTTTAACAACTTTTTCCCCAACAAAGCATGTCAAACACTTATGATGTTATCCAAACAGAAAACCACATGTGCTAAAGATGTGCAAAAGCAGACTTCTGGGTTACAGATTTCCTGACACTATGTGGTCATTTCGGGAACTGCATTTGTGCAGGGCGGTAGAATCTGGGCTCTTGCTCGAGTATAAGAAATGAAGAGAGAAAGTGTGTGGTACTTAGACTAATGTTCTTCATAATGGGAAAATTATTATCCATAGCGTGACTGCGTTGTTCCATAACATGGTTCATAGGAAAACACCATGTGGTAAAGATGCATCCTGATGATTTCATGAAGAAAAATAAATAAGAGAAAGTACTGTGATTTTCAAAAAGTTTTGACTCTTGAAAGTAATCATGAGATCCTCCCATGAGTCTGCAGTTTCATTCCCACAAGGCATCATTAGGCAGCCACAATTTGCAGTTGATTTGGTTAAGCAGGGACACAGACATTTTGCACACCGGTCTCGTTCCTGGAGGGTAGAGAATACAATTGAATTGATTTCATCATATTATCATTCAGGAACCACTGAAGATAGCAGTTCGGCAGAGAGAAGCAATCAACTAATGATCTGGGAAACTAAATGACATGACACCACTGTTTCCTGACAAAGGATGCTCTCTGTCAATGTGCTGCACTGTGGGATTTTAAACGCTGCGTAGATGAGTTTGAGTATTCTAGCACACTGACACATTCCTGCACTTAATAGGGAATTATTTACAGCTCATCTCATACAGTATCGTAAGCAAACAACTTAAAAGATACTGAACCTCTTTTGGTCTACCACTTTATCTTGCAGGTTAGTCCTGTTTCCCATGTATACTATGTACTAATTACAATAACTGGTTAATAACCCTGAACCTACCCCTAAACGTAACCGTCCTTAACCCATGTAATTATCTTATATTACCCAGTACTTTCTTAGGTTAGTACACTGTAAGTACAAGTAAGTGCACATATACTGTAAAATAAAGTGCCACCTCTTCCAGTCCTTCTCTCAGGTATTGATTGATAAAAATGTCATCCACTGATGCCATTTGAACATTTCTATTCAACACACAGTGAGTCACTAGCTTCAATAATATCCTATTCATCCGTCTTCAGTCCAATGGCCTTGATAATGAACGTCACTTTCGCACAAATGCTGTTTGAAAAGCTATTCAGAAATCTTTATGCATTTTTACTCTTTGCGTTTTAATAAACTCCACTCCACAACCTAAGCATTATTGCTAAAGTAATATAACATTGCATTTTCCCACTTCAGATGGGTATTCTCATGGAAAACATGTACGCTAAGTATATCTAGTTCTAGGATTATTCAAATTTAAATACTTGTTTCCATTCAATGTTGGTCAAATTAAATATGTGCTGTTTTGTTTTAAATTTATTTAAATAAGTTTGTTACAAAGAATCTGGACTATTGCATCGTTTAAAACCTTTTTAATGGTTTACATTTATGTTTTTATATTCTAGCAATACATTTTTATTTTTTATTTATCCTTTATTTTAACAGGATAGTCCCAATGAGATATGAAATCTCTTCTTCCAGGGAGTCTGGGCCAAAATGGCAGTTTCACATAAAATAAAATAAAGGTTGGTGTCACTAAGACTTTAAGAAATCTATACTTTCAGCAAGAATGCATTAAATTGATCAAAAGACAGTACATTTAGAAAGTTTTTTCTATTGCAAATAAATGATGTTCTTTTGAACTTTGTTCAAAGAATCCTAGAAAACTATTTCCATAAAAATGTTACGCAGCATCATTTTCAACAAATGTTTTTCGAAAAACAATTCAAAATACTAGTATGATTTCTGAAGGATCATGTGACCCTGATTCGGCTTTGCATCACAGGAATAAATAAAAATAAAAAACTTTACTGTATATATTTTTGTTTAATCCTTTCCCTCCAAATAACTTTGGTAACAGGGTTTAGTAGTTGACAGTTTGAACAAAAAACGCATTACAACATCATTGTAGCCCAAACATTTTATTGAAACCGAGACAGAGAGAGAAAAAGAGACACTAGGTTGAAAGGGTGTTCCCGTCAGTTCTTCAGACCTCTAAGGGTGTTTGGTTTTATCTCCTCATCTCTTGCCCGAAATAATCAGGCTGCTGTCACTGAGGCCGGTCCGTCTCTCTCTCTCTTTCCGTCTCACTCTCTGAGGAAGCATCCAGAAAAGATCTTAATGCTGCTTCCTTCGAAAGGAACACCCTGGAGGAAAGAGAATAAGAGAGGTCATTATCAAAAACAACCGCTAAGCTCATTAACAACGAAAGCATGAAGAACACCACACAATGCCCTCAAACGTTTGTCTTTATCCTGTAATCTTTTGTGAAGTGGAATTTCTGTGCCTTTAGCAGCACCAAAAAACAAAAACAAAAATTCTGAGCACAACCATATCTTCTATTATATGGACAAACAAATAACCCCACCACAGAGCTACAGAATTCATACTTTTCAGGAAAATCTACCAATGAAGGGCTTAGTTATCAATGCATATTAAGCTGGTATAGAAGACATTTTCATACAAAAATGACAAACTTCACCTTTCAATGGACCATTGCAATTATTATCTTTTTGCATTTTTATTCTCCCTTTGCTTCTGCCAGCACAAAACCACACAAAAATCATCAAGGATTCAACCATATAAATCATATCAACCTATACAAACATCCATCCAAAATATAGCTTAGTATCTATTTCAATCAGATCAACATTTGCAAGAGTTTTAAGGTTCGAAAGATGTCAGAGAATATAATGAACTGCAGGCCTATAACAATAATGAATATTCAGGAACAACATCATGCACATCAAAACCCCTGTATTACTGCAATAACCACAAATCAGACAAAATCAGCTTGTGCGAACAACGACTTTGAGTTTAGAACTTCAGCATCTAAACTCACAATAAAAACTTCACATGGTGTCATACTCAATGAAAAACTATTTTAATTTATCATTATTTGAAGTCGGAGCCAAAATTATGTTTGCACTAGATGGCGGCTGCTAATTTAAAGTATTGTCTGCAGTTCATTTACTTCAAAGCCATTTACAAAATAGTGACAGTTTTAACCAATGACATCACAGATCTTCCAGCATCAAAAGTAAAACTCGCTGTAAGCACAATCACTCATTTCCATGAGTTCAACCCTAAAACTCTGCATTCCAAATGGACAACTTCGCTTATGCATCATTCCTTACATGCAAAGAAAATCAAATTCCTGATTCTTGTCCTTTAAAAACACAGATCTACTACAGTTAATGTCAAACCTCAGTTCTTAAGGGAATGACATTATCGCAACATGTTATTGATGATATGAGAGTTGATTTTTATGATTTTGATTTTTCCACTCCACTTTTGCTCCTAAACATGTCTAATGCCCGGTACACATTGTACAATTTTGGGCTGTCCCAGACGAAAGATGACTAATCGTGGCTCAAAGGTTCAGATTCAAAGACGGCTGCTGTCACGGTCTTGCGACCAAAGATAGACTGCGATCATTTTCTGACGGTGTCTGATGACCACATCCATATTGTCCTCTTTCGCTTACTCCACTTTTTTTCAGCACACATAAAAACCACAATTGCCAAAGTGCGATTCATCTTGCTCTGTTTACCAATAGCACATGCTGTTGAGGTTTAATTCTTCTATACAAACTTGCGTCATGGCCCATGATTCAATAAGTGTCATTATCGTACAGTCTACATACATGTCATACCCAAGTTTATTAGATCCATGTCATACGGTGTCATAGGATTGCCAAAATCACAGTCTGTAGTAGGCATAAGTCTTAGTAAAAACACAAACAAACCTTCTGTGAGTCGAGCTTTGCCTCCGGTGGGCTGACACAGCACAGTTGAGCAACCGACACAAAGCACGACCGTCTGTGCGTGGCTGAACACCGTTGTGATCTTATAACATCCTGAAACATAAAAACACGTTTAAGACCATCCAGACTCGGACAGGTACAATCATCCAGTATATTGATTATGTGAAGGGCACTCACCTGGACACTTGACATCCATGAAATAAGAATTGGGACTCTGTACGAGTCGCTTCTTCTTGTGCCTCCTCCTCTCCTCCTCAGGGGTGGGGTGCAGCAAGTCTTTTGCGAGCTATTTACATAAATAGCATAGTATTACATGAGAGAATGCTTTTAAACACCAATTGATCAGCTGCTTTACATAAACTTGTATTGAAATATGGTGAGCTGCCTAGCCAGACAGCATCTTTGGGCATTACATACGTGGGCATATGATGCCCAAAAATAGTGTCCAAGTAGGCATCACATTAGATTTTGAGGCAGCCATACAAAATCCTTTGAGTCTTGAACATTTGCAGTTAATTTTGGCAACTCCAGAGAGCTTTGTGTAATCGTTTACAGTCATTAAGCCATTTGTAACATCTCAGATGTGGGAATCAAACAATTTAGCAGTTTTAAGATTATGAATGAGTAATGTCAGACTGCATGAACACATCTATACTTAAATGTGCGACACGTTACGGTTAAACGTCCATGTTTTGTTATATGTGCGCCGCCATCTTGATGGAGAGCGCGAACGCACGCTTCCGAACCATTCAGGACTTAACACTTATTTTATGTTCATCTTCTCGTTCATGCGGCAACGCGCACATTAAGGTCAGTAATATGGATATGTTCGTGAACGCGCTTCAATATTTAGGTCTTGATGGCTTGTCTGTGGTGTATATTGACATGTTTTTGCTCTCTGGTACTCACTGGCATGTTGGCGAAGATTAAGCCGCTGCCAGAAAGGAAGTTCCAAGCGGAAGCAGACGAATATCATCGGACGAGCGCGGACGTGAACGGAAATGCGTCATCGGACGTAGAGCGCGGACATGTTGGTAGAGGCAGATGAGGTCAATAACAGAACGTAACTTTGTTTGTATATCATTGTATTGGTTTCTTTCTTTTTTTAGCCTATTTTTGTTTTTATTTTTATTTCTCCTCCCTATTTTTGAGTGTTAGGTAGGTTATATTGTAGTTTGGCTATCTGAATGATTAAAAAAGACAGGCTATAATAAGGACACATGTATAAACGGGTTTAATAGTTCCTACATAAAATATATGCTGGCAATGTATGGTAAAATATGACTATTTATTTTAATGATCTTTAGCCTATTTTTATTGATGTTTTAAAATGAGATTTATCTTATAAATTGTTTATCCTACCAAATTGTAGCTACCAAAGTATGGTATCTGCATGAGTTTTTTTCAGATAAGATATCATGGTGACCTTTGTCTTTTTTTTTTTAAGTTCCTTCATGAAGGCTAAATATCCTGGTGCATATGGCAATTATTCTGTATGGACATTGTATAGGCCTCAAAATACGGTGGCAGGCTACTATTTCATACCATGGTGTTTTCTAAGAGTTGTTTTCTGTGTTGTTTTATACATTTTAGCTTTTCATCAGGCATATTGATTTATAAGTCTGATATGAATACTATTAATTTGTTAAACTGTTTGATGAGGGGGGAGTTCTGATGTGGAATATGCAGCTGGTAATGGGAAGTGTCTTCCTAAGTGTAATGCCATCTCAAGTGCACTAATAATGTACTTGACCTGTCCTTTAGTGAGCAGAACTCCTCCACACAACATCAGGAGGAATCAAGACTGCTCACTTCCAGCTAATGATGAGGGACAAGTGTCTGCAGATGCGGCCACCCCGAGACTTCACACTGGCAGATGGGAAGCATCATTCATGGGTCACTGCAATTGCTGCAGCAGCTCCTGATCAGCATTCCAAAACAGACAGTTCATCTATTATGGGATCAAGGGCAGTTTGTTTGCCTGCAATAGAATAATGAGAGTTTGCCGATAGGATCATGAATGGCTACATGCCCAGGGTTTACAAAATGTAAAAGAGGATGTTCAGGAGAAAATGTTGGGCTGGTTCAAAATAATTGCCAATTATTTTGGCCTGGTTATCTAACACATATCGTCAAAACAACCTGAGGTCAAATTGGCCAGGTGTATTTCATCAGATAAATGAATTGTGGTCAGGTAATTCATGCAGGCTGTCCTGCTTTGGCAGTAATCTTTGAAAGATCTCTAGTAGGCCTACACGTGTAGACGATTTGGCTCAAATGGTAGAGTGCCTCTCAGTATGTGAGAGCTTGATCAATGCCTGCATGCCTATCTGAAGAGCTGAAAACCCCATTCAGATAGTGGAAGTTACCAGCAGCATCACTTTTGCAGGCAAAGTGGCTTTAGACAAATTCTGTTTACTTGATTGGGCCTAATGAAATCCGATATTCCCACGAAATGAGAGTATTTTAAATGTGACATTTTCCTGTAAATGTATTTTCCTTCCAACGTTTGGTCCACATTGCCAGTATAAACAAAACTATTATTGATTAGCCTATAATTTGAAGACAATTACAAATTTAATTATTAACATAATCATACACTGGATTTATTCTAAAGGACTTTAATTTGTTAGTCTTATTCACCGTATGAACGACGATTTCTGGTTAGGATACAAAACAAACTGGATTAAACTTTAAATTAAATCCTAGTTTTATTAGGTCAGTGAATAAGATCAAATATTTTCTAACGTTTAGAAACTTCCTCTAACAAGCGTTAAACACACAAACGTTGTTTATTTCCTAAGCTACATCGTCACTCAAACACTCTCGTTAACAGGTTTAGCGTTACTGCTGCATGATAATATCAAATTTAGCATATGCGTCGTTTGCCATTTTTTCCCCAAATATTCCGCCATATAAGACGTAGCCTACTGTAAATTGAGGTAAATATAGCATACGCTTATTTCCCCGTCTGGCTCGTTGGTCTAGGGGTATGATTCTCGCTTAGGGTGCGAGAGGTCCCGGGTTCAAATCCCGGACGAGCCCGGTGTTTTACTACTAAAGCCTATAAAACCACAGAACCTGACTGTATCATTGCGTATCTAGTCACGTACAGCACCCAAGGCGCCTGTCAAGACTTGTAGCTGTGTTGTGCAAAAAACTCCAACCAAGCAAGACTTCTGAAAGGCTCCTTGTCTTTATTTGTACTTCAAAAAATAGCATAGTTCAGAGTATTGTAGCAACGTGATTTGCTCTCTGTATTTGTAGTCCCTTTGGTAGGAAAGTGTCTGATTTGAATCTAAATGCAGTATAAATATAATGCAAATAGAAGACAGGACACAAAATAATGTTACATAAAGTTCCTTCTATTTCCAGCTTGTTCAAACATTTGGCCATAACTGGATGACATAATTTGTTTTTATTCATTTCTGGCATAACATACCTCATTTCATGATTAAAATGACATAATGATAAAGAGAATTTGACAATTGTTCATCATTGCATAATGCATAGTCCATTCCATTCTGAACACAGATGTAGTTTTCATAAAATCCTTGTGTTTCATCCAATGTGTTGGATTGGCGAGATCACAGGCTATTATTTATCTGCTCCTCCTGATAGGTGGAGGTGGAGATGGCTCCGTATGGATCCACAACTGTTTGAGCGCAACGCACGACAGTAGCAAACAAGAAGAGAAAGAGAAGAAAGAGAAAAAAGATGGCAAAGCCCAAATCCACATCGATCTCCAGCATTGGCGGCACTCGCTGGTCCATCGGTGATGTGCGTTACAGGAAACTGAGATGTTATCCACCCTATGTTACTGTTTCCTTGAAATGTAGTCAAATTCCTTTGGTAGAACTGGGACAGATACCGGTACAATGGCAATCCCTGTTTCAGTGATTGTTTTTTGACAGGAGATCTTCACTGCGCCCTTGCGAATTGGATCCCAGAATACGAGTGCTTGCTTACGGTGTATAAAGCCACATCACCCTGATTAAAAAAAACAAAAAAAAAACATCATTATCAAAATGAAGCAGTAACATCATACAGGCAATGTAACTAAATATTTGCAGCCCACATTTGATGTCAAATGAATTAAGGCATGATTGAACATGAATTATAAATCAACTGAAATCTAAAGAAACTTGACAGGCTCTGTTCCCATTACTTCATCAAGAAACAAGACAGGGGGAATATTGATGCTAAAGGATGAGATATAACCCTTCATTGGCTCTGTTCTAAAATCTAGAAGTTGTCTACTCTCTAGGTGTCTAAGTTGCAGTCACATTAACGAAAATTCAGCCAAAAGGGCTCATTGTCTGTTGTCAATAGTGTTGCGATTTATGACGCACAGTTCACACAGAAGTCACTTTCACACCAAGCAGCTTTCTGTTTATCAACATGGCACGACCAATTTGAACCCTTTGCAAAATCTGTGGGGGGAAAATTCACCCTCACATGAAATTCCTGATCGCATGGATTATTGAAATTACTGTACATCACCTGCAAAGATTTGGCAAAAAATTGCCAATGTGATTGGAACTAAAAGCAAATAAAAGGTGCAGTTACATTTACAGTTGTTCACAGGTCTCAGTAGTATTTTCATCCCGAAGCCGACTCAAAACCCGCCCAAAACGAATAGAAAACTAGCCTAATGCTTAAAAAAACAGACGTTTTTATTTAGTTTATTCTGTGTTCAATCTTATTTGAATGATTTTAGTTAGACTTGTTTTTATGTAGTATGAATGTATGATGAATGAATGTATTGCATGGATTATTTTATTATTTTAGAATGTTTCCTGGGGTGCCCTTATAATGTTAGTATGTTTTTTAGATCAAAAGTTGTTATCATTTAGAAATAAAAGGCATATTTCCTAGCCTGATTTTAGCCTCTGATTTGAACGCTCTGCTTGAAGGAGCGTGTCAGCTGTGAGACTTCAGTGTAAACGCCCACTGCTGTGATTGGCTGACATGCTTGCATATGAAATATCTAGCATTACATGTGGAACTCTCTCGAAAACTTTTACTATTACAGCTATCGGGATTAACGAATCGTGAGAAGTATTTAGATCTATTCCTATCACATAAAAGGTTGCAGTGATGAGCATTGAGCAGATGACAGCCTGTTGATCGCGTGAATGAAGATCTTATCATTGCAACACAGTTTCTGCACTCTCACTAATGATTTCACCAATGCAAACATGAGGTAAGTACAGTAAGAGCTTCGTTGTGCAGCGTAACAGCGTCATTGATTTCATACCGAGTTTTGGCAAGTGTCCAGATAAACTTGCGCCGTGTAATTGACAGCTTGGGTGATTGGAAAGGGATTGTTCTTTGATCGCTTTCTGTATATTAATCACAGTTTAAGTAAGACTATTTTCATCCTACTAAGAGAAACGACGTGAAGTTGATCGTTTAGTCACTGGCTCATTTACTGATGCATAAACAGTATTGAACGACTTTGAGAGAAAGATTATCTGTCTGAACTTGAACAATTACACAATAGAAATTTACATAACCCACTGGTTCTTCAGAGGCTCAGATGAAGGAACTAAAAAAATACTTTTGTGTTCATTTGTACATCCAAACACTGAGCAACTGCCATGCTCCGCTCGTTTGCAAGCCATGATGTCTCTCGAGGAAAAAACAATATCGCGCTCGCGTATATTCTCATGGGCGGCCAAAGCCCGTCTGAGCTTTCATTTTCTCAAAAATACCCAGGGCTTGGTTTACACCCATCAAAACGTCTAGCAACTGGGGGACCTAGGCAGGCTAGGGAAACTCATATTAAGGTTAAAAAACCTCATAAAGTGAAATTTTCATGCAATGGGACCTTTAATTTAATTTCTATTTATTTATTTTTATTGTGGTAGCCTTTTAATTCTTATTTAACTCTGTTTTGGTTTTAATTTTCAGCACTTTGCATTAGTTGTTTAAAATGTGATATATAAATAAGAATAACACTCACAATGTAATACACTGAGATCGCCAGCCTTAAAATGGTATGGCAGTTTTTGACCTTAAAAACACATATTGTCTTTTAATATCCACAATTAACTTTTTTTGTGGCCACGGTAAGTTATAAAATGAAACCCTGTCATTTTTCTCATGACTGCATTTTAAAAATAGCCCAATTGTGCAGGAAAACTGCAGCCCTTGCAACAATTTTTTAGCAGGTGAAATCCAGTCATTTTTAATTTCACCATGCAGACTTTGCAAGTTGGTCAAGCTGATCACACACACTCGCTGCACTGACCAACAACAAACTTCTTGGTTTGAAAGTGACATGCTTCCTACATCGCTACACTATTGACAATAGAAAATTGAGGTTTTGCCCACAAAATTTCACTAACGGCACTTTTAATAAGGTCGCATAACTGAAATAGAACCTCAAAAGTGACAAAATTTGGAAAACTCTACCGCTGTGTCCAAAATCACATACTGTCTTGAGTATATACTACATTTGAATTTGAACTTCCTTCGCAACTGTTAAAAAAGTATGTTCTATATATTATGAATGTGTGTAGTATGAATGAAATTCGGACGTACTGCATCTGTCATGGTGTCATTATCACGTTACCAACCAGCATCAGTTACGTCGCTTCACTGCCATTCGTAAATCCTCTCCCGTGGCCTCATGGGATAGTAAAGTGTCCATCGAATGCACACTTCAGAATCTCACTGGAAGTAGTAGATCATCCGGGGACTTTTCGCCTACTGTTTTTCGAATACTATGCATTCGGACATACTACTCTGTTGGCGTATTGTTTTTTGCTTACTATATAGTAGGGAAGTATTCAATTTCGTACGCAGCGTACATGTGTAGCAATTTAGCATGTTGCTAAGCTAACAATATGCAAGCATGAAGTGGCTAAAACAGTCACTTTTTATTAGATTTTTAATTTTCTATTTGTTTTTATTTATTTTGGGGATATGTATAATGGACACTTATTGGAGGGAATTATCTTTTCACTGTGCTCATCACAATGAAATATGGGACTGGCTTTTCTGCTAAAAGATACATGTGAGCTCAGACCTCTGGCTGTGTTCAGTTCAGTTCTCCATGCTAACCTCTGCATGACACACTTCTACATTACCAGTTCTGCTCTAACTCTGATAATCTTTCAGTCAAACATCTCTGTTCTTCAAGTACACCTGGTGGACCTTCATCAAACAGAGCATTTGCATATTTGCGGCCTCCTCCTGGCACCCAAGCCATTATGAATAGTTTAACAGGAGTTGAATGACAGGAGTTGAATTGGGTTTAGGCTGGCTGTGGATCAAGCC
Source organism: Abramis brama (assembly GCF_963993115.1). Classification (NCBI taxonomy): domain Eukaryota; kingdom Metazoa; phylum Chordata; class Actinopteri; order Cypriniformes; family Leuciscidae; genus Abramis; species Abramis brama. The sequence goes on from NC_139974.1 coordinate 11,285,192, forward strand.
TTGGCCTTTACTGAAGGCCATGGTCCAGTCACACGCCAGGTTCAAATGCATCCGTAACTCAAGCAGGCCTCAGACCAAATAGGTAAGGACACGTCACACCAAGGGAAAAAAAGAAGAACAAAGAAGAACGTGATGGAGGGGAGAGGCCTATACCAGAAAGACAATACTCAACAGCAATTAAGTTCACCATCAGGGGCAGCGTGAAGAGAAATTGAGTCAATGCAGGGAGGCGATATCTTTCATTTGACTGGCCGCCAAGCCAGATAACGGATGGAACAAGAAAGAGTAAGGTGATGTAGTAGAGATATCCTTTCCAGTTAACTATGGTTTCTACACTCACGTTCAAGAGAACGAGGAGGAAAGGGAGGGGGAAAGAAGGAAAGATGAGGAAACTGTTGAGTAAACTATGAGATGGGGCCATTTCCAAAACCTCTTATAAATAATGAATAATCCCAAAGTGATTTTATAAGGGTAACCGAATAAAGCTTAGCCAATGCACAACTAATCTGGTGCCCCATGGAGGTGGATCTCATTTCAGGTACTACACCGATGCTGTTTAGGAATAAAATATTACAATTAAGTGGTCAACAGTCAACATTTGAAGTGGATCAAAAAAGTTAATCAAAGTTGTCCTAAGACAAGTACGGGTATTGTTCAAAATTCATGTATAACTTTAATGAAAGGTTTTGATCCACTTCAAATGTTGACTAATGTATATCATTGAATTATTTAACATTAACTGCTAATAATATTGATATGATTTATTATGTAGAAGAAGAAATATTAAACATTTATTTTTATTACACTGCTTTAATTTTAAATGTTAAGAAAAATATTTAAATTCACCCTGAACATAGAACTTTTTAATAGTGAAATTTTGGCAGAGACTAAACTTCAGGATTTTTTTGCCATACGCATGTATAATTGACAAGATACCAGGAGGTTTTTAATCATAAGAATCAGAAATCGAAATACTGTCCATTGCTCTTGATTTTATTTATAACATTTATAAAATCTTAGAAAATTCTCTCTGAATTCAATTACTCCGTTATTAATAAGAATAAAATAACTGTTTTTTAGCAATGATGATAATGTTTCTTGAGCATCAAATCAGCATATTAGAATGATTTTTGAAGGATCATGTGACACTGAAAGAATAATAGCTGCTGAAAGAATAATAGCTTCTGAAAATAAATGCAGCCTTGGTGAGAATAAGAGACTTCTTTCAAAAACACATACACAATTTTAATTACTCCAAACTTTTGTCTGGTAGTGTAGCCTATTTATGCATGCCTTGTTTTTGCGGTAAAGTGACACAAATAAAATAATATTAAGTATGTATATTAGAAAATAATTCTATATTGCCTTTCACTTCCATGGAGACTTTAGCACAAAAAAAAAAAATATTAGGCATAGATAACATTATATCTGTTATAAATTAATTTGGCATCATGCACTCACCTGTTTTACATGTCCCATCCCATTCTCCTCAGAGCAGTACAGAGCAGTTAGATAGATTACACCGAGCACATGATTAAAATGACCCATAGGCCAGAGTACCATAGAGATATGGAGGGACAGAGCTGGATCACTGCTGAAAGACATGGAGAACTGAACTCAAGTGTGCAGTCGCTGTGACCTTTATGTGTGGAGGTAGAAAAGTGACACGACCACATTACCATAGAGGACCAATTACAGTCAGTGTGTGATCAAGCTAATTGCTGATCTGAGATCAGATTTCAGCCCATAACCCTGCATTAAGGCTAAGCGTCATAGTGTGGCCGGTAACTGATCTAAGATATTAAAGTGGCAGTTAACTGTAATGTTGTCCAAGGTTCATTACACAGGGGAGAGTCAGGTAGCCACAACAGTGGAGAGTTACACCGGATGGTATTAAGGATGTGAATATTTAGTATGGAGCCCCAAACATGACATGCAGGGGACAAAATCTGTATAATGTGGCCACAAATTAACAATTCATTCCCACGACTTACTAATACGTCAGCATGTTTTACTAATTTGTTCCCTTGTGCTGTCTAGATTTGGAGAAGGGCTAATCTCTGAGAAAACAAAGGACGTTTCTGGAAACTAACATTTGAACTCCCTCTTTCAAAATTAGCATCCCCATCTGAGACGCAATCTCACCTCAGTGTTGTCTTATCAGCATTTCTTTCCCTTCACTCTATCTTTCCCCATGCATATCTTCTCTCCACTGCTGAGATCATCCTGAAATTCACCTAAAAATCTATGATTTAATGTTTGGATCTATGTAGTAATGTCACTATTCATGTTTGGCATCATTTGAAATGTCTCAGTGCAACTGGTAGGCTACAATAGTCTCAGAAATTGAGCATTTTGAATTGGATGTAATTGGCATGGTACATTTACCTGACTAATAATAAATTGTTACATTTGAATTAATTCTGACTTACTCTGAAATTATTAACTAGTAGATTACGTTAAGTCCATACCATCAAAAATCTACGCTCAGGTTAGAAACGGACTCTGCCGAACACATTGTCATTAGTCATGTACTTAGACTGTAGAGGCTAATAACGAAATTTCCCATTAAGAACAACATGTGTTGTTAGACCAATCTAAATAGGATAAGCCTCAACCTCTGATTATCATAATATTATTCTAACTAAGTGTCCATGGGAAACCATGGAATGATTATATAAAATTACCATTAGATGAAGTTAAATTGGTCAACTTATTTCTATGGTAATGGTCATGACCTCTGGTTAGATATAGTCTCAATTAAGTGTGTACAGATCTATGGGGACTAAATATCATACTTAGAAATAAGCAAGCATGGTGCGGCATCTAAAGGTATTAGTCAATTGCCTCTGTTAATGATCAAGACTGACGAGTTTGTGATTATGAGATCCGTCTATCTGGCGTCAGTGAGACTCGAAGTGATAAGAATCCGAATGAACAAGTGTAATTGAATAAAGAGTTAATTAGAATAATCAAATGTGGTTAAACTATTATACCAGTGACCAATAGTCAGTTAGCAGTTTAAATAAAGCAACCTAAATAAAGTCAGATGAGTTTCATTGGAATAAAACTACTTTGGCACACTGAAAAGACAGAACACGCAGGTAATCCTTCACCCATTGTATTGGAAACTGTTATTGGGCCAATTAGGGTGGGGCTTAAAGTGTAAATTGCAGGTTAAATTTTTCACGAAGATAATGCAATGTGTTTATTAAACATAAAGATAAGAACCGCCCACCATTGTTTTTTATACCAAAATGCTGAATATAATATGAAAAGTTGGCACTTTTAACAGTGGTTTTAACCGCTCCCGCTCCCTTCCACTAGATGGGGCGTGACGTCATAAGAGGAACTCACTAGTAGAGTTACCGGCATAGTCATAGCTATAGATGCCTTACATAACTACAGAAAAGTTGGTTGTATGTTTTATTTGATAAAAAAATTATGGATAAAATAACTCAATTGTAAACATACTCGTGTGTGCTGACTTCAAGGAGACTGTGATCCTGCCTGAAATGAGAATAAGCTATTCGCAAAACAAACGGGTTCAGGCACCGGGTTCAGGCACGTCAGATCAGCCGGTCGCAGGTCGAGCTGTTCCGCGTTCACCTCACGGCAGCACATACTCTCCACTGCTGATTCAATTGGGTGGCATAGCCCACACAAACACAGTGATGGGGACATCGATCTCTCTTTTTCTTTTCTGACAATAAACATCGCTAATTAAATCGTGAGAAATAGCGTGGATTGAGGAAGGGTATTACATGACGTTTGAGGCGTCGATGAGACTAGCGATTGGTGCCTGTGCAGTGTGTGCATCTCTACAGCTGTGATTTGGACTGACACCATGTAAGTAAATAATGTCTTCAGTCGTTGTCCCTCCTTGCTATTCTACATGACGGCAAACTTTTGAAAAGACTGTCTTGTTCCCTAATATTATCCGGGTTAAGTTTGCACCAGGCTAGCCTAGACTAGCTCTAACGTAGCTACTCACCAGGACACCTGGCCAACCCTCCACTCATTCTCCTCACACCAAGCATTAATAACTCTTTGAGTGCCATGGGTCCTGGCAATTTCCTCCCCTCTCTCACGTCTGACCGGTTAAAAATTGTAGGGCTGTGGTCCATAAAGAATTTGATGGTTTCCCACATCCTCAGTCGTTCTCCAAATAGCCATAATACAGTAAGAATCTAGCAGTATCTAGAGTATGGGTTGCGAGTTCCTCTTATGACGTCATCACCAGTTACTGAAAAAACACGCTACCTTTGAAGAAACCCCAATAAATGTTATTTTAACGCATTTTAAGACAGAAATAATTAAATATATACATATAGAGCACTTTAATTTACACATTAATTGGCTGTGGTGGTTAACCTGCAACTTACACTTTAAAGTAAAGCGTGTAAAACATTTACATTTCACATATTAGTTAATTGGTTACCTCTCTGGCGGGGAAGGAGCCTGAGATTGTGCGTGAGGTTCAGAGATTCCGACTAGAGATAGTTGGGATCACCTCCACACACGGCTTGGGCTCTGGAACCACACTCCTCGAGAGAGGATGGACTCTTCACCACTCTGGAGTTGCCCATGGTGAGAGGCGGCGGGCTGGTGTGGGTTTGCTTATAGCCCCCCAGCTCAGCCGCCATGTGTTGGAGTTCACCCCGGTGAACGAGAGGGTCGCTTCCCTGCGCCTTCGGGTCAGGGATAGGTCTCTCACTGTCGTTTGTGCCTACGGGCCAAATGGCAGTGCAGAGTACCCGGCCTTCTTGGAGTCTCTGGGAGGGGTGCTGGAAAGTGCCCCGACTGGGTACTCCGTCGTTCTACTGGGGGACTTCAACGCCCACGTGGGCAGCAACAGTGACACCTGGAGGGGCGTGATTGGGAGGAACGGCCCCCCTGATCTGAACCCGAGTGGTGTTCTGTTATTGGACTTCTGTGCTAGTTACAGCTTGTCCATAACGAACACCATGTTCAAGCATAAGGGTGTCCATCAGTGCACATGGCACCAGGACACCCTAGGCCGGAGGTCGATGATCGACTTTGTGGTTGTTTCATCTGACCTCCAGCCGTATGTCTTGGATACTCGGGTGAAGAGAGGGGCGGAGCAGTCAACTGATCACCACCTGGTGGTGAGTTGGATCCGATGGCGGGGGAGGAAGCTGGACAGACTCGGCAGACCCAAACGTACTGTGAGGGTCTGTTGGGAACGTTTGGCCGAATCCCCTGTCAGAGAGATCTTCAACTCCCACCTCCGACAGAGCTTCAACCAGATCCCGAGGGAGTCTGGAGATATTGAGTCTGAGTGGACCATGTTCTCCACCTCCATTGTCAACGCCGCCACTCGGAGCTGTGGCCGTAAGGTCTCCGGTGCCTGTCGAGGCGGCAATCCCCGAACCCGGTGGTGGACACCGGAAGTAAGGGATGCCGTCAAGCTGAAGAAGGAGTCCTATCCGGCCTGGCTGGCTTGTGGGACTCCTGAGGCAGCTGACGGGTACCGACGGGCCAAGCGGACTGAAGCCCGGGTGGTTGTGGAGGCAAAAACTCGGGCCTGGGAGGAGTTCGGTGAGGCCATGGAGAAGGACTATCGGTCGGCCTCGAAGAGATTCTGGCAAACCGTCCGGCGCCTCAGGAGGGGGAAGCAGTGCCCTACCAACGCTGTTTACAGTGGAGGTGGGCAGCTGTTGACCTCGACTGGGGATATCACCGGACGATGGAAGGAATACTTTGAGGATCTCCTCAATCCCGCCGTCACGTCTTCCATTGAGGAAGCAGAGGCTGAGGGCTCGGAGGCGGACTCGTCCATCACCCAAGCTGAAGTCACCGAGGTAGTCAAGAAACTCCTCGGTGGCAAGGCACCGGGGGTGGATGAGATCCGCCCTGAGTACCTCAAGTCTCTGGATGTTGTGGGGCTGTCTTGGCTGACACGCCTCTGCAGCATCGCGTGGCAGTCGGGGACAGTGCCTTTGGACTGGCAGACCGGGGTGGTGGTCCCTCTTTTTAAGAAGGGGGACCGGAGGGTGTGCTCCAACTATAGGGGGATCACACTTCTCAGCCTCCCCGGGAAAGTCTATGCCAGGGCACTGGAGAGGAGAATCCGGCCGATAGTAGAACCTCGGATTCAGGAGGAACAGTGTGGTTTTCGTCCCGGTCGTGGAACACTGGACCAGCTCTATACCCTCTACAGGGTGCTGGAGGGTTCATGGGAGTTTGCCCAACCAATCCACATGTGCTTTGTGGATTTGGAGAAGGCATTCGACTGTGTCCCTCGCGGCATCCTGTGGAGGGTGCTCTGGGAGTATGGGGTTCGGGACCCTTTGCTAAGGGCTATCCGGTCCCTGTACGACCGGAGCAGGAGCTTGGTTCGCATTGCCGGCAGTAAGTCAGACTTGTTCCCGGTGCATGTTGGACTCCGGCAGGGCTGCCCTTTGTCGCCGGTTCTGTTCATAATTTTTATGGACAGAATTTCTAGGCACAGCCAGGGGCCGGAGGGGGTCAGGTTTGGGGACCACACGATTTCATCTCTGCTCTTTGCGGATGATGTTGTCGTGCTGGCCCCATCAGACCAGGACCTTCAGCATGCACTGGGACGGTTTGCAGCCGAGTGTGAAGTGGCTGGGATGAGAATCAGCACCTCCAAATCCGAGGCCATGGTTCTCAGTCGGAAAAGGGTGGCTTGCCCACTTCAGGTTGGTGGAGAGTTCCTGCCTCAAGTGGAGGAGTTCAAGTATCTTGGGGTCTTGTTCACGAGTGAGGGAAGGATGGAACGAGAGATTGACAGGCGGATCGGTGCAGCTTCTGCAGTAATGCGGTCGCTGTACCGGTCTGTCGTGGTGAAGAAGGAGCTGAGCCGCAAGGCGAAGCTCTCGATTTACCGGTCAATCTACGTTCCTACTCTCACCTATGGTCATGAGCTGTGGGTCATGACCGAAAGGACAAGATCCCGGATACAGGCGGCCGAAATGAGCTTTCTCCGCAGGGTGGCTGGGCGATCCCTTAGAGATAGGGTGAGAAGCTCGGTCACTCGGGAGGAGCTCAGAGTAGAGCCGCTGCTCCTCCACATCGAGAGGGGTCAGCTGAGGTGGCTCGGGCATCTGTTCCGGATGCCTCCTGGACGCCTTCCTGGGAAGGTGTTCCGGGCATGTCCCACCGGGAGGAGACCCCGGGGAAGACCTAGGACACGCTGGAGGGACTATGTCTCCCGGCTGGCCTGGGAACGCCTCGGTGTCCCCCCGGAAGAGCTGGAGGAAGTGTCTAGGGAGAGGGAAGTCTGGGCATCCCTGCTTAAACTGCTGCCCCCGCGACCCGGCCCCGGATAAGCGGATGAAGATGGATGGATGGATGGATGGATATTAGTTAACTGGCATATACTTTCTTAAAGGCACACTGTGGAGAAATTGTGTTTTTGTCAAACAGCGACCCCTAGAGTCACTTTGGAATACTTGCACCGTCGTAAATACCCCTCCACCCCCCAACAGCGTCATCTGATATCCCTCAGGACTACGTGATAAATACACCTCACAACACCTGAGTTCAGCTGGCAAGCTAGGCAATAAAACATAACGCAAAAAACATGTAAGAGAAACGAGTGTTTGTTAGCAAGTCTGTTAACAGCTCTGATAATCGAAAGCTGCTAGACATATGTGGAAATTATTGGACTGGTCTAATTATCAGCAATGGATGAATGAACAGCATGTAAAAAAATGACATACTACAAGCAAGCGCAACAACATACAACATAGAATGCAAACAAGTTTACAAATAAGAGATTTATTTACTGGCCACTTCATGCGTTTTCTCAGATCGGATTTCTGATTTATCAAAACGATTCCATTTACACCTGGTCACATAAATGTGTTTTTGCGAAACGGATTTAAATCCGATCTTCAATTCTCGCGCTGTATGCAGATTTAATGGAGTGCACGTCACCGAAAGCAACAGATATGAACTGCATTTTATTGATCATCAGCTAAAATTTAAAAATCAAAGACCGCAATAAGAGAGAGCAGTAACAGCCCTGGTAAGATCACTTCATTTCTTTACTTTTAATGATGATGATTGTGTGTTAAGCATCTGCGACTTACTTTCTCTTGATGAATATGCTCAGTTGCTTATCTGCGGTGATGCGTGTTCCAGTAGCGTCGTCATATCTGGCTATAACATATAGCCTATAACACGCTCTCACACGGTTTTCTTTTCTTTCTTTTTTTTTAGCATTTTTGGGAGGAGTACAATTTACATATGTGGTTTCAACAACCAGATGCATTTACACTTGTCCAGTTTCGTCTGGAATGCGGCACAGACCTCCTCCTGAAGTGGTTTAAATGATCGGATTCAAATCCGTCTCGAATGCGTTTCGGGGGGCATTTACACCTGGTCTTTTCACGATCGGATAGCTATCCGATCTGAGAAAACGCATGAAGTGGCCAGGTGTAAACAGCCCCCATGACAAAAACATACACGAAAGCCGAAAACAAACGCTGGTTGGCCTCTCACGTCCAAATTTGAGGAAGTGGTGGGGGAAGTGGCGTATGCCGTAAAGCAGTCGAATTTTGTAGTTCTTTTTGTGCTTGGGTTACTACCCGAACCCCGAAGTTACGCGGTGCCAGTAAAAGCGATACAGACCCTGTCAGGCTATGGCAGACGCGTCATTCAACCTATTGTAAGTTGATGTACCATCACAAGGGTCTTGGAAATATATTATGAAGGTTGAAAAGATACATAGTGTTCCTTTAAAAAAGTTTCTTCAAATATCAAATATCGTTGATCATCTGCTAACAAGTCCATAAGGTCTGTGTTCTTGTAATTGGCGTGTTGGATGCAGGAGAAATGGGCAAAGATCTGAGCGACTTTGACTAGCGCCAAATTGTTATGGCAAGGCGACTAGGTCAGAATATCTCTGAAATGGCAAAGTTTGCGGGTCGCTTCTGGTCAGCAGTGGTAAGAATTTACCAACAGTGGTCCCAGGAGGAACAAACTACAAACTGGCGACAGGGTGTTGGACGCCCGAGGCTAATCGATGCAAGAGGGCAATGAAGGCTGTCTGATCCGAGCCAACAGAAGGTCTAATGTGGCTCAAGTTATCCCTGTCCACCATTTAAATCTACAAACATCAATGCAAAAATCGGAACCGGACCTTGAAGCAGTGGAAGAAGGTTGCCTGGTCCAATGAGTCCTGTTTTCTTTTACATTACGTGGATGGAAGTGTACGTGTGCAACGTTTACCTGGGGAAGTGATGGCACAAGGATGCACTGCAGGGTGACAACAAGCCGGTGGAGGGAGTTTGATGCTCTGGGCAATGCTCTTCTGGGAAACCCTGGGTCCGGCCATACTTGTGGCAAAAATTTGACACGTGCCACCTACCTAAATATTGTTATAGTCAAGTCAAGTTCAAGGCACCTTCATTTATATAGCGCTTTTAACAATATGAATTGTTTCAAAGCAGCTTTACAGTGATAATAGGGAATTATAGTAACAGAGATTGTTTTGGCTTTACAGCAGCTCTAGGATAAAGTTATTGTCCAGCTAAAGTAAGTTTTGATTGATTGATTCACTTCCATTGCAAAGATCATTAGTTATTAACTTAGGGGCCGCTAACACAACACCGTTCTAACAGAAAACCCTCAACGTGCTCCGGCCGCCCATCTGCACAAAACAGTGCCTGGTGGCTCAAGAACGCACTCCCGGAAATAGGTTCCAAAGTGCAAACGATTATCAGTTATCTCTGCGCAAACCTACACAACCTCTGCGCAAACCTCTGCACAAACACAGACGTCGTGCACATGCTCATTACAGTTCAGTAGTAATGATTTCATGAACTTCTTCACTGAGAAAATAGAAAGCATCAGAACCACAATTGTAAACGTTCAATCTTCAATCGCGCCTTATAATTCAGCCTCAATTATCACCCCTCAAGAACAATTACAATGCTTTACAACTATAGAACAAAAAGAGTTAAATAAACTTATCACTTCATCTAAAACAACAACATGTTTATTAGATCCTATACCAACTAAATTACTGAAAGAAGTGTTACCTGTAGTGGAAGAGCCTCTCCTCAATATTATTAACTCATCTTTATCTTTAGGTCATGTTCCTAGAACATTTAAACTGGCAGTTATAAAACCTCTCATTAAGAAACCACAATTAGATCTTAATAATCTAGCAAATTATAGACCCATTTCAAATCTTCCATTTATGTCTAAAATATTAGAAAAAGTGGTGTCCGCTCAACTGGGCTCTTTCTTACAAGAAAATGATATCTATGAAAAGTTTCAGTCTGGATTCAGACCGCATCACAGCACTGAAACTGCGCTCGTTAAAATCACAAATGATTTACTTTTAGCTTCTGACCAAGGCTGTTTCTCAATACTAGTTTTACTTGATCTAAGTGCTGCGTTCGATACTATAGATCACACAATACTCTTAGATCGACTACAAAATTATACTGGTGTTCAAGGACAAGCATTAAGCTGGTTCAAATCATACCTATCTGACCGCTACCATTTTGTCTCTTTAAATGGAGAAAAATCGATCATAACTCCAGTAAACTATGGAGTGCCGCAGGGATCTGTGTTAGGCCCTCTGTTATTCTCAATATATATGCTGCCACTTGGAAATATTATAAGGAAACATGGAATTAGTTTCCATTGTTATGCTGATGACACTCAAATATATATTTCATCACGGCCGGATGAAAACGCTAAATTATCCAAATTGACAGAATGTGTTAAAGATATCAAAGATTGGATGACGCGTAATTTTCTTTTATTAAATCCAGACAAGACAGAGGTAATACTTATCGGTTCAAAAAACCGCCCACAAAACCTCTCACAATACAATTTTAACATCGTAGGATGTACTGTTACTTTATCCTCTACAGTAAAAGACCTGGGTGTTATACTCGATTACAACCTGTCTTTTGAAAATCATATTTCATATGTTACAAGAACAGCCTTTTTCCACCTTGGAAACATTGCTAAGCTACGTAATATGCTATCAGTTTCCGATGCAGAAAAGTTAGTTCATGCATTCATGACCTCGAGACTAGATTACTGTAATGCTTTATTAGCTGGTTGTCCTGCATCCTCAATAAACAAGCTACAGTTAGTCCAAAATGCAGCCGCTAGAGTTCTTACTAGATCAAGAAAATATGATCATATAACACCGATTTTATCATCACTGCATTGGTTACCTATAAATTTCCGTATCAATTACAAGGTATTGCTACTGACTTATAAAGCCCTAAACGGCTTAGCTCCAGTCTATTTAACGGATCTTCTATCGCCCTATAATCCATCGCGCTCTTTAAGATCACTAAATTCAAGGCTTTTGGTCATACCTAGGATATCCAGATCCACCAAAAGAGGGAGAGCATTTTCACATTTAGCTCCGAAACTCTGGAATAGCCTTCCTGATACTGTTCGTTGCTCAGACTCGCTCTCCCAGTTTAAAACTAGATTAAAGACGCATCTCTTCAGCCAGGCATTCATATAACATTTTAAATCTTACTGTTCAAACTACAATCTGGCCTCTAGTTCATAAATGCCAGAGGAGAACTGGCCCCCGACTGAGCCTGGGTTCTCCCAAGGTTTTTTTTCTCCATTGGGTCACCTGATGGAGTTTTAGGACACCATTAGGTCACTTGATGGAGGTTTCGGTTCCTTGCCACTGTTGCCTTTGGCTTGCTCAGTTGGGGATATTTTGGGGATATTCATTTAATTTTATCAATCAATAAATTTACACTAGAAACAACCTTGTTGTGTTATTTTGGTTTAATGCTGTGAAGCTGCTTTGATGCAATCTGTATTGTGAAAAGCGCTATATAAATACACTTGACTTGACTTGACTTGACTCATTACATGTTCAGTCCATAGGTATGCACGTTTGAATATATATGTGCGCAGGTGTGTTGTGTTTCTTTACAAATCGACCCTCAACAAACTACTTGTCTGGCCTTAAAAATTTATAATACATAATTATTTTTCGCGTCCGCGTAGCCTCGTGGTGACTGTACAGATAAAATGACAATGTTTTATTTGTACAGAGGTAAAGGGAAGGGAGCGAGGCCTTCACAGGGGAGAGCCTAATTGACACTTCAGGACTGCATTGTCGTCATGTCCTGGCGCAGGTCCTTCGTCAGATCTGGATACAGCCTGGATACGGTGGACTGCGGTAAACCTCGGGATAAACAGAGAGACTAATATTAGCGTAGACGCCATCCTTCTTATGATGTAACAGGGACATCAGGATTTATGGGAAGTGTTCCCGGTTCCGGCTGACCTAAACTATGCAGCCTAACATTGAATTATAGAAGTCTATAATGTGTTATGTGTATACTAGGCCAAAGATATGTGTATTTAGTCTAGATTTGAACTGACCGAGTGTGTCTGCTTCCCAATGTTAGGAAGTTTTGGTGCTAAATAGGAAAAGGATCTACCGCCAACAGTTGATTTTGATATTCTAGGTATTATCAACTGTGATCGCAATTTTGATATAATAGACGTGAAGGACTATAATGCGTTAAGAGCTCGCTCATGTACTGGGGAGCTAAACCATTTAGTGCTTTGTAAATTATTTAAAAATGTATACGATGTTTAATAGGGAGCCAATGCAGTGTTGACAGAACCGGGCTAATATGGTCATACTTCCTGGTTCTGGTAAGAACTCAAGCTGCTGCATTTTGGACCAGCTGTAGTTTGTTTATAAAGCGTGCAGGGCAACCACCCATAAGAGCATTACAATAATCTAGCCTTGATGTCATGAACGCATGAACTAATTGTTCCGCATTTGTCATTGAGAGCATATGACGTAATTTAGATATATTTTTAAGATGGAAGAATGTGTTTTTACAGATACTAGACATGTGACTTTCAAATGAAAGATTGGTATCAAAGAGCACACCCAGGTTCCTAACCGACGACGAGGACTTGGCAGAGCAGCCATCAAGTGTTAGACAGTATTCTAGGTTATTATGTGAGGAAGTTTTTTGTCCAATAATTAGAATCTCTGTTTTTTTCAGAATTAAGTAGTAGGAAAATACTAGTCATCCAGTTTTTTCTATCAGCTATACATTCCGTTATTTTTGTGAATCGTTAAGTTTCGTCAGGGCGTGAAGAAATATAGAGCTGAGTATCATCTGCATAACAGTGAAAACTAATGCCATGCTTCCTAATGATATCTCCCAAGGGTAACATGTACAGAGTGAACAGCAACGGTCCTAGTACTGAGCCTTGTGGTACGCCATACTAAACTTTTGATCGATAAGACATCTCTTCATTTACTGCTACAAACTGATAACGGTCAGATAAGTATGATTTAAACCATGCTAATGCAATTCCAACATAATTTTCGATTCTATTTAATAGAATGTTGTGGTCGATAGTATCAAATGCAGCACTAAGATCGAGTAACACTAATAGAGAGATACAACCACGATTGGATGATAAGAGCAAATCATTTGTAACTCTAATGAGAGCTGTCTCAGTGCTATGGTACGGTCTAAATCCTGACTGAAAATCCTCGCAGATATCATTTCTTTCTAAAAAGGATCATATAGTTGTGAGGATACCGCCTTTTCTAGTATCTTTGACAGAAAAGGTAGATTCGAGATCGGCCTGTAATTGACTAATTCTGTAGGATCAAGTTGCGTTTTTTAACCACCCGGCAAACATGTGACTATGTTGGCTGGTGTCTCTATTTTCACATTCTGTGTAATATAATCGCCAATAATTAGGGCACATTCAACAGGATTCACAGTGGGTGTTTCACTGAGTGGGGAGAATCTATTTGTTATGGTAATCGGAATGGAAGAGCAGTGTTTTGTCCCGCGACTACAGCGTCTCACAGTCACCCAGTTGCCCTGCTGCGCGGGCTCTACAGCCAGAACCGAACAATGTACAGAGTTCACTAAGCTAGTTGCATCCAAAGCAGTATCTAAAGCCCTTGCACTCTTACTATCCTCAATTAAAGTTTGGATGCGTGTCTCTAGTTCTGAAATCTTCTCCGTCAGCCTGACTATCTCCCTGCATTTATCACATGTACTATGTACCCTTAGTACTGACAGAGAAGGCTATGCTATACATGTGACACAAAGTGCAAGTGACAATAAGAGTAGAAGATGACGACTCATCGTGTTTGTTGACTGATCCTACTCACCACAGTTGTTTGATGGATCCGTAAAAGGCGCGAGAGAAAAAATAAATAAAGACGGCAGGCACGGATGGCACGTTAACAGGCTAGTGAATTACTAGCGTGTTGTGCTAGCGATAACGATTTAGACTGAAGCTAGCGATGTCAGGTGATGAGTAAGTTATATTTAGCAATATAAACAACAAGGAATGATAGTAAATAAAGATTCAAAACAGAAAGCTATACAGATGCAAACCACTCAGCAGCAAGGCAGACAGGAGCAATCGATCAGCAGACCTGATTAGGATCATCAACGCTATAGACCGGGTACACACCTTCTTGACAATGTTCCCTAGTGGAGGTGGCCTTTCAGCAAGATAAAGCACCCTGCCACACTGCACAAACTGGGATGTGCTGGACCAACAAATTCGATCCACAGCGACTCAACCTCACAACCTACAGGACTTGAAGGATCTGCTGCTAAAGCATTGGTGCCAGAAACCACAGGACTCCTTTAAGGCTCTTGTGGAGTCCATGTCTCGACAGGGACCAGTGTAGAATTAACAGCATATTAGGCAGGCGGTCAGAGTGTTTTGGCTCATCGCTGTATGTATATACATTTTGTGTGTGTGTGTACATATATGTGTGTGTGTGCATGTATGTATGTATGCATGTATATATATGAATAAATAAATATGAAAACACAGACAAAAGAAAACTGTCATCCACAAGAATCTTTATCTTTCATCATTGAATAAGGACAATGCAAAATACAACAAAACACAGGCAGTTTGGACACTGATCAAACAGTTTATGTTTGTGCAGTAGACCCAGAGTTGACAGGACATGGTGGGGGGATTGGTCTTGGCACTGGGCCACAAGGAGAGATGAATTTGAATGGATGTAAACAGAGGAGGAGTGAGAGAGAGAGGAGGATGGTCAAGCTTAAAATCTAAAGGTGATGAGGTGAGGAACACAAGGACAACAAGCACACATGGAAACAACACAAATAAACATTTGCAAATAAGGCACTTGTGAAAACATTCGGAAACTTAAAATAACCTTTTAAACCTATCCAGATGTCCCGTTCCACTTGCAAAAGTGCACCTGTATTGAAACTGACTTTCATACACATCATAAAAAAAACAAAAATAAAATAAAAAATACTGGACCACAATTTGTAAAACTGTTGCTTAATTATTATTATTATAATAAGAGATAATTGTTAAACCTGACCTTACGGTTGACTATGAAACTTAAAGGGACAGTTCACCTAAAAAATAAACGTTCTCCCATCATTTACTCATTCCAAACATGTATGACTTACTTTCTTCTGTGGAACACAAAAGATTTTGTTTTTGTCCATACAATACAATCAATGATGTCCAAATTTTGTCTGCATCCCAATGTTCTTCAAAATATCTTTAGTGTTGCGCAGAAGACAAAGTCATACAGAGTTGGAATGACATGAGGATGAATTTTAATTTTGGGGTATACTCTCCCTTTAAAGTTTCATGTGACCTCATGTAAAGCAGCAGCCAATGGGCAAACATAACATACTGGAGGACATATTGGACTAATTCCATAACTGAACCTTTTTTTTTGAAAACTATGGAATTTATTTCCAATAAATACCATAAATGCAAACCAGAGGTTCAGTTATGTCAAAACGTTTGCTGAAAACACAATCATTATAATGCATTTTACATAAGACAGAGTTACAAAGTGCATCCAACAGTCAATACTGATTATTGAAATAATTTATCATATTAATGGAAGAGACAAAAACATAAACTACAGGTTTGTCTGCCAAGTACAGTTTTGTTGTTGCTGTTTTTTTTACAAAGCAATTTTCCACCTACTGCATAAATTATCATCTTATCAGGCTTGCTTAAAAAATCTGGACCTTAAATAAAAATAATCTTAAATGAAAAACCAACAAAAAAGAACAAAAACAATCTTTAAAATAACTTGTATGTGTAACTGATATAACTAAGAATGAGTCTTTAACAAATGTGTTACAGGACACACGCTGAGCAAAACACAAATATTAGTTATGAGACACACACACATTTGTTGCTTCATTACAGACACAACAGTTACTAGACAAACGTTAAATGCACAAAAAAAAGCAGCATACTGATTCAGCGACTTTGGGACAGGCTATCATGGCATTACAAATCATGAGTCTTTGTATCTCTAAAAGAAGCAAAACTGGGTCAATAATGTTTTAGTGCAATTGCATTGGAGAAAGATCAGTGAGGAAGACCCTCGGTATACACACATCTGCGATGAAGTGTGTTTAATAAAGGTAAGCAGGCGCGTGAAGGTCACTTGGTGAGACTGCTATTGTCAAGTGAACAAATGGGACATGAAAAAAGAAAATTAATTCCAGTCAGTTTCTGGCAACTTCAGAACACAAATACTGGGAAATCTGAAAGTTGACCAGAAAAAGAACATGCAAAAAACTTACTGACAACTAAAGGGAGGATAACAGTGTGTGATGCCCAAAAAGAGAAAAAGAAATTATGAACAGCAGTACAACAGAAGTTCAACTTTGTACTAATAAGGTTCTAAACGCGTACTAAACTGTAGGGAATATTTCCAGTAGAACAAGTGAATGTTGGATTCACTAACATTAGACAATCTATACTGGTTATTTAATGATACAGTGCCTGTTAATAGTGTTTTGAATAGTTTGCAAGGGGTAAGAGGTCATTTTGTTCCTTTTTTGAATATGTCTGTTTCCAAAAATTAGTATCACATTTACAACATGTATACATGTGTGTATTTTGTGTGTGTGTGTGTGTGTGTGTGTGTTTGCTCTGGGCCTTTTCAATCTATCAAACACCCCTGACATTAGTTTGTTGGTCTCTCTCGTCCATGTTTACATGAAGAGGAGTGTTGTACCTCCCCTCTCGTCTCTGAAAGCATCACTCGTTCTTGCGGTGATGGTTGTTGTTTAGGGGAGAGTGGCCGTTCTGCACCGTTCCATTTTTCATAGGTGTCTCGTCGTCCACGTCATCCTCAGACTCCGTTTCTTCTCGGTCACTCCTCTCGTCCTCCACAATATTCTGCGGCAGGACAAATTAACTTTGATGAAGCTTTAAAATCCTTGCGATTCATATATCTTACAATTCTATAAATAAAATTTCAGCTCAAACCCCAAAATTAAGGTTCTGTTATAATTTTCTCACTCATGTCATTTCACATGATTTTTTTCTCTCATTTGGAACACAAGGCCATATTTAGCAGACTGTTCAAGCTGCTCTTTTTGTCAAATTAATTGGATGGGAACAAGGAATGGCGATGATCACCATTTATTTTCATTGTACGGAGAAGAGTAGCATGGACAGTCTGCTAAATATCTTAAATATCTATAAAACTGTTTGATGGTAAACAACTGATTTTGAGTCAACCAACCATTTAAAAACGTACACTATGCAACTTTTGGCCCTCTAGTGGTTAAAAAACAAAACTGTATGCATTTTGCAGAAGAACATTGTTTTGGTTGTGCTTTGGCTCTGCATGACTGAGTGGATGAATATGGTTCTTGATGTTAGAATCTGACATTTATAACTTTAAGAAAAAAAAAAAAAATTTATGGGGGAAGGGGGCTATTTTCATCTTCTGGCTTTGAAATCAAGTTACAGAACTATAGTGTATGAAATGCCAAAACGAAATATCCAAATCAGTGCAGTCTGTGTTGGTTAACTTACATTGCCTGGCAAGAATTTTATAGCCATACGCAGGATGAGTACGGCCCAGAAGATGTGCAGACACAGCAGCACAAACAGCAGCCCGTTAAAGAAGTAATACCCAAAGAACGGACGATAAAGTGTCACTGGATACACCCAGGTACAATACATGATCCTGAGAGACACAGAAAAGAGAGAAAGTGAGTGTTTTACATCTGACATTTACCTAGCAGTGAAGAGAAAAGGCATATGGAGTTCATTTTAAAATGTATATAACAATAACTAAAGACTGGCATTTCAACCAATCTTGGAGACAAGCACAAATTACTATTTATAGAGCTTTCATTTGATAACTCTTGACAAATATAGAAAGTGTCAAGAGAGATTAATGATTTATAGTTTAATAATAAACCTTGGGATCAAAATAGAAAATTATTTAACTCACCCAAATGGGAAGATGACGAGTCTGGTGATTATGAAGACGACAGCAAATAAGATGAATATGTAGTTGCACGCTTTTCTCCAGCCGGCATAGTTAAACATCTTGGCAGACTGTTATAGGACAGAGAGGACATGTGTTTTTGACTCTTGCACAGAAGTACCACTAGGGAGCAGTGTTACACACCTGCATTGAAGGGTTAGTTCACCCAAAAATAAAAATTGTGTCATTAATTACTCAGTCTCATGTCATTCCAAACCCGTAAGGTTTTTGTTGAATATCTTTTTGATGAAATCTGAGCAATTTCTGTCCCTCCATTGACAGCTACACAACTATCACTTTGATGCTTCAAAAAGTTTTTAAAGTGATCGTAAAACTAATCCATATGAATTGAGCGGTTTAGTCAATTTTCTGAAGAGACACGATTTCTTTATATGAACAGATTGAATTTAGGCTTTTATCCACATATAAACATTCATCAATTCACACATCAGTTGTGCTAAACGGAAGCTCAAGTATGATGTGCGAGAACCAATGAGGTTCATTCTTGTGTTACGCAGCACGTTTGAGCTTCCGCAAGAGGTTTGTTCTCGCGCATCAAGCAGGTTCGGTTGAGCTACTGTTAATTTTCTCTGATCAATGTTTATATGTGAATAAAAGCCTAAATTCAATCTGTTCATCAGTCTCTTCAGAAAATTTGGACTAAACCACTCAATTCATATGGATTAGTTTTACGATCTCTTCATGAACTTTTTGAAGCTTCAAAGTGGTAGTTGCGTAGCTGTCAATGGAGGGCTTCATTTTGGAACGACATGAGGGTGAGTAATTAATGACAGAACTTTTGGGTGAACTAACAACCATGACAGACTGAAGTAGACTTACTAAATTACTTCTGGCTTTTACAGAAATTTGATAGCATATGCTTTTTTGATAGCAAAAATTTTTAAATATAAAACTGAAGCTTACAACTATCAATATAGGATACCTGTGAAATCATGGACTGGACAGGACTGGGATCTGGATGTGGATGTCACGAAACTCAATAAAGTAGGCAAGACCTATATATGTGATAAAATTATTTTAATGGTGACTAATATTATTTTAATGTCAATTTTGATAAGTCCATGATCAGACTACTCTCCTTACTGATTTTATTTTTTACATTGGATGGGATGCCAGCAGTACTTGAACCACCAAAATTATATTTATTTTGCCCAGAAAGTTTTCAAAAAGGTCTTAATTTATAATAAAGCTGTCGCAGGTATAGTTAAGTTTTAGTTAAGGTATTCAGCAAAGATCAAAATAAACAAGGAGAAGCCACAATTAAAGAGACTGCTATCGGGAATATGGATGGGATTAGACTTCTCAGAGGAAGTTAGCAGAAAAACCATATGTAATTTGCTTGATGATATTCACTGAAATAGTGAGGATAATAAAAATCAAAGTATGTCTGAAATACAAATTTACCTCTTCAGAGACAACTAGCCCTATCCAAACAGAATTAATCAACTCACCACAGTTCAAGCATTCTGTTAAACATAGACATACTGCTTTTCACTAAAATACATTTATTCTAATGTTGCTTGAAAAACGTTTGTTTTTTTAATTGAAGTGTAACAAAGTCAAAGCTCCAGAGACACAGTCTCAGCGCTAATGTTCTTCAGATGTTCCATTACCTCCAGCAGATAGTCGGAGGCGTCGTGCACCAGCATAATGAGGGTTCCTGCTCTGATGTAGTTCACACACCAGGAGAAACTAATCAGCACGATGGTGGCAACATGGTGCACTATTTGTTCTTTAAAGTCCTGAGGAAGAGAGAATGAGAGGCAATATTATCTTAACAACAAAATAATACAATGGCTTTGGACATACATCATCATAGTGCCATGGCATTATTTGGAGTGCCAGATAAATAATATAAATATTGAATACTACCAATCAAAAGATTGTGGTCAGTAATTCTTTTTAAAGAAGTCTCTTAAAGGGTTAGTTCACCCAAAAATGAAAATTAGCCCATGATTTACTCACCCTCAAGTCATCCTAGGTGTATATGACATTCTTCTTTCAGACGAATACAATCAGAGTTATATTAAAACATGTCCTGGCTCTTCCAAGCTTTATAATGGCAGTGAAATGCCTGTTTCTGTTCACAAAAGTGCTCCACACGGCTCCGGGGGGTTAATAAAGGCCTTCTGAAGCGAAGCGATGCGTTTGTGTAAGAAAAATATCCATGTTTAAAACTTTATGAAGTAAAATAACTAGCTTCCGGCTAAACGAACATACAGTACGGATTTGACTTAAGTCTAAGCGCAACTTATGCGACGTACTGCTGATATTTACGCTACGCCATGACGCTACTTCTGACGTCCTAAGTTGCGCTTTAGGTGCAAGTAGACTGCGTACGGCTGTAAGATAGAATTTTACTTTGTAATGTGTTAAATATGAATATTTTCTTACACAAACGTATCGCTTCGCTTCAGAAGGCCTTTATTAACCCCCCTGGAGCACCTTTAAGATGAATAGATGCACTTTTATGGACATGTTTTAATATAACTCTGATTGTATTCGTCTGAAAGAAGAATGTCAGATACACCTAGGATGATTTGAGGGTGAGTAAATCATGGGCTAATTTTCATTTTAAAGTCCTGAGGAAGAGAGAATGAGAGGCAATATTATCTTAACAACAAAATAATACAATGGCTTTGGACATACATCATCATAGTGCCATGGCATTATTTGGAGTACCAGATAAATAATATAAATATTGAATACTACCAATCAAAAGATTGTGGTCAGTAATTCTTTTTAAAGAAGTCTCTTAAAGGGATAGTTCACCCAAAAATGAAAATTACCCCATGATTTACTCACCCTCAAGTCATCCTAGGTGTATACGACATTCTTCTTTCAGACGAATACAATCAGAGTTATATATAAGCTTTATAATGGCAGTGAAATGCCTGTTTCTGTTCACAAAAGTGCCCCCCCTGGAGCACCTTTATGATGAATAGATGCACTTTTATGGACTTCAAAACAGAAACAGGCATTTCACTGCCATTATAAAGCTTGGAAGAGCCAGGACATGTTTTAATATAACTCTGATTGTATTCGTCTGAAAGAAGAATGTCAGATACACCTAGGATGATTTGAGGGTGAGTAAATCATGGGCTAATTTTCATTTTTGGGTGAACTAACCCTTTAAGGCCTCATTTATGTGATAAATTACAGTAAAAAACAGTAACAGCAAACCAACACACCAGGTTGACTAGACATGAAACTATCCAGCCATGACTTCCTGTTTCACACGAGTATAAATATGAGGAAACACAAAGGCCAAATTCCCTTAATCATCCATCACATTGGATAAAACCAAAGAACATAGTTCTGGGCTGCATTTCTCAAAAGCATTGTGAGCCTTTGTGGAGCATTGGTGGCAATGGTTCTATGATCTACTTGGGCTTTTGATGCTTTTGAGAAACTTGGCCCTGATGTGCAGCAAAAGATTGTTGAGCTTCACAAAACAGAAAGTGGCTGCAAGAAAATAGCTAAAGCATTGAAAATTCCCAATTCCACCATCAGGGCAATAATTAAGAAGTTCCAATCAACAGGAAATGTTACAAATCTGCCTGGAAGAGGACGTGTGTCTATATTATCCTAATGCAAGGTGAGGAGGAGAGTTTGAGTGGACAAAGACTCTCCAAGGATCAGAGCTGGAGAATTGCAGAGATTACTTGAGACTTGGTGTCGAACAGCACCTACACCACATGTTGTTTAGGAGGGTTTCAATGAAAAATCCTCCTCGCTCATCCAAAAACAAACTCCAGCATATTCTGTTGTAAGACTCTACTGGAACTTTAACCGGGGGGCTATCAGATTAGAAGAAGAAGAAAAAAAAAAGAACTTTTTGGCAGCAAACCCACTAGATGGGTCTGGTGCACATAGTCACGGTCTGGATCTTTAATGTTGTGGGCCTATTTTTCTGCAGAAGGTCCTGGGCATCTTGTTCAGATAAATGGTATCATGGATTCTATCAAATACCAACAGATAAAAATAAAAAAATTAAAACTTGACAGCCTCTACTAGAAATCTTATAATGGGCCGTGGTTAAATCTTCCATCAGGACAACGGTCCAAAACAAAAATAATAAAACAACACAAAAATGTGTCACTCACCACAAAATTAAGATTCTGACCTGAATAGAAAAATGAAGAGGAGTGTATAAACATAGACCGGGGAATTTAAAGTATCTGGAGAGATTCTGTATGGAGGAATGGTCTCTGATCTCTTGTCAGGATTTCTCCAAACTCATCAGGCATTACAGGAGAAAACTCAGAGCTGTTATCTTGGCAAAATGGGGTTGCAAAAAGTATTGAATGTCATTAATCTTGGCTAAAGTGTATTAGAGAAAAACATTTATTTCATAATGAGATTTTGTAACATTAAAAATGTGTCACTTCAGAATAAAAGCATTAATTTAAAAAAAAACGTAACTGGCGCCAAACTTTTGAATGGTAGTGCATATTCCAAAATATCATGGTATTATAATATTCTCACCAAATCATTGTATTTCTTCACAAACAAACAAAACACATACAACCTTGTACATAGTGCAGCATCATTAGATTATGCATCTGTTTATTGTTTATTCTTTGCTAAACTGCATCTGTAATATAGCTTTTGCATATTCCTTCTCTTTTTCTATGAATTTAAGGCACTGAATTTGGATTTCATATACTCTGTTGAGTGATATTAGTATGATATTGCTCCAGCTTTAGAGTCAAAGTTCAGGATGAGCACCATAGACTAGGTAACTGATTAATCGAACCATCACGTCAAATAGATGACCTATTAATCTCAGTTTGTGAAAATATCACCAGGTGACATTCAATCTGTTGCATTTTATTATCTCAGGCAGGTGACTTTTTCATGTTGGATGAAGCTTGATTTAACGTACAACCCAAATGTAAATAGGTTTTGTGTGGATGTATCATCTTATAAGATTCTCAAATGTTCCTTCAAACTTTAGGAAGAAGGTACATTGATGCATCATCTTCATTCAGTTTAGTTCTGAAGCTTTATTCACGCAGTTGGCTAGAAGTTTAAAGGATAGCACTAACATTAGACATACTTCATGAAGAGCTTAAAAAGATAACCTGATGTGTGATCGTACTGTTCTGAGACTCCAATTTCACTGCTTTTTAAAGGAGCCCAAGTTGGTTTGCTGATCTTAGCTGGTCTCCTACTTTGCCAACCCCCTCTAAAACCAGCTTTGGCATGTTTTTTTTTCCAGAGGGGTGACACTAAAACACAAGGCAAATGATGTAGTGAACTGCTGATAAATTTAAGCCTGTTATTCTTTTCCTGTTGTGGCTTGTGGAGCATTCTTTGTGCTGGAGACAGACTATATAAAAATCCAAATTTATGTTATTAGGCTCTGTGAGACAAGAGATTTTCCACAGGCACACAAGTAAAATATTAACTAACCTCACATGCATACACACACACGGCAGATAACATCACACCTGACAAACATCTTGTGGAAATACTTGTAAACAAATAATCAACCTTTCAAAACTAATGTTGTGGAAGCTTGTTTCCGCCATAGTGTAAAAAAAGGTAATTTTAATCTTATTACTCACAATTCATACTATATAACTCACAATTGTAAGTATATATATCACAATTCTGAGGGAGAAAAAAAAGCTATAATTGCATATAAACAATTCTGAGAGGAAAAAAAGTCAATTGTGAGATAAACTTGCAATTGCAAGTTATAAAGTTCAAATTGCAAGATTTGTGAGCTGACTTTTTTTCTCAGAAATGCGAGTTTATATTTTGTAATTTGTACCATATAACACCCAATTGCGAGTTTATCTCACAATTCTGAGAAGAAAAAAAAAAAGTTAGAACAGTAAGATAAAAATTCCACAAATACTGGATATTTCTATTAAAAAGATTGACCTTTTTTTTTTATTTAGGCTTTGATATTCTCAGCATACTCACTTTTCGCTTGACATCTGATGCTACGCTGAAGAGGAGTGACATGTAAAACCCTAGTTCGATCATGTAGTACCAGTACTGAGAGGGCAGCAGCGGCTGGAGAGAGACAGAAAACAAAGACATTAATCAAATATGTTTGAAAGATGTCAGTGTGGCAGTCAACAGAACAGATGTCATGATCCAAAGCTGTAGGATTATCTGGAATCAGTTTGCATATTTCCCATGGCAAATTCAAAGTTCTCTGCGCCTCCTTAAACACTTATTTACATAGTGTAAGCTTAGCAACATGAAAGATTCACTGAAAGATTCACTGAAGGTCAAGGTTGTGAAGACCCTTTTCAAATCTACAATCAATGGAAGAAGAATAAAAGAAGTGAACATACTAGCATTGGAAACCCCGTCCACATCTCCTCCATTTTGTAGAACCAAGGTTTCTGCAAAAGACAAACAATATGAAGAGAATATGAGCCAAGACAAAGAAGGTCTCGCATTTCATCTCAACAAAAGCAATGCAGGTCACAAGTATGAAATTACACAATTTAAAAACATGATGGAGGAGTATCACTAGTATGGGTATTTTAACAGCCAATACCAAAAAAAGTTTGTCCAAACTTTGGATCTGTAGTTTACATATATAATTATGATAGGATATACATGTAATGTTAGCAAACAAGACGTACACGATATTGCTGAAATTAAATGGATACATTTATGGATAAAAACGGGAAATCTTCAAATACTTCAATAAATTGTGAGTAAGTATTGAATAAAAAAACAAAAAAACAACACTTACTCAAAATTCATTCATATATTTGAAACCAAATTTTTTTTACTATCCTAGACAAAACTAACGGCATTTTGAAAATGGTACAAGTGCCAACCAGCCAAGATTCAGAATGACTACAGCCATACTAGGAAATATATAAATTAGTGCTGTCAAATCAATTAATCGCGATTTATCACATCAAACATAAAAGTTTTCGTTTACATAATATATGTGTGTATATATTATATGTGTGTACACACTTATACATATAAATTTTTATATATGTACAGTAATAGACAGACACGCATATATATATATATATATATATATATATATATATATATATATATATATATATATATATATATATATATACACACACACAACCAAACAAATATTATGTAAACAAAAACTTTTAAGTTAGATGCACTAATATAAATGTTATAGGCCAAAGTAGGATTTGGTTCATGCCGATAAAACTTAAAATGATTAAACATTGGTCGATCTACTAGTATATACTGATATAACAACAAATAGGAAAAGGGAAGCGTTTGAAAAACTTACATCAATAAGTGCAGCAAGGCCAGCAATGAAAGCAAGAAGGTAAAAGGTAAATCTCCAACTGTAAGAAAATGTACATCCATTTCAGCAAACGACATATATCAGCAACATAATATAAAAAGCAATGCATCTCTCATATCAATAAATTACATTATTATTTGGATTATTGGTTCCAAAACATTATTTGATCACCAGCCATTCAATTCAAGGGTCTACACTTATTTTTGCATTATGAAGTTACTACAGGACACACAGCAACAAAATGTACAAAAACAAGCCAAAACAACACTGAAAGAGTCCACTTACGATACAAACTGTACTATTACAAGACCACATCACGAACAACAGCACCTAAGCCTATATTTAAAGCATCTATGACCTACTATTGTGAGTGACAGTAGGAGACGGCATGATAACAACCTAATTTAAAGGATGTTTTTAAAAGCTCAATACAAGTTAAAAGCTATTGACAAGCCTTTGTGGCATAATGTACATTACCACAGAAAATAAAAGACGCAATTACAGTAGTGCACTTACAAGTAAACCGGGTCATGCACTTTTGAAATATGAAGCTTGTTAAATCCCCTACATGAATTATATTTGAACTGTAAGGTTGTGTAAATTGTAATTTGTTTTGTAAGTGGACGCAACTCCAATGACTTGGTTGTTAAACAATATCACACTAGTCTTGTGTTGAAACGTATAATATTGAAAACTGCACTCTCAAAACCGTGTGGATTGAGATGTTTGCTGATCAGCCTGGTTATTTTATCTGCATTTTGTTTTTAATTAAATGTATACATTTTGAGGGACGGTTTGAAAATATTTAAAAAGGTAATCAACATTATCCCAAATGCTTCGGATAAATCTTAACTTGTATTGAACCCTGCACA
Organism: Abramis brama; assembly: GCF_963993115.1. Lineage (NCBI taxonomy): Eukaryota > Metazoa > Chordata > Actinopteri > Cypriniformes > Leuciscidae > Abramis > Abramis brama. The sequence continues at coordinate 11,311,674 of NC_139974.1, forward strand.
TTCCTTTAAATCACTTTAAATCACACGTGTTGGATGTGTTTCTGAAGCACAAGACAAATAGATGTTGAAATGTCAAGGGTTATGCATGGGTACATTAGCCAAATTTTATTCCGTTTATTAATACCACATACCGTTTCTCCAGTGTGAAATAGACTTCCTACCACCTAATAGAAAATGGATGTTTTTTTTCTTTGTTGCACAGTGAATATTGTGTAATAACTGCATACCGTACCATTCTCAGATTACTCAATCATTTTATGATGTTTACGAGCAGTCAATTGCTTTTTGCAAGACTGATGCAGAATGATGCAATTTATGACCATTTATGAAAGGACGGGATCGGACGGCCTGTGCACGTCACTCTGTACCTGGCCTCTCTGAACTTCTTCAGCTGGTTTGGTCTCTCTTGATTCCGTCGTCGCCGGAACCATCTGTGGATGTGTCTCTCTGAGTACCCGGTCTTTTTACCTAAACTCTCGATTTCGCCCTGTAGAGTGACGTAGAACATGAAGCGTCCGTTAATGGTGAAATATGAGTTGAGTTAGATATGTCAATCACAAGTAGACTGAAAAAAACATTCAAGACTTAGCTAAATTGAATTTCTGCATACATTTATTTATTTAACATAAGCTTGCAAATGAGGAAACGTTCAAAAAGAACATATTAATAGGGTTGTTCTGTACTGATGAATTGGACAGTGTAGAATGTTGAATTGTACCTGTTTGGGATTTTTACTTGTGATTCTGAAGTACGACTCCATTATGGGGTCGTGAGCCACTCGCACTCGGGTTTTCTCCTTTACGCCCATAGCTGTGGCCAGACGAATGGCCACCGTCCTAAAGTTGATGAACAGTATTAAACTCTCAACACTTGAGTTGGAAAAACTGAAAACACTGCATCAATGTTAACCATATTTAAAGCATTGATCATTCAAAGGTTAAGTTTTTGAAATTTCACACCATGTGAAACATAATTCAGATGATGAGTCCATTGCTAAATGATTCCATTTACAAGACAGACGATGAAATATCAAATATCCTACTTCTGAGCTGCAGTATACACAGTAAGTTTAATACTCCATATTTAACAATCCTTTAAAGGTTTACGGTCGCTAAGATATAAAAAAAATATTTTTGAAAGAAGTCTCAAATGCTCACCAAGGTGCATTTACTTGAACAACTACAGTAAAAACAGTAATATTGTGAAATGTTATTACAATTAGTTTTCTATTTTAACACATTTCACTATGTTATTTATTTCTGTGATGCAAAGCTGAATTTTCAGCAGCCCTTATTTCAGTGTCACATGATCCTTCAGAAATCATTAGGGCTGGTCCGAATACCATTTTTTGAGCTTCGAAGCTTCGGTAGTAATGAACATTGAATATTCCAAGCTGAACATATTCTTCTCTCTAATAAAGGCAGGAATCTCTATGTGTCTGTCTGTCCGTTTGCATTTTGATTATTTCGAGAACCGTTCATCCAATCGACTTCACAAGGGAGTGCAGTGTCGCATTTGGTGCAATATAGATGGACACGCGAGACGCGACACGTTCAGAATTAAAACTTTTAATAAACTACAGAACAGCGCGAGCGGGAAGCGGCGCACCTCACGCGGGCAGGGCTTATATGCTCCGAGAACGGACACTGCACTAGTGCTATAAAACACACACACACACACACACAGGTCTGTTAACTGAGCAAGGTAGTCTAATGGCTCGTTTCCACTGAGCGGTACGGTACGGTACGGTACGGAACGGTACACATTTATTTGCGTTTCCACTATCAAAAGTTGCCGAACCGTACCATACCACTTTTTAGGTACCCTTCCATTGGGGTACCTAGCACAGTGGAACGGTACTAAAAGGTGGAGCGAGACTCACTGCAGGACGTTGATTGGTTGACAGAGAATCGTCACTTGCGCGTGCTACAAGAGGAACGACAACATAAGAAGCGCCATTTTTTAATATACAGTCACTGGTACTGTATCACTAAATGTAATTTTAAGAGTTTTTCAGGCGAGAATGTAGTTGTTTAAAGCTCAAATCTGTGGTTTATTTATAAAGATGATTATTTTTTTCCCCGGTTGTGAGATCCATGCGTTCAGCGGGCGCTCGGCGCTCATGTTTCCCGGCTGGATGAGCCTTTCCTCGGCTAGTCCTCGGCGTTCGTCGCTGACTCCGACGGTAGTGGTTAAACATAAGATATAATTCGTTTTGTGTAGACCTAACGGGCGATCTTTGCTCTCGTGAATATATAATGAGTTCCCTGTCAATCGTTTTGGCTGAGGGCTAAGTTTAGTTTCATATTAACGTTATTTGTGTTACTTTACTTGTAATGTTAGACTAGAGCGCTGCATTTGGATATTTGACTGAATTGTTTGCTTTATTTCTTATTGTATAGCTTCTTGTACTTTACTTAAACTTTTATATAGGCTATTATTGATAAAACTGAAATTTTACAAAAAGAAATATGGTTTCTTGTCATTTTTTATTACAAGATTATCACTGATGTTTATTGCAACATTTGTACAAATGCATATATTGCCTGGAATATGTTTATTTTATTTATTTTTTTAAACGAAAAGAGGTAACGTTAGGGTTGTGTTTTAAATTTCGTTTTGTTATAAATAGAATAACGTATAACGTGCAGTGAATAATCAATATGCGTTGCGCATGAACCACATTTGTGTCCCTATAATGTTTAATTTATTTAAACGAAAACGAAAAGAGGCAGAGTGGTGTTTTATAACATATTTCGTTTTATTGCTGCTTAAAATGTACAAACAGAGATAACCGGAGTAGCAGAGCGAGCTGAGTGACGCTTTTAAGAACGCGCTGTACCATGTAGGAGTCGCATGGCAAGTACAAACTTTGCGTACTTGATATTGAGAAAAGCCTAATGTCGGCGCTTGTCTTCTTGTGACAAACATGTCGAGGAGCAAGAACAAGATCTGCTGTATGTCATCCATTGTAGTTTACTATGTTCTTCTTCGCGCGAAAATGACGTCGATCGAAACACCACGCCTATCAAGTAAGGGTACTGTTGGCAGTGGAAACGCTAGCCAGATCATGGTTAACAGACCCGAACCGTACCGTTCTGTCCCGTACAGTACCGTACTGCTCAGTGGAAACGAGGCATAAGGTACTTTTAAGGTAGTCTAATATTTTTCTGACTAACAAATTACTGACACAGTAAAGGGTAGATTTAAATAAAGAAAAAAGAAATTTAAATAAAGAAAAACTAAATTTAAATAATGAAAAACGAAATTTAAAATATGAAAAACGAAATTAAGTTAAATTAAAAACGAGATTAGATTGATAATAACGGGTAAAAAGGCTAATACATTTTGTTTCTATTATTCTATTTTCCACAATGTCAAAGCAACGCAGCTTAACCCAAAACACAAGCTCAGGCATGCACTTCTGTCCACACACACTCTGCTGTTCTGCGCTCTAGCCAGAGAATACTCCCGTTGCAGGAACACTTTTAGTAGGCCAAGAAGAAGCAAATGTATGTATTAAGTATAACGAGGTCTGGGTTCCTTCAACTGTCCATCCTATTAAAAATGGCTAGGCTATATAAGATAATTGTCAAAAAGAGTATTGTATTTCGTCAGATTTTATAGTGTTGAACATATTCAAGCACGAATGAGAACCGTTTCGAGGGGGATGCCAGGTGTGCAAAAAAACCCAAAAAAAAACGAATGTCAAATTTTCAAATCGAATACCAACCCACCGAACGAATATTCGAATATTCAGGTCCAGCCCTAGAAATCATTCTAATATGTTGCTAAAGAAACATTTCTTATGATTATCATTGTGCTGATTAATATTTTTTTGGAATCAGTGTTAAATGTTTTTCAGGATTCTATTATGATGAACAGCATGTGTCTATATATGCACTTCTGATTAAAAAAAAGCCCAGTGCATAAACCAAATGTTACAGATACAATATTAACATTGGTGTTTGTTTACCACATAAAAACATTCATAATCTAACGCTGACCTTTCAAAGACCTGTCGTATGATAAGGAAGACGAGGGCGATGGGCAGGGTCACCCAGAGGTCAGATGCTTTGGAGTAGATGACACCATCGCGATCCTCCAGGTTGGCCCAGCCCAGGCCTTCTGGAAACCACAGCCTCTCGTTCCAGAACCACTCTCTCAGCCCGGACAACATCCTGATGCAGAGGAAGACACACATATGACATATTCAGACATTTTGAAAGATTTATTAGCCTATTCATCCACTTACAACACAAATTACAATTTACACAACCTCACAGAAATATAATTCATGTAGGGGATTTAACAAGCTTCATATTTCAAAAGTGCATGACCTGGTTTACTTGTAAGTGCACTACTGTAATTTCGTCTTTTATTTTCTGTGGTAATGTACATTATGCCATATCATCATTACTTACCTATTGTGAATTTAATTTCAATGACAGTTTAGGAGATATTCACTAGCTATGTTTCATTCCACACGTTTTTATCCGAATTAAGTGATATCGAATGAAAAATGCCTTATGGAAACAGTAAAATTCGATTGAATTTCATGAATATCGACTCAAATGAAATACGTTCGGTCTCATCGGATTTTATCTTGATCGATATACGGCTTATGCGATAAACGCTGATGGAAACGTTATTTGCCGTATATCGTCGGGCATTTACGTGCATCTGCATCATCATAGCAATGTGTTGATAGTGTCGTTGTTTTCTTATTATAGCTTGATATGTCGCTATCAGCTGGCACATAAGCACTATTACAACTTGTGCAATATTGATCATTTGTTGGTAGATGGCGCGATCCATTTTGTCTAGCAAAACTTTGATCGCAAATGTTTGCTTGAATGTTGTGCGATTCAGTGCGAAAATGAATGGAAACACCTTAAAATGTCTCAAATCAATTCGATATACCAATTTGATCGCAAAACAGCATGTGACGTCATTACGCACAGGTTTTTATTCGCTTTAAAGCCGTTGGATGGAAACACACTTTCACCAGCTTTTTTTACCGAACTTCAGATAATTCGATTGACAAGTGGATGGAAACTTAGCTACTGATAATGTTAGACAAGGTGCTGTAATGGGTCAAATCTTAGAAGTAAGGGTTAAGGATCTAAATGAAACTTAAAGCTGCCCTTGTCCATTCATCAAAAGTGAATAGGGATAGAAGCTATTAAACTTTAAAATTCTATTAAAACCATCGATACACTATATTCCTAGTTTTTATAAGAGCTATGTGTGTGTGCATCAGTTACTCTCTGAAAATCTTTCCATCTCATTCACGTTATTCAGATAAATTAAATAACAGGTATGGTGTCAATAATGCTTGATTTACCTTTTTTCTTACGCCTTAATCATTTTTCATTGTGACTAATTTGAGGGTAAGGACGATTTAAAAAAAAAAAAAAAAAAAAAAAAAAAAAAAAGCTATTTTACAGCTTCAGAAGACTTATAACACAATTCATAACACATGAGTTGTGGACCCATATGAACAGAATACGTATCCATTTTACATAAATTGATTGACTGAACTGAACAAGACGAGTTTAAGAATGGATTCATGAATGATTTAAAACCAAAAAAATGCAGTGAAAGTGAACTGCTTTTGGGTTTTACTGACAGAAAGTCAAACAGGTTTGAAAAGTCACAGGGATGAGGAAATGGTTTTTCTTTTCACAACTATGGCGTTAATTACATTACTAACAGTACATTTTAAACTTTGTAGGGATCTTGGCATAGTATGCTGAAATACAAGTTTGAACAGGAATGAAAACCTATTGTAGAGCTGAAAATCAAGTGCCAGGACCATCCACCAGAAAAGCGAGAGAAAAAAGAAGCCTGGCTGCTGCATATTTTTACTTTCAGACTCATTAATTACCTCAAATTTTGGTGTGATAATTAATGCTGTTCCGGGTGTGCGTGTCCACGCTTTGCAGTGCGTGTGTGTGTGTGTTTGTTTTTACTACTCACTGCTCCTATTGTGTGTGCACTTGCTCGGATGGGTTAAATACAGAAGTCAAATTCCGAGTATTGGTTACCACACTTGCCCTTCACGTCAAATGTCCCTTGTGAATATTTTATTTATATTGATTGCATTTTATGTTGCAACGTAGAAGGTGTGAGTCACATCTGTAAAATGTCAGTGAAATTTTGTGGGCAAAAAGGTCCATTGTACAATGTCAACAGTGTAGCAATTTAATCTATGACGTTGTGATGTTATCCGCTTAAGTTGTAAGGAATTCTGTTTCCGGGTCCAAGCCTTCTACTCATTTCTGGACTTTATGAGCACTGTTGATTCATATCACACATTTAAGATAAGCTTTTTAATGGTGTACACTCACAGTCTCACGGCATCCCAGATTTCAATAATTTAACGATTCATAAAAGCTGAATAACTGTGATCATCTGAGATTTGCATATAGAGATAAAGGTTAGGGTCGTGATTTTTCAGTAGTATTACAATGAGTGTACATTAGCACTGTTCGTTGTTTGCTTTAGGCAGCTGATAGAGCTTTTGGACTGGAAATAGTGACGTCAGACTTAACAAAAGAGGATTGAGAGACACATTTTTTTAAAGTGGAGTATACTAAAAACATTTGATGAACTTTTAATTAGTGTAGTCAAGATGTTAATGTAATTTGTACATATATTTGTTTCCATGCATTTTGTTGAGATGTCTTATCTTGTATAGCCTATTGTATTTAATGGTTGATTATTCATGTTGCTCATGTATTCATTGTTATTTGGCCTATTACTAGATTTTTTCAAAGTGTATGTATTAAAACGTGTCTATAATATGTTATAACTATTCTTATTTTGTATGTGGTTCAGTTTGTTTATTACCTTAGAAGTTAATGGTAACTATGGTACCACCAAGAAATATAAAATAAAGAAATAAAACTTCCGTTCCTGGAGAGACCCAAAGCAGTTTCACACAATGCTTCATATAAGAGTTCCTCAGGAAACCTGGGTGGTTCCTCAGAGAACTCCCACTTTTGAACGGGTTCTGCTGGGGGATGGGCAAAGTGAGGAACCCCAAAAGGTTCCTCCAGGATCCTTTCATTTTTACAGTGATCAGAGGAATCATGTAGGATTCACAAAATTTGTTTCAGAATACTGGCCAAAATCGTACAGTGTGTCCCCGGCTTACGTTGCTGGCTTGCAACAGGCTTTAGAATCTGGAGCACACCTAATAATGCCTTAAAATACTGTCTATGGAGGCAGCTCACTAGTGTTTAAAGTACAATATTTACACATTACACTGCCAATAAACCTTCATAGAACACAAGTAACACATTAAGAGGACTTAATACAGATTCAGTTCTGCCATTCCCTTAGCAAACACTCATGTCATCCACCCTCAACACAGATAACCCACATTATTCATTCAGAAACTAAATGTGAGCTGATGAGCTATCATTTTAACCACTAAGAAAGTAAACTTTCTATAAAAGATGAGCTCTCCTGAGAGGGACATGAACACATCCCTGGTACAGATTGGTGAACCATTCACACGGGTCCAAGAAAATATGTGGAGGACATTTCAATGAAAGCCCCTCCTTATCCTCGCGCTGTCAGTGACACGGTTTGAGCGGATGGGTCGACAGCTGTACTAAAGCCTGCTCCGTTTCAATGGAATCATTCTGAGAGGTCAGCATGACATCATGGCCGCTGTCATTGGCTGGCAGCGGCTGAAAAGCTGCACTGTCACCTGTGGTAATGAGCACTGCTTGGAGCCGGCCAGGCTTGAGAACGAGACGGATTCTCTCCCTTGCTGTGCCATTCTGTGTGAACGAAGAGCTAAACGCACAGTGAGAATACAGACTGTCAGAATGTTATCTGAGCAAGGCTTGAATATATCAGCAATGTCAAAGCGTCAATAAACTTTGATAGAAGACCTGCACTGAAAATTCAATCATAGATGACTTCATAATTCAGAATCTTTCCTTTTCAATAATATATTTTTTTTGTTGAGCGGCAATCCAAAACACTGTTTATTAGAAATCACCACAGCTACTAATGGATGCTTGAAGTAGCAAAATGTCTCTCAGAGGATTTAATAAATTTCCAAGCATGAAATAAGACATTGGACTTTGAACATGGATTCTAAAGACTGTCTGGAAAAGTCAGCTTTTGTTTGCATTCACTCTCAGCTTTGAAGAATTGTTTGGTTAGCAAATACCCAAACTATAAAAAGCAGCTGGAGAGCTGTAGTTGTGTTTTTGTTCGTGAATGAATCAGTGACTCATATTTTTTGACAACCTGGCAGAAAAAAGATAAATGAGCTTTGCTGTGTTTTGCGTGAAAAAATGCATTTGATGCTTAAAATTGCGATGTAGGGGAAGTAGCAAGAGATCTTTTATTCCGTATTGTGACGTATATCCGAAAAAATGTAGACCGGAACTTGGTTCTATGTATCAGTTGTTGATTGGATTCTGAGAAGTGGGCGTGAGCTTGCAGGTGCGGGACTTAAACGGACTAAAAAATTGGAGAAAAATGAAACATGCATGGATGAGTTGTTCGCAATGAGATTCATAACATGCATTTCGAATTTTCATTTCATGCTGATTTTAGGATGGTATATTCGCCATTAATGAATGAATTCAGTGAATGATTCAATTTCATAAAAAGTATGCATATTTGAATACAAAAGACTCATGTCCAAATATGCCTATACCTCCATATTATACAGATTATACAAAAAGTAGTAGGTCAAATGAGTATTATGTCCATTTATTCAAATTTACACAAAATAGGGATGACCTGACCTAATCTTTTAGTGAACAATTTCATTTAAAACATATCAAAAGACATAGTTTTTCTTTTGCAAACTTAAAAATGAGCAGGGCACAACAAAAATAAAAACATAATATTTTCAGCAAAACGAAAAAAAAATTGGAACATCTTGTGAACTCAAGTCCTCAAGTTACGACATCAGGTGCATTCAACTCACTTTAGTCGAAGCAAGATGATGGATGGTGTATCTTCTCTTAATTAAAGGTGAACTAAGTAACTTTTTTACCTTAACTGAACAGCTTCGGAGTCACTGGAATGGTTATATTACTTATTTCGGGTTGAATGGTGGTCGTTTCGCACCAGTGGCGGAGCTAGGGGGTGGCCAGGGGTGGCCATGGCCACCCTTGGTCTAAGCTTGGCCACCCCTTTGGCCACCCCTCTCACAACTGCTGTTTCTGTCTCTTTTTTTATTGACAAAAATCGCGTTTTTTAAAACGCTGAACCGTCTCTTTAAGACCACAAAAAACGTGTGACTTTTCAGACGCACACTCCAACTTCACCTCAGCGCCAGGCGCAAGTCAAACGAGTGCGGAAATTTGCAAGTGCTGAATGAGCTTCAGCAGAACATCAGACAGTGATATGCACATAGTAAATAGAGTCAATCTCAACTGGTGGGTTGCAAGACCGTTTTGAGGAAGTCGAATAGTGTGCAGTCAACAACAAACGTAATTCTCTTTTTTTCTGATGCTACTTTTATTTTAGAAAATGTGTGTGAAAGCTTGTGACACTTCTGTCAGATGCTGAGAAAAGCGCGTTGTCCTTATTCAGTTGGCTATCTTCGGTAAGATGAGATGTTGTCAGGCCAAATGTCAGTAAAACTAACTAACTTTCCTGTCATATGGCTGACAGCCGTTCTGCCGTGCAAAGGCAAAAGACCGTAACTTCGTTTTTGGTCGAAAATGAGTTATTTATATTTTTGGCACATTCAAGACCTCCTTTATCATGTGGATAAGTATCTTGAATCAATTCCGTTGTTTTTTCGAGAAAATAATGAATTGTCTTAACAGTAACTTCCAAAAGCCCATAAGCAATAAGTAGATGGCTAAATAATTGTAAATCATACAAAATAAATGCCATGATCACTAGATTTTATACAGGTGTTACTATAATGATTTTGTTAATGGTGATCAGCAACCAAATATTGATAATGTGGAAGTTACTGCCTTTTGCCTTGGCATGACTTCTCACTTTTTGCTGACAATACAAAGGCAGAGTACAGTAACTTTAAAATAGTGGTCAAAAGTCAAGTTTGAGCTCAAGATTTTTTTATGTATATAATTTCCATTACTAAAACATCTATTTGCCAGATTTCCAGTGTCCTACCTATAATTAATTTGACGGGACAACTAAAAATCTTTAAAGTCATTTTTCTCAGTTCCACACTCTAGCGACTTAAGGTCTTTTGCCTTTGTAGGGCAGCGTTGTACTGTGCTTGCGGTACGCACATCACGTGCAAATGCGGCGTGCTGTAGCCGTAGTTCTGTCGTCAATTAACTCATGAATCAAAAAGGCGATTAAAGCTGTCAAAACTGCATGCATGTATTTGTTATACATGTGTCACATGTGTCTGGATTAAAATATTCTGCTATGTGAGATCACAATATAAGGCACAAATGGATATGTAATGTTTTAATGTCCAAATAAATGTGAGCACTGCATTTGTACTAGAAGATAGGCATTCATTTTGCGTTCATTTGTAAAGGACAAACAAAAATGGATAATTTTTAAATCCATAAAATAACTTAATTTTACATTCTGGCAACATTACATTATGAAAAACATAACATTTTACATTATGTGCTGTTGACTTACGCCTTGTTCACATTCTTGCACATGGGGATTCAAAAGACAACTTTTGTTTTCCTTTTTAATTTAGGTATGATAGAACTGTTGCAATTATTTATTTTGACAACTAATATAGAAAGTTAAACATTTTTTTTTGACAAACTCAGAATTGGTTGAAGAGTTCATTGATTATATAAAACGCATTGAAGGTTGAATAATCTTTGGACTACAGTATTATCTGCATGTTATCTCATCCATGAAGATGCAACAATATAGAACAAGCTATTGGAGATTTTGAGAACCAGAACCAAGCTAACAGAGCAAGTTGAACTTTAGCTATAGTGTGTGCCCTTTTATTACTATTTAATTAATTTTAATATGAGGTGGTGGGTAATAATAAAAAATATATAAAATTCACTCAGTATTCCATGATTCCTAATTCACTACTATCTCAATTACAATTAAGTACAAATTAACTTTATTCAGTTGTGTAGGCACTAAAACAGTCCAATACATTATAGTCAAATTATTTTTTATGATAAAATAATTAAGATTTCTGTGCCACCCCAGACTGGTTGCTGGCCCATGCCTGGCCACCCCTATGAAAAAATCCTGGCTCCGCCACTGTTTCGCACCCCCCTGGTGCCCGTGAGCGGAAAATCCGCACTTGCAACTTTGAGCCGGCGGGCCGCCGCGTCAGGAAGTATCGCGTGATATCAGGTCTCGCGATGTAACGAATTGCTTTACGGCCAAAACATTATTGCGCTCCCTCACGCTGTTCGAACCCGAATGAAGACGTTTTAAAGAAGGTCCCGTCTGCTTTGATGTCGTTGATCTACTAGCCTCTGGTGTCTGAGAATCGCCAACGAGTTTTTACAACAGTGTTGTCAAATATCTATTCCGAAGCTGTAGGGGGAGCTCTAGAAAGAAACCTGCGAGCAAAAAGCGAGAATACAGCGAAGAAATCCCGAAATTACTGAGCCCTGCTTTAAAATACAGCAAGGTTTTTGCTATTTCTAGAAAATTAAGAACAAAGAATGTACATCAGGTGTATTTTGCAGTTTAATGTTATTAAAGAGGCTACATGCAACTTTTTCCCCAAAATAAACGTAACAATAGCCTTTTTATTTGACCATTTATGACTCAAACATCTCCTGATGAGCATACTGACACCTTGTCAGCTCACAGTGGGTACACCTATAAGCCTGTATCCTATTTTTCCTATTTTCTGTCGGGTCGGATTTTTCGCGCGCTGTCTGCGGATATGACGTCAAGCGTCAAACGTTTCATGTTAAACGTTTCAGATCACTCTGCCACCACCGCTAGTCAGCAAACAAACTTACGTTTCTCAAACAATATATGTATTTGACTGTTCTTACCTCTGTAAACATAATGTTGACTTCTTTGCAGCGGATGACTTGTGAAGTGTGCACGTACGAGAGCGAGCAAAAAGGAAGAGCAGTTCCGTTTTTTGGCCACAAGTGTCAGTCGCGAGTTTAAATTTCAGAAAATCGCATGTAGCCTCTTTAATTAATTCATAAAGTCATTGTAACTTTATTGTAAACTTTATCATTACATATTATGTTGTTGTTATATTACAATGCTACTATATTTTGTGCAGTGAATTAGCTTATTTTGTTGTAAATAAAAAAAGCCTGACAATGTCACCGCTAAATACCTATAAATACTGTGGTTTCTCACTGACACGCCCCAACACGAAAAGAAAACCCAGAGCTTCCCACTCGTATTCACGACTTTGTGGTGGAGGCGTGAACTCGTGAATACGATCTTTTCTACATGACTTATCGCACCATTATCCGTTTACTCCACGTATGCCATGACGTCATACATGGGTATGAGAGTCCACTTCAAAGCCCTCGAGGCTCGAGTGCAACACGAGACGACAATCACAAGTTGATACGTTGATGATATCATACAGGAGAGATCAGTTAGCCTTCCATTATAACGGTTTACATTAAAACCTGCTTGTGAAAAACAAGCCGACGTCCTTTAGCGTGAAAACATTCGTGTCTAACAAGATTCGCTCCTGATGGTCTGCAAAAGACTATCAAGGTAAAAACTAATCCTCAAATTCGCAATGACTCACAATGCATTATCCGAGCAGCTTTCAAACATGGAACCCGCTACTTAAAACCAGGAAAGAGAAAACATTGTAGGTTTTCCAAATTCTTGATACATTTCGACGTATTACCACACGAACAAGTTACGACGGACATTTGTTCGTAGTATTGTTGTATTCACAACATCACGCGCTACTAAATGTGAGTGTGTAACGTTACTTCCATTGCGCCGTTCCCAGTGTAGGCCGTATACAGCATCAAACAACTGACTTCAAGAGGCGATCGAGCCAAAACAAAACATCAGGTTAAAATACAACAAACATGAATGTATGAAAATTAATTTAAGAAAACGACAGCTCAACTACAAAGAGCGGCGCGGGAATGAGCATAACTGCGTATTACGGTACTTACTTTCAGCAGAAGTGCGAAACACACACGGATGTGAGCGCGAGGAGATGAGATGAGATGGATTTAGGAAAGGTGCATGAAAAGGGGTGTAATCTCGCAGTTATTCAAGGCAATCTGTACAATTGTGATCGTTCTTCATAATCCATAATCCAATCTGTCAGCATAGTTTTCTTAAATCCGCGTAATAAGAAAAAAACGCCAAAGGAAGCCTGGCGTTAAAGCTGACGTTCAGACTCTTCCACTTTCTGGCGTTTTCCCGGCTTCGTTCACTGTTGGTAGCTCGAATTATAAACTTTTCTCTTCACATGTCCGAGTTTAAAGTGTCTAGACGTACTTTTGCCGGGTGGTGTTGAGAGCCGAATCGAGGCAGGCGAATGAAAGACAGAAGAGGAGGGCCAAAAAAAAACAAAAAACGAGGAGTGCGAATCTGAATATGAAGGGCGGGGCAGAAGCTATTTAAGGTGACGTTAAACTGCATGTGAGTTGTGACGTTTTAAGGATGACGAAACCTTTGAGGAAGCTCTGTTATTGACTGTAAATGACAGCTGTAAATTAATAGGGTGATTATTTGTGGGTCTCAATTGAAAAAAATATCATTGAATTGGAAGTACATAATACCTGAAGAACCATAATTGCATCACAACAAGGCATTTCAATTCATGACAATGACACAAAGTCCGTCCAATTTCAGATTTGTATGATATGGATTATAGAGTAGCCTAATCTCATTTAAAACATGATGCATTTGTTATGTACACCACTCAAAAACAGTAACGGTTTGCTATCAATATTAGTTATGCATTTGTTTTGTTTTTTCAAAAATTAAAATAATTGCTTTTTTCCTTGTTGAATATAAAAAGTTAATATTTTTCAGTTCTTATATAAAAAAAAATCTGTTGTGAATTTTTTTTAATCCAGAAGGTTAGCACTTCTCATGTCTAATCATTGTTTTCAATGTGCATGCCTTTGATTAATAAAACAGCAAATTTAGTTTTGTCCATCTTATTGTTGAAATTAGAATTGTTGAAAATAGGCATAATTTGTGAGGAATTAAAGTTCACACAGCCACTATAAATATGCAGTAATGTTGATACACAGCCTTTTCTAAAGCCAATGATATGAAGACTTTAGCATACATAAATAATGAGTGAAAATATGTTCTGCTGCAAGTTGGTAACAATATATATTTTAAAGATCACAAAATATCACAAATACACATACATTTATTCCGGTAATGACACACAGACACAAGCCAACAAATATTGTTTAAAATTTTATTCAAATTTTTTTTTGTAATCGACAGGTTGTGAAACAACAGTTGAAGAAAATAAATAGAATAATAATAATAATAATAATAATGATTGTTCATTAATGGTAAATCTGTAAATAAAATGTCTAAAAATACATGGATTCATCAGAACATGTGCCAATGATCCTCTATCTTCATAAATAATTTAAAAAATGCCCTCCAAGAAATTGATAAATTAATTGCAAAAAAGGATAGAAATCATTTTCCCTAAATAATAATAATAATAATAATAATATCCCAAATGTTTAAATCTTGACCTTCATTTTAAAAGCATGATATATACAATGAAATACATTTTTATTCACGTTCGTGAATCTTCTCGAATCATCCACAATTTTTTTTCCATAAAAAGAAAGAAAAAAACTAACAAAACAAAAAAAAACTCTAACTACAGCCTCTCTGTGATAAACTATATTCAGTCATTTTAGGGAGGATTGCAATATAGGACCAGCATCCTATACCACAGGTCATTTGTTTCTGTAAGAATTAAAGATGAAGAACTATGTATAACTGGACTCAGATTAGAGACCAAGAGCAAAATCCTTCCAAACTCCCAAAACTTCTCTAGCTACCGTACCACCCATGATTCTTTGCTCTGATCGCGTGGACCCAGCCCCACCCTCCCAACTGTTTCGATATGTCTACACATGGTCCCCTGGAATTTCTATATACATATTTCAGATTGCTGCAGAAAGACTTTAATAGTCCGTAGTTCCTTTGAACCCAGAAGTGAAACTCGTGTATTAGCTGACATATTAGCGTTGGTCCCATTTGTGTATGTGTATGTGTGTGTGTGTGCGCGCGCAAGGCGTAGATGTGTGGGTCGAGGGCAGAAAGGTCACGACCCACAAGCACACGGCACAACAGCTTGTGAAGCAGAAGAGTGAGTGGCGTTGCGTTGCTGATTGGTCCTATATCGTATACTGTTAAGGTAGTAAATCATTCTATTTAACCTGCACATCCTGTGATAAGTCTGTCTTTATTATTATTATTAAATGTATATTTTTGTTTAAATAATCTCGGCAGGTCTTATACTGTAGTTTTGCGAAAGTTGTTGGTCCCGTAATTTGCAGCAGAGGAAAAGTGACTCCGTTAGTCCTCTCCTTTCTTCCCTGTGAGAGAGAGAGAGAAAATGAAAACGGCAGTTAGGAGCAAGTCGCATCGATCCGCAAAAAAACAACAACAAAAAAAACCACTCCTACTTGTTTAGCATTTGGGAAGGTTATCTAATGCTTACCATTCTATACTTCCATGCAACCTATATTGTGAGTCAGTGAATGGTGTGTTTTTTTTTTTTTTAATGCAAGTGTGTGTTTTTCTGTGTTAGTGTTTAAAGTGGGGAAACATTTCTGGCAGGCAAACAAATTTCCAACATGCACCATAGGAATTCTGGGCTGTATCGTTTTTTCACATGGTGACTTAACTGCGTCTTTTTGAGCGCTCAAACCAATGACCGAATGTAGTTTGACTGTAAAATAACCCAGAATTCCTACAGAGGAATGCTGTTCTTTGGTCGGCACAATGCGTCACTTTTTTCACCAAAACAACCACAGAGTGTCACCTCAAACCTCAGCGTGAGAGGTTTGAGAGGTAGAATGAATGAAGTTCCCTACCTCTTGCTCTCTCGCTCGCTCTCACGCACAAATCGTTCGCATCACTCACGCAAGCACGTACACAAGCTCACTCGTTGGCACGAAACAGCATACCCACTAGCACAAACTCTCTTGGAATCAAATACAACCACACTGAGACCCCCCACCCCCCCACATTCACAGTAACTATAACACCACCAGACTACATATGGGAGTATTTTGTAGAAGAAGTAGAGTCATGACCAAACAAAACACAGAGGAGACTGATCAAAAACAAAATCCACCCAAAAGTAGCACATTGAGCTGGTTGATTAGAGTTCAATAGGATCAATTTAGTTGGAGTAACTCCGTTAGCTAGGAGTTACGTTGAGAGTAAATCACAGATGTAGTGTCAGTTATTGATCAGTATTTATAAAACAAAAAGAGAGAGTCACAACGCACCAAACACAGTCCATAGTCACCACGGTAACCCGCCATGCACTCTCAGCATGGAGGATACATGACAAAGGGCCAAAAAACAAAACTGCTAATGGCAACCATCACAGGCAGGAATATCGCCACAGCAACCAACACAGGCCAATCAACTTACAAACCAACGCTGTGGGAGGAAGGGGGAGCTTTATTGGTTGCTAGGCCACCGTAGCCGTAGCGACGTGGTCTCCGCACGAGTTATGATTGGACGGGGCAGCCTTGGTGCGGATGAGGTTGTGTTTGTTTGTTTGATTGTTTTTTGAACAATGACACAGCACAAAAACAATAAATGAAAGTAAAAATTAATTTTTTCCTTTTCGACTATGTTTTTTAAGATCTAATGCTGATGAGTTATTTAGGTTACAATTCTTTTAATAAATCAATCAAAACAGGATATATTCTGGCTAGACTTGTAAGTTTAGAACTGGTCACACATTATAAAGCATAACACTGAGAGATTTAGAGAAGAGGCGCTTTGTTATCTTTTCTGGTTTTCCTCACCTGTTCATCTCAGTATGGGCGGTTGGCGTCTTTAGGCCTCTTGAGCTGAACTTTAAGCCTCTTCATGCCGATCTGAAAGCCGTTCATGGCCTGGATGGCAGCCTGAGCACTCGCCGGGTTGTCGAAGCTTACGAAACCTACGATGTGAAGGACGTGACCGGCAAGAAGAAAGAAACAGAAGATGAAAAAGCTGCGGAGGAAGCGCGTCGGTGAACGAGTCACCGATGAGCTGCTCGTCATTCAAACCGTTTCAACGGCAAACTTCTGCTTGCAGCTGTGGAGAGATTTAACAGACAAAGGCCAGGTTTCATATACAGGATTAGGCCTTGGTTCAATTAGGGCATTTAAGTAGCTTTTATAAACGTGCCTTTAAAAAAAACATTACTGGTGTGCATCTTGAGATATTTTAAGATATATCAGTACAAGTTGCTTTCAATTAAAACAGCTCAAACGTGCATTTTAGTCTGGGACTAGGCTTAAGCCTTGTCTGTGAAACCGGGGGTCAATTAAATAAATAGATTGATAATTAAATATGTCATGTTGCAATAAATAAATAAATAAAAGTACAATGAAATGTAAGCATAGATAAATAAATAAGGCGTGAAACATATTTAATTTGTTCCCCACCCTCAAGACTATGACAATTGTCACAATTGGCGTATCTTGCGTCGTATTTCAGGTGACTTTTAATGTTACACAAGTTAATACATTTCAAACCCAATTTATTTATTTGTTCTCACTTTTCATTATGCTTATTGCCTGCAACATTTAATTATATGTGACCCTGGTCCACTAAACCAGTCACATGGGTCAATTTGTTGAAATTGAGATTTATACATCATTTGAAAGCTGAATAAATAAACTATCCATTGATGTGTTGATTTGTTAGGATAGGACAATATTTGGCCGAGATACAACTATTTGAAATTCTGGAATTTGAGGGTGCAAAAAAATCGAAACATTGAGAAAATCGCCTTTAAAATTGTCCATTTATGTTCGCGATTGTGCTGCATTCACTCACAAAAATAAATGTTTTATATATTAACGGTAGGAAATTTACTAAATATCTTCATGGAACATTTTGCCCCATACAATGTATTGTTAGCTATTGCCACAAATATACCCATGCTAGTTGTGACTGGTTTTGTGATCCAGGGTCACATATATTACATTATTTCGCGATAAATTACATTGTCTGCATCATTTTATTTCATGTATTTCATATACCATGAGGTTTTTCATTTCAGGTGGCATTTAATGTCCTTTTTAAAGGTGGAGGAAGTGATTTCTGAGAATCATTGTTGAACACTTTTGACATTTGAAATCAACCCAAACAAACACACACCTCCCTTCATTGCTCCGCCCCCAAAATGCATGAACACGCAATGCAAGAGCAGATGTCTCTATCGTAGCAGAAGTGAGGCAAAATAATTCTTAATGGAAAAAATAAAGTGAATATGACGAACGAATGACAAGGAAGAACATGTCATGTCATTCAAAATGAACATGCACTACATCAGAGTACATAAAAGCAAGAGTTTGTTGTTATCGCCAGAAGCACAGCAGCTCTAGACAAACAATGACACTCAAAAATGTCCTGTTACTGTAGCTAACATTACAACAACAGCATATCTTGGTTCTGTGAAACAGCAAAACCAATGTTACTCGCGTATGGAGCAGAAACAACATAACCTCACGTCCGTTTTCAGGCCTTCTTGCTTCAGTCTCTCCAGCGCTGGAAAGCTTTTCTAATATTAACGTGGGTCCTAAAGCTCTTACCCTTCTTTTTCCAGTGATATTCCTCTGAGCTTTTCTCTTTTGTAATGTCTCTCAGCCATCTCTCTTTCTACAGTCTTTCTTCAAATCTCACTCTCTTGCTCACTCTCTCTCCTCCCCCCTCATGAGTGGACACGCCCCCTACTGCTCATTGGCTACAAGTGTGTCATGGTGCTCGGTCCTATCCGCATTCAACAGCGTTTCTCAGAAATCACTTATTGCACCTTTAATGTTACATGAAAAAAAGAATAGTATTTCAAAGCAACATTCCACGACGCATTTAATCATTTTATTGATTTTTTTTACATTTAATTTAGTGTGTTAAATCCCTCCACATATTGCATCTAAATCGTTCTTTGGAAATCACTCACCAAAGCATTTGCTCTGATTGGTGGCGCGGTCAACGAACACCTTGGCTGAGATGACGTTACCGAAGGGCAGAAACATCTGCAGCATCTCTGAGTCGGTGAACTCCTGAGGCAGATGATAAATAAAGATATTGCAGCCTTCTGGTCCTGGAGAGAGTAAGCAGAGAGTAGGAATGAGCCAAAAGGAAAGAGGAAATGCAATACATGAGACCACACAGCGGTTACATGTTTTTTTTTTTATCCTAAAAGGAAGTAATCGTGTTGATATCTGGAAGAAACATGGTGCTTTGAATCTTTTGGCGGCACAGCATGAGATTAGGAGAACAAAGATCGAGAAATATGTTCGATAATAGACTTGGGAATAATCAAAACAGGATGTCAGTGGTCATAGTACCCAGTGAAACAGGAAATTACATTGTTACCTTCTCGTTGTTGCAGCTGCTGCGGCTGCTGGGGTTGCTGGGCAACTAAGGTGGGCTGATGTGGAAATGGTTGACCGACCAATCCATAAGCAGCAGGATATGTAGCTGTGGGTGGAGTAATGAGGTCAGACAAGAGACCAGGGTAAAGTCATCTTTTCGAGTGCCATTCTGCAGTCTGTATTTGTTATTTTGAGCAGATAAGACCTTGAGAAAGGCAAACTGCTTGCTATAAAAATAGCCTAGCCTTAAATTAGCAGTCCTTCATTGTGTCTCAGTAGCAAAAAGAACCACTGAGAGTGTTGAAAATCTCGATTCATTTCTGTAAATCAGTTCTTTCGACTATCCACGTCAATAAATTAATTCATTCTACAATTCATTTACGTCTTTATCGTTCACGGAAGTCCACATGTAGCAGTTTACATCATTTAAAATGTTTTAGTGAAAATTTTGTACGTAGGTAATTACTGCTGTTTATGAATATTTATTGTTAGATTGGTGTATATACTGTAAATAAAAACATGCATATGAATAAAAAAATCTTGTGTTAATTTAGTGAAAACGTGAAAAAATTAGTAAAACAGTGTTTGTTTATTTTAACTACATTAGGTTGTATTTTACTTCTTCCTTTTGATTTAGAATTTTTAACTGGTCTAAGTTGGGGGTTTTTTTCTGAAAAAGGGAGCACTACTGTATATTTCACATTCTTCACTGCTGACAAATTTCAGAAGGAGTGTTAGGAGTTGAGAAGCCTCACCCGTGTAGTGTTGCATGCCTGTATACGCCTGCTGGAGAGGATCCAATGCAGGGCTCTGAGCTAAAGGATACACAAATATTGAAAACAAACAGAAGAATAGAATGAGACAATTGGTATAACATACAAATATTTATTTGCTTTATTATTATGAGCTTTAACAGGAGTAACTGCCGATGCAAGAGAACGCGGTCTGAAAAGGATGTCCAGGTACTAACTATATCCAAAAAACATAAAACCACAGCTGCCCAACACTCTACAGAATTAAATCTCATGTTTCCACCAAAACTGTTTGTCGGAAGCTCCAGAGGGTCCAAACTTTGGTCACTCGTGCCAATGCCAAATGTTGGTTTCATTGGTGTCAACAGTGTATATCTTGGGCTGTGGACAATGTGAAACATGTATTGTTCTCTAATGAATCCACCTTCATTGTCTTACCCACATCCGTGGGAGTTACGGTGTGGTGAAGCCCCAAAGAGGCTTAACATCCGGACTGTTGTGTAAAGCACAGGGGTGGATCAGTGATGGTTTGGGCTGTAATATCACGGCATTCCCTACTGTGTTTGATGGGCACTTGACAAGGACTACCGAACCATTCTGGAGAACCACCTAATGGTTCAAACATTGGGGGTGCCGTGTATCAGCATGATAATGCATCAATACACACAGCAAGACTTGTGACAGAATGTTTTGATGAACATGAAAGTGAAGTTGAACATCTCTCATGGCCTGTATAGTTACCAAATCTAAATATTTTTAAGCCACTTTGGGGTATTTTGAAGGAGCAAGTCAGAAAACGTTTTCCTCCACCAGCATTATATAGTGACCTGGCTACTCTTCTAGAAGAGGAATGGCTCAAAATCCCTCTGGCCACTGTGCAGGACTTGTATCTGCCATTCCCAAGACAAACTGATGCTGTATTGGCTGCATAAGGAGGCCCTGGCCTACACCATACTAATAAATTATTGTGGTCTATATAAAATACATATGATATAAACATTATATATTGTAAAGCATCACAATAAAACATTAATAAAATACTGAGTATTATTATTAAACAATAATACAATATAGCATTATAATTTATAAACACTGGAGGAAGGTCCTCACCCTGATATGGGTGGACACCATTGGTGTAGAGGGCTTCAGTGGCAGACTGGCCATTGGGTGGTGCAGAGACTTGTGGGTAACTGTTGACGATTGGAGGCAGAGCAGGCACAGGTGTGGCAATGGTTGGAGGAGTGTTCGTACCTACAGCAGAACGACCGATCATGAATACACAAATTCAAACAAATACAAGAACATATGGAAAGAACTTGAAATGCTAGATGTGAAGGACCATATTGGTGTTGTAGCAGACTTTCATGTACCTGAGGAGGGTGTGATTGAAGCGATGGGTGTGGCTATGATGCTGCTGGGATTGAGAGCAGCCAACTGTTGCATCTGCACCGCGGCAACCGTCGCCACAGGAGACAGATATGCGGACTGAGCCACCAAGGCCTGCTGTTGGACGAGCTGGTTAGGACAACAACAAAAAACAAAAACAAAAAGTGAATCCAGGACTATGACATATAAAACTTTTAGCAGAGTCCTCTGTAGGGGTTGTACTGGGGTTATTAGGTCAAAGCCATTTCAATGAAAACTTTCTGTGTGTAGAACAGAAAGTAATTATTGAAGTATTTTTGGTTCCAAACCTAATACAACCTCCAGTTATCGCTCTAATCCCAAATGAATCCATCTCAATGTGTTTTCTGTCAACTAAACCCTGGTACATACAGTGACCCAAAAATATTTAGCACTTAAGTCACGTTTTATGTTTGAAAGTCATTGCATTAGACAACAAGATTTCAAATCAAGATCACAGATACTGTTCAAAAAGTTGTTAGATTTTAAACACATAAATACACTGACAAAAACATTTAATTCCTCAATGGACATTAAGCTGTTGGTATAAATCTTATTTATGTAAGGCTGGAATACACTACACGTATTTTAAAATATAAACAGATTTTAAAACACTAGGCATCATACACTTGGTTACAGAGAAAAACTGGGCATCATACACTAAAAGACTACCAAACTTTCAAATTGTTTCAAACACGACAAACTCACAAAGAAACATGCATAGATATATAAATATAGATGCCTCATTAGTGGCTGTTTCTATGGGCCGCCATAGGTTAGACGTCTGCCATATTGGAACGGTCAAAACACCGGTCCGTGAATATTCGAGAGCAAGTTGACTGTGCGTCTGCAACCGTAGTTAGACACATGTGTGAACATCTATATTTGCAATAGACTTCAGCAGATCATTTTGCTAAACTAACACAATACAAAAAGACAAAGCTTCAGCTAACACAACATTAAAAAGATACCATAGTATAAAAACCTGCAATATTGAGTTAATGCATATAAACACATACCAACACATTCTCACCTGTGAACGATTTTTCTTCGGCAATTTAAATCGCGGCGGTTTCACAACCAGAAGCTGCGCAATATACTGAGTTTAATTTGTTATGCTTGTTCTGTTAATTTACTTTTGTTTTGTTATTGTAGTTGTATTGTATTGCAACACTGGTAGATAGAGGGCAGCTTCGGTTTCAGAAGCGACATGTCATAGCCACGAGTTCATCCGTCAAATCTTTATTAACTGACAGCAGCGTTTATCTCGTTGGAAAATGGAGCGCACAACACTGACGGGAGCAACTCTGGTGGAGGACAGTGACTGGATCTAAAACACTCAAATCTCAGTCACTGTAAGTTACCAAAACCACACATGAAATCCCGCAACACACGTTTGTGCAGCGCAGAGTGGCTCTCTCGCACTGAATGAAGTAACAGACAACTAATTGTCCAGTCTGATACTGTTCACACACAGCGCGTGTTTTCAGAGAATGCGGGAATCCTGAATATTTACAGGTGTGAGTTGGGTTATATAATTCAGTTTTCACTCCCATAATTAACTGAACTGTGTGTGAATCTATGTTAAGGACTCAAATACAGGACTGGCAACTGTATTCTGCTGCTGTGTGAACGTGGCCATACACCACGATATGTGTTCTAAAATCACCTCAAAACATCAAGCGCGTTTTAATATCCTCCAGGTGGATGGAATCACAGTCTGAAGCTAAAAAAAAAAATCAGAGTTTGTGCCCACAATGCAATTTTATCTGAAATCTGTCAACTCCGACTGCCCAAAATCTGCAGACTGGCGCAGACTTTCGGCAACTATTGTCGGCTCATCTAGACTGTAAATCAGGGCAAAATTCTGAGCAAAAGTCATGTAGTGTATTCCAACCTTAATATGCACTACTGTTCAAAAGTGGGTAAGTAAAAAAATGTTTCTCAAGTCTCTTATGCTCACCAAGGCTACATTTATTTGATCTAAAATGAAGTTAAGTTTTGATATATTTTAAAATATAATTTATTCCAGTGATGGCAAAGCTGAATTTTTAGCATCCATTA
The DNA here is from genome assembly GCF_963993115.1 of Abramis brama. Classification (NCBI taxonomy): domain Eukaryota; kingdom Metazoa; phylum Chordata; class Actinopteri; order Cypriniformes; family Leuciscidae; genus Abramis; species Abramis brama. The sequence goes on from NC_139974.1 coordinate 11,335,414, forward strand.
CTCCAGGCTTCAGTGTCACATGATCCTTCAGAAATCATTCTAATATGCAGATTTGCTGCTCAAGAGATGGTGTTAGTGCTTACTGCCTGTGTGTATGCGTTGTAGGCGCCCAGGTGTAGGCTCATGGGACTAATGACACCCAGCTGGGAGGCCACTTGCTGCATACGCCTGATTCCTCTCTCCTTCTCTGTGTCTGCAAACTTTACCACCAGACTAGAAGATGCACCCTGAGGGGATAAAGAAAATTCTCATTCTCAAACAACATCAAATAGAAGAAACTAAGAAGTCCTGAGGTGAACTATGCAGTGGGTGATGTTAAAACAAAACACAAAGACTCTGTAGGGAGTGAGTGAGTATATGAACAATGGCATACTGTGTTGTGTTATGCTTGTAGGTGTGATAGTGGGAGGAACCCTGAATGTGACTGTGAACGAAACACTAACCGGGAGAGTGCGGCTGCCGTGTAGAGCGCTAATGGCCGCCTGTGCTTCTGCATTACTCTGATATTTTACAAATGCACAACCTGCAACACACAACACATCATTAGACAAAGCCGACAAATACATTAGGCTGACATTTTCAACAAAACAAAAAAAAACATTTTCATGACAAGTCATCAAGTGGGAGCATTTTAACATCCAATTAAACAAATGAAATCAAATACAATAAGTTGAGATTGGTACAAATGCCCACATTATTTCCCAAAGCCTACATCTGTACATGTGGAAGAGCATAAGTGAATCTGTTAATGATTTATTACAGCAGGTGCATCTGTTCCATTCACACTCACACGTAATTACCCAGAGCGCACACATCCGTCACTTTATAAATCACAGCCTGTGTCGATTGGACTATCATTCATTAGCCAACATATGCGTGGATGACCGAACACTCACGGCTCCAAACCTACTAGTGTTATATTAGGGATAGGCATTAGGAGTGGCATTCACAGACATTCTGAACTCTATTGGAGTTAGACAACACGTGTCGAGACCCACTCATTGTCATAATCATACTTTAGATCTAATATTGTCACATGGAATCGATGTTGATGGCGTTGAAATTCTGCAGCAGAGCTATGACATCTCAGATCATTATCTAGTCTCCTGTATGCTCCATTTAGCCTAGGCTGCAGGACAAACTGCCTGTTACAAATATGGTAGAATTATCACTTCTACCACTAAACAACTGCTTTATAAATAATCTTCCCGATCAGTTTCTACTCCTCGGTATACCAGAACTCGATGTTGCAACAGAAACTACTGACACACTTTTTTCCAGCATTTTAGACACAGTTGCTCCTTTGCACATAAAGAAGATTAAAGAAAATAGTCCAACTCCATGGTATAACGAGCACATTTGGGTCCTCAAGAAAGCAGCCCGAAAAATGGAACTCAGCAGGAAGAAAACAAAACTAGAGGTATTTCGCATTTCATGGAAGGAAAGTGTTATTGCATACAGAAAGGCCTTAAAAACAGCTAGATCTGCTTACTTTTTGACTCTCTTAGCAAAGAACAAACTCAACCATAGGTATTTATTTGATACAGTGAACAGAGATTCTAATTACTGGAACAAAAACCTCTGCACGTAATAACATAGAAAACTGTCTAACACTTGATGGCTGCTCTGTAAAGTCTTCGTCATTAGTTAGGAAACTGGGCGTGCTCTATGATACAAATCTTTTATTTGAAAGACACATTTCTAGCAACTGTAAAACCACATTTTTCTATATTAAAAATATATCGAAATTACAACATATGCTCTCAATGACAACATGAGCAAGTGTGGAACGGTTAGTTCATGCATTTCATGACCTCAAGGCTAGATTATTGTAATGATCTACTGGGTGGTTGCCCTGCACTCTTAATAAACAAACTACAGCTGGTCCAAAATGCAGCAACTAGAGTTCTTGGAGAACCAGGACTATGACCATATTAGCCTGGTTTGTCAACATTGCATTGGCTCCCTATTATACATACATTGCATACATTTTAAAATCTTGCTAAAGAACTAAATGGTCTAGCTCCTCAGTACTTGAGCGAGCTATTAACGCATTATAGTTCTTTCCGTCTATTGCGATCTCAAAATTCTGGCCAGTTGATAATACCTAGAATATCAAAATCAACTGCAGGGAGTAGATACTTTTCCTATTTAGCACCCAAACTCTGGAATAGTCTTCCTAGCCTTGTTCGTGTACACTCTGTCAGTTTAAATATAGACTAAAAACACATCTCTTTAACCTGGCATACACATAACACATTATCAATTTCTATAAGTCAAATTAGTTAAATGATTGTTAGGCTGCATACTGGGAACACTTCCTACAACACCCGATGTACTTGTTACATCGTAAGAAGAATGTCGTCTACGGTAATATTAGTCTGTCTGTCTCATCCTTATCCCGAGGTTACCGTAGTCAGCCGGATCCGGTCCATATCCAGATCAGATGGTGGACCTGCACCTAGACACGACCACAACGCAGCCCTGAACGTCAGCAGAGATCCTGTCAACTAGACAATCCCCTGTGAAGGCATGGTCGACATGACAGCCATCGGCACAGATCGTCAGCAGAGACCACAAGAACCAGACAGGTCCTCCGCACAGACCCTATGGCCAGCTTTGGCTCCATACCAGCGTGATGAATTGATCTTCAAGCAAAAGGAACTGGATGAATTTTTGAATGCTACTGATCCCGATCTGAATTCTGACTTGTTGTGATGCAGCCTGAATCATAATCACACCATGTTCGTTCGTTGGCCAGAGGAGAACTGCCCCCCCGACTGAGCCTGGATTCTCCCACTGTATTTTTCTCCATTCTGTCACCTGATGGAATTTGGGTTCCTTGCCACTTTCGCCTCTGGCTTGCTTAGTTGGGGACACTTAATATTCAACAATATTATTGAACTGACTATACTGATGCTGTTGAGAACTGAACTGAGCTGGACGATGACGTTATTTTTGGCAGAACTGCTTTAATTAAATAATTGCTGATCTTTACAACAGAACTGAATCAAAACTGAACTGACTTCAGCTGAACAACAGCCAAAATGCATAATTTTCCAGTTATCCCTGTAAAGCTGCTTTGAAACAATCTGTACTGTATAAAGCGCTATATAAATAAAGGTGACTTAAATTGACTTGTATTACTACAATGCTGGTACAGACGTGCTTTATTGTCTGCAAACTTACCGAAAGAGCCTTCAAGTCGAAGACTAATAATTAATAAATAAAATGTTTATAAATATTTGTCAGAATTGAAGCCTTATGAATGATACACCTGGTTAACCCCATTCCTTGCAGGAGAAGGATGAAGTGCATGTATTTGAATGTGGTTTGCACACCTTTGCTGGCTCCGTCAGGCCCTCTGAGTACTGTGCACTCCTCTATACTCCCGAAAGGCTCAAACATTTTTCTGACATCGGTGTCTGACAGCTGTTTCCCCAACATCCCCACAAACAGCTTCCTGTCTACATACAGAAAGACAGATCATGATAAGCATACATATACTAGACAAATGGCTGTGTAAGATCATGTATCATTTTAAAGTGGTAATAACCATCAAATGATCTCAGGCAATATTTGTCACTCGATGCTAGCGAGTTTCATGTTGTGATAACTTTATTGGCCACTAGAGGGCGCTAGAGGACTGTCACTTGCTGACCAACACAATGGAACTAGCTCATGTTTTCTGTGTGTATTAATGCAGGATTAAAATGAAAGAACCATTTGCATTGTAATTTTGGATTGCGTTGACGTTTACATCCAATAAGACATTATTAAATCAGTCTGTACTCATTCCACATCCATTTAATGGGTTTAAAATGTTGAATTCCTTATTTATCCATTAAAACCTTATTTATCCATTAAAACCTTATTTACCATTAAAACCAACATTTTGTTGTGTCTACTTAGATATACTTTTAAGACAAAACTATCCCCATAAGTGAGATAGATAGATAGATAGATAGATAGATAGATAGATAGATAGATAGATAGATAGATGACTAGGTTTAGGGGGTAAGGGATAAAATATTCAGTTTGTACAGTCTAAAAATCATGTCTATGTAAAATCCCCATAAAACATGAAAACCCAACGTGTGTGTGTGTGTGTGTGTGTGTGTGTGTTTTACCTCCTCGGCCCTCACTGTCCGCTGGCTTCACTTGAATGGGGCGGTTCATCTGAAACACAGAGCACATGATCACATGATCAACTGTACTTCATAATCCAGCCCTTTCATTTCCTCTTGTGTTTGTGCGTGCATTTATTGCAGAACGCTGGCTTAATGTATGTGCGTGATGTAGATCTCACGACCTGTCCATCTGCCTCAATATTCCAGAGTTTAAAGAAAAATCTCCACACTGGTCCTGCTTCTGTTGTTTTTGTGTCCCTTTATCTCTGCTCTCTCCATGTAGCCTTTGTACTTGTTTGCCTCCATTTGAGGCCTAATCGCCATCTCTTGAGTCCACTTTTATCTCTCATCAAGAATCCGTTTTATGCTCTTTCTCTCTCCATCACACCTAATCCTGCCCCTCTCTCTCTATTTTTCTCAGGCACCAGGAAAAGCACACACCCACGTGGGATTGGGGAAGTGATGGGATTAAGCACGCTCGCTGGCTAATCTGGATTACAGACGCACGGCAGATTAAAACGGTGAGAGATTCTGTGCTTCTGAAACAGAAGAGAGAAAGAGGCACCAGGGGAACAAGGGAGGGATGGTCATATGAGAGGAAAAAAACATGAAAACAGAATGAGGGAGGGAGAGAGAGAGAGAGAGAGAGAGAGAGAGAGAGAGAGAGAGAGAGAGAGAGAGAGAGAGAGAGAGAGAGAGAGAGAGAGAGAGAGAGAGAGAGAGAGAGAGAGAGAGAGAGAGAGAGAGAGAGAGAGAGAGAGAGAGAGAGAGAGAGAGAGAGAGAGAGAGAGAGAGAGAGAGAGAGAGAGGAAATGAAAATGGAAAGGGAAAAAATATTGTATATACATAACCAAATTTAACCAAGGTTAGGTGGTTATATATACCAAGGGTTATGTATATGTATATGTATATGTATGTAAAGACATTTACATTATGTTACAAAAGCTTTCTAATTTAAATTAATACTGATCTTTAGAACTTTTCTATTCGGCTGCTGAAAATTCAGCTTTGCTATCACAGGAGTTAACTATATTTTAATATATATATAAATTGGAAAACAGTCATTTCAAATTGTAAGAATTTTTCACAATATTACTGTTTTTACAACTTTTGATCCAATAAATGCAATCATGGTGAGCATAAGAGACTTTTAAAAACATGAAGAAAAAAAACTCTTTCAGACTCCAAACTTTTGAACAGTAGTATACATTTAAATAAAATGACAGTATAACCACAATTTGCTACAATACTGAACTGTAAAAGAAATGTGACAACACCATATTAGTGGGTTATAAAACTATTACGTCCATATTATTCTCTAAAAACAACCATTAAATGATTGTTAGGACTAAATTCTATTTTACAGCAAAATGAATGGAAAATATAAATGAGCATGAACAGTAGATAGTATTAGTATTGTAATTCAAATGACATTCGGAATTATACATGGAATTGTTCAATCACTTCAGCCCTAATTTAAATAAATACAATTAGTAAAAGGAGTGGATGAGAGGCAAGGAGAGACGCTCTGAGCTAAATTACCCGAATCAACATAAAAGCGTTAATTATGCAGCAGGTGACATTTCGCCCCAATTCAGATCGCTTGGTTTTATCCGACCAGCCGCGATCGCTCATTTGGGGTCCGTATTGATCAGGCATTTGCCTGCAATCACTCTCTCTCTCTCTCACGCACACACACACAGGGCCATATAAACCATACATAATGACTTTCACTATTTCACAGCACGCCAAAAATATATTACACGACTCGCGGAGAAGGGCGCAAACAGAAGGGCATTTATCAGGATGACTAATGAAGCAGGTCTCATTGATTGTTGCAGTAATGTAAAGCACTGTAAAGATCCCCAACACCCACTATACGTCTGTTCTGGATCAGTTCTTTTGCTTTCCTAGTGTAACTCCCTCTGGTGATTACTAATCTGATCTCAGTGTAAGAGCTTGTTTTGCAGCGCTTAAATCTGATTTGCCCAAATTGCTTTGTTTATCTTCAGAAAACACTGGCATACAGGGGAAAAATAACTTTTGAGGGTGTTTTATCATTGTGTTGGGGGCAGCTGCTCCCAATTTAGTTCATAAACAAGGTTATTTAATGGTTCTTCCATCACTTTCAGCCAAGAACTTTTTTCTTGAACTCCCTACTTAAATCTACTTAAATTCATAAGTTCACGTACATTCACACGAGGAGCCATGTTGTGTGGCACAAGATTCAACATCCATCAACGGAAACAATGGTGTTAGTGTGCCATATCTGAACAATACCTTTCAAAAGTTTGACGTCAGAAATATTTTTTTTAAAGAAATTAATACTTTTATTCAGCAACAGCACATCATATTAATCAAAAGTGACAGTAAAGGCATTTATAATGTTACAAAAGATTTCCGTTTCAAATAAGTGGTGTTCTTTAAAACTTTCCTGAAAAAAAATCGTTTTCTACATTGATAATAAGAAGAAATGTTTCTTGAGCAGAAAATCAGCATATTAGAATGATTTCTGAAGGATCATGTGACACTGAAGACTGGAGTAATGATGCTGAAAATTCAGCTTTGCCATCACAGGAATAAATTACATTTTAAATATATTCAAGTAGAAAATGGTTATTTTAAATGATAATATTTCACAATATTACTGTATTTATGATCAAATAATTGCAGCCTTGGTAAGCATAAGCTCGCAATCACTGATTGCAAGCTTAGTTAAAAAAAAAAAAAACATTCTTTTGAACGGTAGCGTGTAAGAGCGAAAATGAGATTTGAAAACTGCAGTGGATATAGACCTTATGCGCCAGAGAAACAAGCATGCAGCCATCTTTAGAATTTTGCGGTTTTGCATTAGCTCCGTCTATGGCATCGCTGTCGAAAAAGTAATTACTGGTGAAATGGATTTACTTATTGTAGAGTTAATGAAAGTTATCATGAGCATTGTAATGTTTGAAGCGGATGTCATAACAAATGTCAGCAGACCGGGAAGATTTTAAAACGAGCGGTTCATTCATAAATCCGTAAGAGCTTTGAAGATCTTTGAATCTTTGAAAGTTTAGATCAATGTATTGATCAATCAAAAGAGGAAAAGTGAAGACCTCCTGGGTTCTTTGGAGAGGTTTTCGTAAGTCCTCGTATGACGTTAGGCTGTAAACCCATTTTTTGACCTTTATTTTCAAGAGTGTATAACACACGTCAGGTAGCTGGCCAACTGTTGACTGCATGAGCACTTTGAAATGGTCAGCAGAATGGATTAGGTTAATGACTGTGCCATTTTGGATTCATTTTCGGAAAGGAGCCAACTCACATCAAGGTTGAGGCAAGGGAACAGCTCACTCATTTAACATGCATGAATCAACAGGAAGATGGCACATCAAACCAAAACATTACTGAAAAGCATCATTTCTGTACAGGCTACAGATGCGCTGTGATGTACGAGAAAATCCTTTATGAGCTTTATTCACATCTTTCCTTGCACTGTGATGAGTCACTGAGCTTCAAGGATTACTGAAAGGAAAAGCAGAAAGAGTGGCAGAGAACAAAAAGGAAAGGGTGAGGAGAAAGGGTACAAAAGGACGAGAGAGACGGGAAGAGACAAGAAATAGTGGGAGAGAGAGACAGAGAGAGAGAGTCGTGGCACTGCCACTTCAGGTCGGCACGGCAACCAACCCTCTGTCACCATGACAACGGCGAGACGAGCTACCCAGCAGGTAAACAAGGTTGCCCCGGACGACGAGGGGAGGGGAAGGTAGTGATGGGAAAAAAAGAACAGAGAAAGAGAGAGAGAGAAAAAAAAATAGGGCGATCAAAATGGATGAAAAGTGAGTCTTTGCGAATTTATTTATGAGAAAGGAAAATAGAGAGAGACAGAGATAGACAGATAAAAGTAGCATGTGTAACTGCTATGGTTGCCAAAGCAACAGAGGCAGTGAAGACTCTCCATCATCGGGACGAGAGAAACCTGTTGGCTTCCACAAACGCTGCTCGACAAAGAAAACTAATATAACCACACTAATAATTACAGATGATTAACATTCTACAGTTGCTTTTACATTCATTAAATCTAGTACTCTGCTATATACAATACCATTCAAATGTTTAGGGCCAGTTTTTAATATTTTTCAAAACAGTTAAATATTTAAATGCAAAAATCAAAACAGTAATATTGTGAAATATTACAATTTCAAATAACTGTTTTCTATTGTAATATATATGAAAATGTAATTTATTCCTGTGATGCAAAGGTGAATTTATAACATCATTAATCCAGTCTTCACTGTCACATGATCCTTCAGAAATCATTCTGATATGCTGATTTGCTGCTCAAGAAACATAATCAACTTATTATTATCAATATTGAAAACTGTTGTGATAATTAAGATTTTTGTGGAAACAGTGATGCATTTTTCTTGAGGTTTCTATGATGAATTTGAAATAAAATGTAACAATGTAAACGTCATTTACTGTCATTTAAAAAATAAATGGTGATGCCACTAAGCATTCATAATAGCCCTTCAGGTTTTAACCCTCCCCCCCTTCCAAAAAAACAACATAAACCAAAAGTATACAATATTGCGGTAACACCACTGCCATTAAGTGACAATTTATTATAGTAATCATTAAATATTTGAATAAACTGCAGAATGAAACACCAGGAAACCAAGGACCAATACGAAAAAATATGCAAATCAATCAAAACATCTATACACAAATAAATGCAATCCTTCAATGTGTGTTGTAGCAGGAGAACACAATTGTCTGCTTACAAAAATAGAAAATACCAAAAAAATATATTCATGTAATATCCCTCTGTACATGCCATTAGAAGCACAGGTCATAACTCCTGCTTGGTTCATCTGCCAGCATAAAAAAACTCTGCACACACACACTTAATCTGCGCCTTGATCTGAGGCCAGGGATTTCACTGGGATTATGGGATATTAAATCCATAGATTATTGAATCAACTGACATTTACTCTGCCGCCACCCTCCATGTAGTGCCTCGAACACGTATACAAGCAAATCAGTGTTTGACCTGTAAAATAGCTATATGCTTATGCATCCGAAACAAAATGTGAAGAAGACACACCCAAATTTGACTGTTCCATTCACACAAACTACTGCACAATATGAGCAAAATTCAGAAAGCCAGTGACTCATAAGAGCTCAAAAATCAGACCACAATTCACATTCACGCACACGCTACATGCCTGCAAGGCATGCTGTTTGTTCATACTCCCCAAGTTTCTCTGTGCATGGAAAGAATGACTGTGTGTGCGTGTGTGTGTTTTGCACTCAAGCTAGCTCAAGAGGATCTCTCTTGCGACTTGTCAGTGTGTGTGTGGTGGCAGATGTTAAATTAGGTGTGTATCCACACAAAGACTATTCTCAATCTTGCCTCTGTACCCATCATGCAATGCTGGCCATTGCATTGAGCTGGTTCCCTAGCAACCCAGCATCCCTTGTCCCAGCCGTCTCCTGGCAACAGGACCTGCGACCGTAATCAACCTGCGCGCCACCCCACCCCCAATATATTCCACTCTCTTTCTTTTCAATCTCCTTTTCTAGCTTATTCTTTCAGCCGCATCCATTTCCCATTTTATAATAAACACGGTTACATCAGAAAGACGATCCAAAAATATGCCATTTAATGCCAATTAAACATGCCAAAGATAACAAGATACTGATGTGTCTTATACTCAAACACAAAATTCTACATCAGTTTAGAGAATACTTGACCAATTCAACATATATTTATATGAATGTATAAGGGAAAATGCACAAGTTCATCATTTGTATTCACCTCTGCAGTGTTATTAAGAAATAACAGCACACTGAATACAAATATTCCATTATTATTGATTAATTATGAGGTCATCGAAACTGCATGTATGATAATCCTATGAGAATTAGGAAAAGGCCTTTTAATAGCATGTCATGTTGCTGTCGCTGCTTGAAAAGTCACTTCAATTACTCTCATTAGACAATGAAACACCACCTTGGCTGGACGATTAAAGCACCTAAAATCTTCATTCTTGAAATAATCAATAAGCTCTAATCAATTCGCCTGTTTCAAACGTGCCAATCGCTAGACCGTAAGCAATTACAATAGTAACACAGACGTAAAAGCTGTCAGCGTCAACGCCTGCTTAAATAGAAAAGGATGGACAGAGAGAGAGATAGAGGGGGGAAAAGCATGTGTGGAGATGTGCATTGGTTGGGCTTGCTAACTCGATATGCATATCAAATTCTGAATGTAACACATTCAAACAAACAGACCTCATATGAGCGATGCTTGCAATAGCGCTGATGTCTAACACTCTGAACACGAAGGCAAGAAACTGTCCTGTTGATTGAGATGGGGTTCTACTTTATTTCTGTCTATGGGAACCAAATGCTAAGTTGAAGAGAAAAGAAATGGATTAAAGTAAATAATGCATATTTGTTTGCTACTCTTTTCTCTTTACTGATTAGATCAACTTGGCTCTCAGTTTGTAAAAACGAACAAATAAAAAAAGTTATAGTAGATTAAAATCATTGTGTGGTTGCCCCATTGACTTCCGCTGTAACTACTGTCTGTGGTTATTTTAAGTATGTTTGTAATTAACACTTTCATAGTGAATATTCTTCATTTGAAACAGCTGTACCTGGTAAAAACAGGTATAGAATATTTTGTCCAGTTTCACAGACAAGGCTTAAGCCTAGTCCCAGACTAAAATGCATGTTTGAGCTGTCTTAACTGAAAGCACCTTGCAATATTTTAATATACGTCAGTGCCATTGTTTTGTCTCAAGATGCACACCAGTAAAATTTTTATTTTAAGGAACGTTTCTAAAAGCTACTTAAATGTCCTAATTGAACTAAGGGTTAGTCCTGGCTTAGTCTAAGCCGGTCTGTGAAACCAGGCCAGTATGTTTTAAAAAATGGTCATGGACACTTCAAATTGAAAATTCGATACGTCCTTATTACTCATCAGGAAATCTGCAAATGCCATATTTATCATTTAGTGTCTTCATGGCTTTTCCTGAGCAACAATATTGATCTGGGACACATTCAGAAAGAAGACAGATTACAGCCAGCAAACATGCTCTTAAGATTACATGATTTATTGCAGACAATGAAAACCAACCAAATCAAGAGAGGAAGTAGGACGGACCCAAGGGGATCTGTTGTTTGGGACTTTATTATAATAAATGTCTGAGCATCTGAAACCCTACCACACACAACAACAAAAAAAGTGGATGAAAATGGCAGTTTTTGCAGTTAACTACGCTTTGAAAAGTAGAAAATGTCCATTAGCTAGTTTAATTTTAGTCTCAATGGTGTGAAAAAATCTACTGTGCACAGTGGATACATGTCCATCAGATTAAGTTCTGCTCTTACAGAGTGTGTAATCATCAAATGCCACACACACACACACACACACACACACACTTACTAGCAGATGTCTGTCTTTAAGCTCATGGACGTCCGCTGCCTCCACCCCCACCACCCCCACCACCCCCACCACCCCCGGCTCATTATGTCAAATTTTCTTTCATTTCCCCCCTTCCCCCAATTCACCCCTCAATCTTCCCCCCTTTTCACATATCCGTCCAATTTCTCTTTAATTAGACCTACTTTCACCTCTCTCCCTCTTTCACGCTCTCGAACCCTGTAACCCTTCAATTCATCTGAACAATGGACTCATCCTGCCTGGATGTGAGTATAGACACTGACACTAAGTCAAATATACTTAATCGCGCATTTCTGGAAAGGAAACGTGTGCGCATGCAATTCCGCATCTAAGTCGTCGGATCGCGTTAGTCTGATATGATCGCTTGGCTTTCATTTGTGTAAAAAGTACAGTAATATGAGTTTGCATTCACTTTCTTACACAGAATCCAATTGGATTTTCATAGAAGTACATTTCACATGTACACATAGTTTAAGTGTAGTGCACTTACTGTATCTGTAAAAAGCATACGCTGAACAAAACATGACACATATTTTAGGGTATACAACAACCAATCTTATCTTATTTGACTTTCCGGGTGCCCGAAACATACTACGACGTAAATCAGAATGAGCACATTGTACTAAACTACAAACAAACATCCAGACATTCACTCTCACACACTCCATCCCCCTCTCTAATAACACCTGCCCTCCCTTCCCCCACAACAAAGGCACAACAGACGCTCTTTTAAACATGCGTTCAGACGCACAACTCGTCCCAAACATGAAAATGCCAAAAATGCGTGCACGCCAATTGAAACGCTATTTCAATAGGGACGGGCGTAATTTGATGCTTTGAATCATAATTATAATAGTAAAAACAGCATTAATAGTGCAAACAGAATCTATCTGGTCTGTCCTGCTGATCATCTTGCTTTGTCACAGTTTTTTCTCTGAGGCAGGAGTAAGAGTAAAGCTGTTCCTGAAACAGCAGATCAAACAAACCGTAAAAAAACTCAGTGTGAAAGCTGATATTTATCTTAACTGAAGTCAGATAGAATCCAGCTGAGTCACATTATACCATAAATCGCCAACACAACAACTGTCTTCCAAATTCATCTGGGGTTTTTTGCCTTGTAGCTGCAGTTTTTTTAAATGCTAAAAGGAGGCCAAAAAGAGTACGATTTGAGATGTGGCCAATTCTCAAATAGAGGAAACGAGCAAACGAAGGTGTTAATGTGTATGTTTAAAAGCTTGAAGGAACGCGTGCACGGCTGAAGTATCGCCCGCCGCTTTGTTGTGCCCGTGCAAGTGGGGCCGTGTGATAAACGGAGCTATAAGCAAACACGTTGGGATGGCAACGATAGGCAAAGAGCGAGAGATAGGAGAGATGGGGAAAGATAAGAGGAGGGGGAGGAGGAGGAGATCATGGGATCGGAAAACCAGAAAGAGGACTCCAGGTCTCCATTCTCCTCCTCTGTCTACAATCACTGCGAGCCTCTCACCTGAAATTAAACATAAGGCCAGGTGCCACTCCAGCCGTGCCATCTGTTCAACCCCTCCTCCCTTGTCTGTCTTAACCTCTCCCTTCAATACAATGCTCTCAGTTGATCTTTTATTCAGAGTTTCAATAGTAGCGAAATTACAATATTAGAATGTTTTTTGTTAGGCATTTTTCGCTTGCCCAAACAGCAGTCTAAAATAATTGCATGAAATATGATTATTACAAACCCAAAACACATTTGTATGTTTAGAATTTCAATTTCAACATTTTTTAGGATTGTTAAGGTTTTTGTTTGTCATTCAGGACACAATGTGTGTGTGTAATGGCATAAGCAATATGCAGTGGTGTCTATAGTATCTAAATCACTCTTTACTTATATAGTGAACTCTGTGGGTTTCACTATGTATTGATTAGTGAGTGTGTGAACAAGGCAGAAGTTTTAGAGACAAATTCATGAATAAAATGCACCTCATGAGTTCAGCATCATGGTAAGATGTCATGATGTACATAAGTGTGTGTCCACATTGAATTTGGGTCACAAGAATGGTGTGTTATTTGTATATACTGTATATTATTTGTTGTTTGCATGTGTGTACTAGTATTTACTTGTATTAATATTACATTAAGGTGTTATAATGAGTATATATATATAAGAGCTAAATATATATATATATTATATATATAAAAACTGCATTTTGTAAATTCTGAGAGTTTGAGAGTTACAATGACGACTGTGGCGCATCCTCAGACAACACAGAGGACCACTTGAATAACCCCTTACTCTTGTCTCTCTCACTCTCATTTAATACTAAAGGTTAGGAAATATTATCAAATTTCAGAGAATAAAAACTGCTACTCAAATGCTTTAACGTCCAACTATTGTGTTTCAAGTGAATGCTCATTTTATTAATAATTTTAGCACAGTTATTTCATAGAGAAGTCTGTTAGGGTATCATTTACCTGAGTTGGTTACCTGAGGCCCTGTTTACATATTAAGATGCGTTTTGGTCGATCGGATCACAAGTAGATAAGGCAGATACATATTCGTTTACACCTGGTGTTTTAATCCGTCTCTTTTGTCCACTTTCAACCACTTCTGTCCTGATTTCTTCAAAGGGAGGGTCTATGGACGGGTAAACGTATGGGCTTCTTCAGATCTTTCGAGCTAATGAACGAAATAAGCTCACGCAATTTACATATGAACACAGAAAAAAAAAAACATACGGAGAGCAGTAGCTTTTGTTTCTCCTCTGACACTCGCCGAATGCGGTGAGTGCGTGTTAGAAATCAGGAATGGTGAGAAAACATCATGCTTGGTACATTTTTCGTCTTCAAACCATTCTTGAGTATACAGCTGACGAAGTTGCGTCTGGCAAGCACGATTCCCATTATGTTTGAGCATTAGCTCAGTAGACGGAGAGTAGGCGGCCTTTTGTGGCTGTTCGAACGAATTCGACCACATGAGCGTTTACTCTACGAAAACAATCCTGTCTAATACTTCTTTGACTACCTCTGGAAGTGGTTGAAAGTGGACAAGCTCAAAACATTTTAGACCCCGTTTACACCTGTATTTAGTGTCGTCCACTTGTGATCCGATTGACCAAAACGCATCGTAATACCAGGTGTAAGCAGGGCCTGAGATACCTACCTGAGATCAGCCTGCTGTGTGAAAGAGCCTGAAACATTTGAATGAATATTGTTAGGATTTATTTATGTATTTGTATATTTAGATATTTATTCAGAGTTAAGAATACTGCCTTTTCTTTGTGGCTTTGAATACTATGTTGAAATAAAGACAACACAGTGGGCCGCTTGAATGACACCTAACTCTTGTCTCTTGTCTCTCTCACTCTCATTTAATACTAAAGACAATTCTCATCCCCCCTGGAGGTCCACTCAACAGATGAGAGTTGTCTTTAGTATTAAATGAGAGTGAGAGAGACAAGAGTTAGGGGCCGTTTACACAGAACGTGTTTTTCCATTCCACTGCACTTCTTTTCCATTATTTTTTCAATGTAAACATGCAGTAGACAGATGTCTTTCACCGTCATGTCTTTTGCAGTGTCTTGCGCATGACACAGCATTCTAAAATCGCAGCACTCAGGTTAAAATGAGTTCACTTTTTAAATGAGTTCAGTCTCTAGACCTTGCGCTTTTGTGAAAACTAGTACACACATGCAAACAACAAGTAATATACAGTATATACAAATAACACAACGTTCTTGTGACCCAAATTCAATGTGTGGGAGGTCACATAAGCAGAGGGATATTTTCAACTTCTTATTCCCCAATGATAGCTACTCTCAGTAGAAGAAAGCGAAAACTAAGTTGTTATTATAGCAACTTATGTAGAAAATTTTAATATTAATAGGTATAATTCACCTCAAACATTAAAATTCTGGCATCATTTACTCAACCTGCAGAACACAAAAGAAGATGTTTCGAAGAATATTTAAACTGTTGTTGTCCAAAGTAACTAAAAACAAAGATTAAAGATTGTTTACATTAATTGAAATAAAGCTGAAATAAAACAAAATATAAATATTAGATGAAAAACTTAAAAACCTTAAATGATGGGGGAAAAAAATTAATGTTTTAGTTGAAATACAAAAATTACTCAAATTAAAATACAAATAAAATTAAATGCTAAATTACTAAAACTAAAATGAAAACTAAAAATATAAAAAAAATGTATCTAATTCAAAATACTATTAAATACAATAAAAATTACACTAAAATTAACCTGCCAATGGGATCCAAAAGGACCACAAAAAAAACTTTTTGTGTTTCGCAGAAGACGGTTTCATGAGGGTGAGTTAATGATGACAAAATTGTCATTTTTGGTGGAATTATCCCTTTACTTACACTATTTGAACAGGCGGATACGTTTCATCACTTGCAAATTGACAATGCAAACAGTGAGTCTTAAAGATCAAATCTGGAAAATAAATCTGAATTCAGCCTAGTGTGAACAAAGCCTGAGGGGAAAAAGAAAAAAAGTGAGAAATTAAGGTTCCAAGCCAAATTCGGTCTTATCTTATCTGTCTTTCTCCCCTCGTCGTGGTAACAATTCCTATCTCACCCGCACACGCACTCTAAACACACATCATGCAGCGTTGCCGGAGCGATTCGCTATGATTGACAGGCTGGGGGCGGGGCTTGCTCTGAATGGCAGGTGCCATGAGCTGGTAATAATGCCACACAGCTGGGCTTTCCGTGTGTGTGTGTGAAAAAAGAATGAAAGAGAGAGACAGAGAAAGAGGAAGAGAGATTTCTCTTTAAGGGGGGGGCTGTAGTTCTTAATAACATGGTTCCCTTTCGTACCTCAGGGGGGAGGTTTGAACACCGTCTTACCAGGCTTAGGTGAGGGGGGTAGACTAATAGAAGGATGGAGGGACAGAGGAGGAGGAGAGAGGATTTAAAGCCGAGGGAACCCGCTGATCTACGCCTGGAGAGGTCGCAAAGGTCAGACTACTGTCATGCTAATAATGGGATTTGTTCTGGAGTTACTCTTGAGCACACATGCGCATAACGTTACGCACCATAAGGAAAAACAATCTAAACAGATGCTCGCGAACACTGGTTCTCGGAAACTAAGGCACAACGTGGTCTCGCTTCAATTTAATTTTGTCGCTTCTAACACTACTCAGCCAGTCTTCGATGTTACGTGATGTGACATACGGAGTAATAAAGCCATATATCCCTTCATTAGCCTGCGTCTGGTGGGACCACAATTGGCTCGGAGTCTGTTCAGATGCACCAGAAGCTTCTGTTTGGCCGCTCAGTCCACATCGTGTCTCTGCTTTTACGGCGCCTTCGCATGCAGCTTCCTCTTGTGCAAATTAAACTCGCTTAAATAGAATCTGAGGGGAAGCAAAAGATTCCCTGTGGGTTTGCTTGCTTCAAGTCTAATCAACAGAAAGAAAAAAAAACATCATGCGAGCACTGAGCGTATAGTTGTATTAATTCCTCATTAAATCTCAAAACAGACCATATAATCTCATCCTCGAGTTCTATACTGTACGTTGACGTCAAGAACATTCGACTCGCAACAACGCTCATAATGATCCAGTACATCTGGCAAATCTAAAAAAGTAGGTGATTTACGGATGAAAACATAAAAACGCATTAAAAAAAGATGAAGAGATTGGAGGTTTCTGAATTTACAGGTTGCCCGTCACGGCTCTGGCACGGCAGATGGCCTAACAGCTAATCAACGACTTCAGAGAGCGACATGATCGCGGATGCCTTCAAGGATTGTGCCCTCCTACATACCTAATTAAAGTCTGTTCAGTCAACACAGATTTCCACAGATCCTGTTTGCTGAACCATCTAATGTGTTGTTTCTACTTTTAGAAACAACTTCATGTTCCCCCCACTGCGAGAAGTGCTTTATGATAAAAGATTTATTCTATATGCAGTCTGCTATATATAGACAATTGGAAATGTTTGTCTGATTTAAACAAATCAATTTTTTATACAGCCCCGTCTCTGCGTTCAGGTCATCTACAGCGACAACTCACCCCAGGCAATGTCTTCTGCTCGTGCAGTGCATTCTGGGCCTTCAAGGCTGACTCCCTCGCACAGTACGTCAAGAACGCACATCCTGAAGGAACAAGAAAACAACGTGGGATGTACAAGTAAAAATATAGCAAAACCTAAACAGTCCATGAATATTAAGCAACTGTGACTAAGAAATAGATGAAAGAATGCATCTCTCTCAACACAGATGCATTTTCTGTGAATAGATTTCTTTAGAAAGCTAGACCGTTGGAAGCAAACTCAAAATGAAGTAGAAGGAAATTAATGCTATGTCAAACTAAAGGTTAAAGTTTCTACACATTAAAACACAGTATGTGTCCTCACTAGATGCAGTACAAGAGACGTTTCTCTTCAGATATGAAAAGGAATCTCATCTAGCACCATTAGTCTTACATCTCCTCTTGAGACTGTCCGCTCAATAGAGCCGCGTCAATCTCGTTTAATTACCTTTGTGCATTCCCGTGTACTTGTCTTTGATCACCGTGAGCTCATAGATCTTCCCAAACTGCTCAAAGATGGGCTTCAGGTCCTTCTCCTCCAGATTCCGCGGGATCTGGCCAATGAAGAGCTTGATGGCGTCGGCCTCCTTCATTAGGACAGTTTCCTAAGGGAACGGAGCGACAGCTGCGCCCGGGGTTTCAGCACTGGAGAGCGGCTCAGCGGCGGAGGAAGAGTCGCGGTGTTAAACTCGAGTCCCCGTGGAAAAGGGTTGAACCGTGACAGCTCTGCGTAAAACAAAACACATAAAGCTAAAATACTCGCTAACACTTTATAATAACTCCCATTAACAAGATTTATATTTGTGATGCTTGTAAAGTAGCCAAAGTAAAGCGTTAAAGACCGTCAGGAATGGAATTTTATTGTGTTTACAACACAGTTAGCCAAACGTTAAGTATTTGAAAGAGCCTTTAAACATAACACTAAAGCTTTTATTATATATCTGTGAAATATAGAACGAATAAAGTGTGTTTAAGTTTTGCCATTGTACCGTGCGCGTGCGATAAAGTACTGGAGCGGTCTACTGTTGCTATGGTTACCTCTTCAAACCATTCCTGCTCGTGAGCGAATATACGAAAAATATGCTCACTGACTAATTTGCAACTTGTGGAGATGTTTTAAAATAATTGAATATGCATTATTAAATGTAAAACATCAACGTTTAAGACCTCCCGGCCTCAGCCGCGTTTGCAATATGAAGGTAGCTACTTTAACTAGATGTAAGAACGAAAGACCACTCACAATTCAATATGCAAATGATAAAAGAAAAGCCACCAATCGCCATGCCAGAATTACAATCTTCCATGTCGGTCGATTTTGAATGGTGAAATTCTCACACAATGGGAAATCTTACAAGTTATAACGTTTATAAATAAAACAGATAGCACACCAAAGCTGAAATAATCTACTAAACAAAGTCTTAATGAGCGTTGATTGGTTTGTGTTGAATTATTTGCATAATATTATGGAGGACAATAAGGATTTCAATACATCATAAATGTCAAACATCATACAATGCTTAGCAGATTCGTGGTGTAAATATAATAACATTTATAGCTATTTCAATATACACTAATGATATGTTTAAATGAATGCATATATAATGTAAATATCAATAATTTAAGCTATTATAACATGTTATCAAAACATAGGATAAGAGTGGTTTCTATAAAGGAATTTTAAGAGAACAAAATATTACAGCAGAACAAAGAAGCTTATGTTACGAGCTCTGGCAATAGAGCACATTAAAACTGAATGCAATAAAATAAAAATGCTTATAAATATTGACGGATATCCCAGTAGCTTCTTTGTTTAATCCACACTGGAGGCTCAGGCGTATGTGGCTCTTTGTCACGACACCACATACGCACATACATGACAGAGAACAAAAACACGCAACTATCCATGCAACTTCACGCCTTCAAATCAATAAAGACTGAAAGAAGTTTATTCAAATCTTACGAGCTCTCTGGTGTGTGTGCAAAGCCGAAATTTGCTCTCGTTTCCTTCCCTCTCTCTCTCTCTCTCTTTTGTTAATCCCAAGGGGATGTTTGTTTATTTGCAGTCTTTCTGTCTGGTTGTAGAATATGGTCTGATATTCTTCGTGCACTGATAAAGAGAGCTGATGGAGAGCGGATGGGCTTGAACGCAAACCACTGTACATTCAACTAAATCCGTGCATCTGTCACCCTTGAATCGTCTTGGTTTTTGTCTCTCTGTGCCCTCTCAAATATCTCCTGTTGACTAGAATACATGCATGAATCAATAGAAGTTTAAATGCAAATAAAATGTATTTCACTCACGTTTTAATGCAGAGGCAGTGAAGAAGACGCACGGTAATGCTGTAGCCTATATTCAAGGTGTTGACACTCCGTATAACCCGTAGCTTTTGACGTCGAAAGCCGGTGTCCCCCTCCTGTCCATCTCCTGTCCTCCCTCGGGGTGTGGAAACCGTGATGCTTACTCGGATTAAGGGAGCGTCTACATTTTCCTCTCACGAACCATTGGGTGCTGTCAAATACGAACAGCTGTCCTTTTCATTTCACTCTGGTATACTATGGAAGTAAAAAGAAGATCATGTAATCATGACTTTATTTCTCCAAATCGCGCCTATAGTAGGCTATATCTCACTTGAGATTTTTTTTTTATATATATATATTTGCGCTATTATGTCTCACAATTGCAACTGTTTCACAATAAGTTTTGTTTTTCGTGATGCAAACCTCACATTTAAAATCTTGTAACTGCAACTGTATGCATACGAATGTATCGTTTTTTTAATACTTTTTCAAAATTAATTCAGATTGTCGCGAAATACCTTTGAATAAATGTAGTACAGTACTATAATTACAGGCGTTCTTGGTTTCTCAGAGAATGAGTTGAGTACAATGGACAAAGGGACATATTTTCCATATGCATACAAGAAGTCAATACAATTACAACAAACATAAAGAAAAGATAAATAGGCGATAGCAAACTCTTTATTTTAGGCCTATTTATAAAAAAAAAACAATAGTTATATTAATATTAACGAAACTGCACGTTCTCTATCCATCAAGAACCATGATCCAATAAGAAACAAATAAAAAGACAAATGAACACGTTTTATTTAATGGAAATTTACAATGATATAAATAGCTTTATGGTTCGCTACTGCTTTATTTGAGTGTTCGCTTTTTGCGTTTGCATGTAACATTCGGACGGTCCCTGATATCAAGGACTCTAATCCGCCTTTTGTTCTGTCGAGCTCTGACCACGGTGCTGAAACTACATTGAGCCAAATCATGTTTTCTCGCAAATTAACGCCCACATAAACTACATGCTTTCCTCACTATGTGGTCGAGCAATTTCTCTATCTCAGTGCGCGTTCTATCGGGGAATTCATTTTTAATTCATTCTCGATTAATAAAAACAAAAAAACTGCCTAAATAAAATAAGGAGGTGATATAGACAACATCACACACATCGTGTGCTCGATTTACATCCTCCAAGGCATCAAGTGCATCTGTAATTTTTCAATGGTCAGTAGCCTATATATCAGGCTGTATGGCTCTTAGGGTAAACTCAATCAAAGACTAGTGTACTTGTGTTAATTTACTGGGATTGGCAACCATCTGCCACGAGCCCCTAAATCCGCCAATGCCACTTTTACCCTTGACCCAAAAACCCATACGACTTAAAAACGCATCTTTCTGTTGATAACCTCACATTAAGACAAAAAACCCTCTATACTATGACTCAAAGCACGACTCATTCGCGTACACACGAGTACGCACTTACAATCACAGATGACTCAACTGATTATACCAGACAGTTGAATTAACGACGACATCTGCTGGTTATTTCAGTATTGCAGCACTGAGAGCTTGTCAATGGTCGAAGTCTGTGTCAAAAATGCAGGAAGATCAATTCAATTCATTCATATATTTTTTCAAACAAGAGCAAAGAAATCTGGATGATAAACAAACTGCTTTCATAATTTGTGAGTAGCTTCCTTTATATCCATTCATAGAAATTCATATCAAGCCACTTGAGGCCTTTTTTTATATCTTTGTGAGGTATGAAACGTGATATTATATCCACTTGCTTCAAGTGAACTTGCATAATGGTTACATATACCCTGACCTTTACCAAGTGCATTATTTCAAGCAATAACCAGTCAGTTCTTGGATATAGACTATAACTATAGGCATATATGCTCCTATGCATCCATTCACAAAAAATGTCTAAACAAAATATTTAGGCACAAAATTGTCTGCATCTTCATTGCAAGAACAGAAAAAAAATAAGCCCAAATAAATACCTCTAAGAAGAGAGCAAGCTATATGATAGTTACCTTTAGCAATAAAGTTAAGATCCCTTTGTACCAGTAGAGGGAGATAGAGCTCTAACTTTCCACTGTTTACTGCATTTGAAGGCCTGAGTTGGGAAACAACTTTACCAATTGAACATGTGTGCATCATCCATTGCAATAACAAATAACTTTAAGACAACATTACATTTTGTCCATTGCCCTGGAAAAACTTGTGCATTTTACCACTTGAAATGCACCACTGACTTTATAGAGCAATGCTTTGCTGTGGACTTGCAGCCTGAGACAATTCAGGCTAAGAGTTCTGGCAAATATAAAAGGATGAGAGAGACATACTTGGTGTGCTCTGTGCAACAGCATATCCTTTACCTTGATTTGCAAGCGGATGGGATACAAGGGCATTGGATGTCCCCTCAAGCACAGCTGTTGCTGGGCAGACAAAATCCTTCACCAGAAGATCTGCATACATTGAGGATGGACAGGGGAAGTCAAATTAAACAAAAGGTTGATTGGGTTAAAAGACAAAGGACAGGAGGGGGAGGGGGAGGGGGAGGGGGAGGGGGAGGGGGAGGGGGAAGAAGTATTAAAACATTAATAGAAAGCACAACCTTACATGTATGCATCTAGTATCAGTTGCATAGTTATATATTTTCTGTTCAGTTTCAAACACATGTGAAGAGAAAGTATGAAATTATATCGAAATCGCATTATCATTATTTATCAATGCATGATCATGCAAATAAGAACAAAAGCACTGGTTACTTGAGCAAAGCGTTTATTTTAATAGGCTATTTGAATTCAGGGTTAATTTCGAGTTAACTGTGTATGACGAGGGTGGGTAATTTCATGGATCGAATCCCTGTGGAAAGTTTTGCATGAAGCGATTAACAAATGTTTCACTTGAAACGTGGAGAGCACGTGCGCTTTGCATATGTGG
This sequence comes from Abramis brama, assembly GCF_963993115.1. Taxonomy (NCBI): domain Eukaryota; kingdom Metazoa; phylum Chordata; class Actinopteri; order Cypriniformes; family Leuciscidae; genus Abramis; species Abramis brama. Next base: position 11,358,273 of record NC_139974.1, read on the forward strand.
GCGTGTCCCTTACAACCAATTGAATTAAGTAGGCTTACGCTACGTTAAATAAACAGACGAGGCGAGCTGATGAACTGCAGAACATGAATGAAAAACCTCAACATCACTGTTAAACTTCATCTTCGGTCCTGTAAAATTTAGTGGTTGTAGAATTAGCCAATGGATTTTTTTTTTGTTTTATGATGTTTACTTATAATTCAAAATATTGATTTCACTAATTATATTATATATTAATATAATAATTTGACAACTGAAATTATAATTATGCGTATGTATTAAAATGACAAGTCTTTTAAATCTAATAATTGCGTATTATAACTAATTGTGCCTAAAATATAGCCTATGATAATTATATATTTAAAAGGTTTTTGTCTCTTATTTCCAGTTCAGAAACTCGAAAATAACATCCTGATATTATTTTGTGTGTGTGTGTGTGTGTGTGTGTGTGTGTGTGTTCTACGTGTTTGTTTGTTTTTTCCGCAAAGAAATTCGAATAGGTAGCCTATCATATTCGATCTTACTGAAACCCGAGGACATGACGAGACACTTGGTTTGACTATCTAATATATTGGAGCGCTTCATGGTAAACCTTTACTGTGTTTTTCAATACGCCTACGTTAGAAATTCAAAAATACTTTGAATATTCATATGAGAGAGGCGAAAACCTTTGTTTTTAAATGGTAATGGAATGCAAATAAACCTATAACCCTTGAACTCTGGCCCTTCTCAATTTCTGTAAATAAATCAGTAAATTAAGAAATAATGTAGCTAACTTTAATAAACATTATATGTTCTCTCACGTGTATTTATTTGTGTGCACATTACATTAAGTCTGTAAAAAAGTAGTAATACAAGCGGATTAGATAATGTTTAGTTTAGGCTAAACATTAATTTAAACCTCAATTGCCAAGTTTCACAGAGGGTTAAGTACACCCAACAATGAAAATTCTGTCATTATTTACTCACCCTTATGTTTTTCCAAACCTGTACGAGTTTCTTTCTTCTGCTGAACTAAAAAGAAGATATTTTGAAGAATGTTGGTAACCAGACAGTTGATGGTGTACCAAGCAATAGCCACCATTGACTTTCTTAGTAGTTTATTTTTTTCCTACTAAGTAAGTCAATGGATACCGTCAACTGTCTGGTTATCAACATTCTTCAAAAAAATCGTATTCAACAGAAGAAACTCATACAGGTTTGAAACAACGTAAGGGTGAGTAAATTATGTCAGAATTTTAGGGTGAAGTATCCCTTTAAGCCTAGTCCTAGTATCCAGCGTTTTCATCAGATCTTTCTACCAAATCACAACACATTAATATGTTATGACTGTATTTTTGGAAACGATTTATGACCTCAAAACTCTTCTCTTCATGTACATCTGCTGTTTTCCATGAAAGAGGAGATCAGCCGTATAAAGCAGGGACCTCAGAGGGCGAAAAGAGAGTTTGAAAACCCCTGGTGTGAAACTATAAAGAATTTTGCTCAACACCAGATGTTTTCTTGTCATGAGTGTGTTCTTTTCTGAAGAAAAATGAAACTTTTAAATGAACAGCAAAATGCATGTGCTAGTTTTGATGAGGATTTTGTTGTAGGGTAGAGAATCCAATGAGTATATACCAGGACTGATTGGGCTCCCCTCGGCACAGGGCCCAGGACAACATTCAGGGTTGTCTCCCCCTGCTGACGACCATGTGTAAATATTATTGTTGCTTTGCAACTTGCATCAAATATACTAGTGGTTACACCATCATATTTCTACATCAAATTGTTTTTGGAATGTAGACAGACATTAAAGATTAAGGCAATTAGTGAACTGTTCAGCTTTAACGGGTCTTAAGCAATTTAATGCTTATTTTATGATATTAAACACTTCACTACTAAAAGCAATGACTTTAAGGGTTAGTTCACCCAAAAATTTAATTCTGTCATTAATTGCCTACCTTCGTTCCAACCCTGTAAGTCTTTCGTTCATCTTCAGAACACAAATTAAGAACTTTTTGATGAAATCTGAGAGGTTTCTGTACCTTCATTAACTACCACTTTTACGCTCCAAAAAATACATAAAAAGATCGTAAAACTATTGCACATAAATTGAGCAGTTTAGTCCGAATTTTCTGAAGAGACACAATCTCTTTATATGATGAACAGATTGAATTTAGGCTTTTATTCACATATAAATATTCATCAATTCACACATCAGTTGTAGTAAACGGAAGCTCAAGCATATTCGCTTGACGTGCAAGAACCAATGAAGTTCATTCTCATGTTACGCAGCGCGTTTGAGCTTCCGCAAGAACCAATGAGGTTCATTCTCATGTTACGCAGCGCGTTTAAGCTTCCGCAAGAACCAATGAGGTTCATTCTCGTGTTACGCAGCACGTTTGAGCTTCCGCAAGAACCAATGAGGTTCATTCTCGTGTTACGCAGCGCGTTTGAGCTTCCGCAAGAACCAATGAGGTTCATTCTCGTGTTACGCAGCGCGTTTGAGCTTCCGCAAGAACCAATGAGGTTCATTCTCGTGTTACGCAGCGCGTTTGAGCTTCCGCAAGAACCAATGAGGTTCATTCTCGTGTTACGCAGCACGTTTGAGCTTCCGCAAGAACCAATGAGGTTCATTCTCATGTTACGCAGCGCGTTTGAGCTTCTGTACGAGGTTTGTTCTCGTGCGTCAAGCAGGTTCGGTTGAGCCTGATCAATGTTTATATGTGAATAAAAGCCTAAATTCAATCTGCTCATCATATAAAGCGATCGTGTCTTTTCAGAAAATATAGACTAAATCGCTCAATTCATATGGGTTAGTTTTACGATCTCTTTATAAACTTTTTGAAGCGTCAAAGTGGTAGTTGCGTAGCTGTCAATGGAGGGACAGAAAGCTCTCAATTTCATAAAAAGATCTTCATTTGTGTTCCGAAGATTAACGAAAGTCTTACAGGTTTGGAACGACATGAGGATGAGTAATTAATGAAAGAAGTTTAATTTTTAGGTGAAATAACCCTTTAATTTTTCAAACTGCATAACTTTAGTTATTTAGCTTATTTAACATTTTTGAGCACAGAGAAAAGCCAGTTTCAAAATGTACTGGAATGGTTTACTTTTATGATCCAGACCTTAAAGATTTCTGAAACAACGTCGGAATCAAACAAAACGGCTTTGATCATTGCCAAACTCCTTCCTACTTTACGCGTTTTTGCTGTTGTATTAATCAAGGGGGAAAAAACTCAGGAAGTTGTTACCCTGATTTGATTCAAGGAGCTGACTCCATAAACATTCATGTAGGCTACATGCAATCAGCCACAGCTGATCCTCGAGAATAAGTGATATTAAAGTGGAACTATGATGCTTATAACAGGCCTCATATTAGAGGAAGGAGTTCTTGTGTAAATTCTTTGTCTTATATGCTACATTTATTTCGGAGAAAGACAAAACTTAAGTGTGACCAGTTATCTCTAGAAAAAGTCTTTATTTGATTTGAAAAAAACTTTTATCTTTAACTGTGTCTGCATATAATTTGACAACTTCAACAGTTAAAAGTGTGCAAATGTAAGCCTAAAGTGAGGTAAAAATGCAAGAAATTAAGAGGTAAATACTCTGCCAACCAGACTAGAGTATGTGAGAGGAGCGTTTTGTCCAGGATCACTAAGTTGGAAGCAGGAAACCCGAAGTGGAACTGAAACGGATCGATTATAGAACGCTTTGAGTGAAGTGAATAATTTAGCTTGAGTTAACTGTATGCATTTTCGTATTTCATTGCTTATTAGAAATGGTTTGCTAAAATGCTATGATAAAATTGGCATTCATTAACTCATTTAAACACCAAGTAATTAGGAAATTTACTTTAAATGGGATTAAATGCCTTTGATTTTGGTTCTAGAATTAAACATGGTGTAGGACAAATCTCAGTCATTTCTAATCAACATTGTTGCAGCCATTTAGCTACAATATTTTTCTGCATATGTGTTGATCATTTTATTGATGAATGTTCGCGAAAATGTGAAGAGCAAAGAAATCAGTCACTGAAGCAACTGAGATGAAAAGACTCAAAGAAATCATGGTTGAGACTGCACTTCCCCACAGTGTTTTGTTTTGTTTTCAAACACATCTTTATTTAAATCAGTACAGTAAAAGCCTCTGGGAACTGAGGGAGGCCATGACGATTCTGCCCGACAACTTCTTTTCTTCTGTGTCTTCTGCCACTGTTGGCAAAAACGGCTTGTCTCTGTACACCTCAGCACCTTACCTCAAATTTGTAAAGATTACTTTTTCTCTACACTGCTGTTTCTCCATGACAGACGATAATGAAGCTTAACTACCTGTTAGGGCTACATTTAATTACAAGTACAAAATAAGATGTGGTGAATCAAAACTACCAGCTTTGCATAACAATATAGCTTGATCATCAGTAGAACTTAACTTCAGAAGTAAAAAAATATTACATATCAATCTTAATTAAATGTCGATCCAAAAAAAACTTCGAGGTCTTTCCCAAAGATATTTGCAAGATACATGCGCTAACATTTTTACTAAGGGAAATGACATTTTGAATTAACTTTTAAATTTGACTGACAGAAAAACTATAGAAATTAAAGAATTAATGAAATGAAATAGAATAACCACCTCTTGTTTTGTCTGCATTCAGATTCCATCTCATTCCACGCCAGATATTCTTTCCATTTCTCTGCTCCAGTGCTCCTTGACATCTTGCCGCACAACTGCTCATGGTTTGCATGTCTTGATCATGGAACAGAACAGATCTTGCTCAAGAGTTTTTAGTGATCTAGTTGCATCCCCCTGGTAACTTGAATAAATTTGCACTTCTCTATTGTGATCTTGTGAAGGAATTCAACACCATCCCCTTCGCGTCACTGTCCACAGCAATCTTTGACTTGCTGATAACCCAACAGCACTTGGACTTTACTTGCTCACTGTGACATGCACTAAACACCTGAGCATAAGAATCACAATAGACACTTCAGTAATGCGGAGGCAAGTAAGGTCTTTTTGGGGGATAAAATGGGCCCCTGACTCTGGGAGGTCCGCCAAAGGGTGGGCCGGGTCGCTTGCCTCTTGGAAAGGGCAGCTCATGGTGGACCGGTGGTGGCCGGCGAAGGGGCCTTGGAGGTGGATAGTGCCCAGGGTGAGGTGGACGAACATGGTGTGGCGGTAGAGGCCTGTGCTCCAGGTGAGGAGGAACCCTGTGCTCTGGATAGTGAGGTGGTATTTCTTCAGGATAATACTCTGGTGCTGGTGAAATTGGGTGCATGTCATAATGAGGGGGAGATGGGCTATGTGGTGGATGGTCGTAGTATGGGTCAAAGTATGGCTCTTCAGGCAAAGGTCGAGAAGGACTTGGGGCTTCATGGTAACCCCTTACTGGAGGAGGAGAACCAATGCGGTGATGGGGTATACTTGGAGGATTCTGCAGAGGTACTCTTGGTGGATGTTGATGGTTATAGTCCAATGGACCATTCGGAGGGATGTTAGGAGCATGGTGTGGTGCATGAGCAGAGTGAGAAGCCCCTTCTCCATGTGGATAGAAAGGCTCCTTGTTTGGAACCTCATGAGACAAGCGTTCATAATCGAATCCTGGGGCACATGAGCTATCACCACCACCTCGTTCTGCTTCACCGAAAGGTTCCTGCAAATCCCTGGTAGCACAAGGACCACTTGCCCTCAAAGAAGATGCTGGAGGCATGAAGTCTTGAGGTGGAGGAGGAAGATTTGGGATAGGTGGGAGAGGTGTAGTAAAGAAATTAGGTGCAGCGAGATCCTGTCTTGGTTCTTTGGCAAGGTATGTTTCTGCATTGTATGTGTCAGAGCTGGACAACACTTGCTTCTCTTGATTATCTCGATATGCATAGCTGCCTTCCACCAGTTTAGGATTTGGTCCCATTTCATGGATTACAGGGTTTTGTCTCAGCTCTTGACGCATCACACCGGATCTCTCGGTGGCCTCTACACTGTCTCTCAAAGTTTGTTGGTTGCTGGACATAGAAGAAGAACGCATAGCTTCAATGCGTTGATGCCGCTTTGCTTCTGCCTCCGCAAGAGAGGGCACAGAGGTTCGGAAGTCTTTTTTTGGTTCAAACTTCTGGTGAGGTTGTGGATCAGTGTGTGCATTTTGTACCTGCCAAGATGCTGATTTAGCATCTAAAGCTGTGGACGTAGACGCTGTTTGCCCCTGCTGATATGGGAATGGCTCTGTTTGGGGATCATCCATAATTTCGTCTTGCGTTGGTGTAGCACCAGCTTCATCCCTTACAGGGGTTCCTCCAAGGTTCTCTGCACTTGCTGAAGGGCTATCAACAGTTACCTTAGGCCATGGCAGAATAGATGGAAAACCTAAATTAAAGCCTTTCAGTCCTGCGTTCCCTTGGAGTAAGTTATCAATCTTGCAGTCCAGGGTAGAGTTGAGAGAAGAGCAAGGATCTACTTTTTCATTCGCAATATTGGACTGCAAAGGAGTAGGCTCCACACATCCTTGAGAGGTAGGATCCCTGGCCAAGGGGACACTAGATGGAGTAGGTAACACTTTAGGAATTGTATGAGTCTCAGCTGTTAGAGGAGGAGATTGCTTGTCAGAAATTGAAGTTGTGGTGGTCTTTGCAGCCGGGTTATTTAGCAAAGACGACAGACCTGGGAGGAAAAATTAGGGAAAGGGATGCAAGGGTCAGCAGATTCATTTAAAAACACACCACATTTTCTAAAGAACCTGTACAGAGTATTTTCTAATATCATCTGCTGTTTCTACCACAACTAGGCAAAATGTCTATAACGTTTTAAATCAACATGATACAACATTCTCAACACATTTAACTTCTGTAATGTGACATTTCTACATTTACAGTATATTCAACTAAAGGGGAATGCATCCATTAGGAATTGTGAGCAAAAGTATCAGAATAAAGACATAACTAAATGGGAGTTTGCACTCGACTGTGGAGGGCTACTTTGCTCCTGAAACACTGCCTGTCTTGACACCAACTTTTGGCACATAGAGGCTAAAGGTCAAGCTCACCCTTGAAAGCATCGCAATGTATCCCAATGCCATTGCCTATACAGGATATCCCAATGCTTTATTATTCCCCAGACCCACTGTTATTTGCCATAACCTTAATTTTAAACTCAGCAACAAAGAAACATCCCTTTTACAGAATTCTGCATCTTGATTGGGAAGGGTTTTTAAAATGAACCATAAATAATTATTGCACATAAACCTGTGGAACAGGCCTTAAGACACTAACAGTTTACAGGCGGTAGACAATTAAGGTCACAGTTCCAATAACTTATCACATTAAAGAAACCTTTCAACTGACTCTGAAAACACCATGAGAAAGATGCTCAAGGTCCCTTCTCAATCGCTTGGCATAAATCTGTATTCGTTGATTGCAAACTGTGCTGAAACCATGAGCCTGTAGAACGCGCAGCAGCGCCGTGTTATTTACTTTGAAATATGCAGAGGGCGCACATTTAAATAAACCATAGCCATTTGAAGTTTAACAATCAATCACAATAAGCCATATCATGATTCCTGTCAAGAAGTTTTGTTTTTTTTGCTGAGTTTAGTAATGTTAACCTGGATTAAATAACCATGTTAACTATGAGCAACATTATCGAAAAAAGACATATTACCTAAAACAACAGCTTAAAATGTCATTTAGCTTTTTGGCTTTTAATTAACATGATTACTGGCCTAGGTGACATCATTTGTTTCAAAGGTGGAGCAAGTTATTACATTTTTTATAAGATTACAAAGTAAAACATGTTTTCTTCTGAATAGCATACGCTGATGAAGTCACACTACGCCAGTCTGCAAACATGTATTAGAAGAAAACTAAAGTTAATTTTGATTGAATGAATTTCTTATCCCAACTCTTTGGATATCATCTTACTTTTCCAGTTCTCACCCTGAAAACCCCCATGGGCTTGTGTTTTGGATAAAGCGCTGAGCAAAGTGTTGGTGCTGATGTCCACCCTAGAAAGGATGCTGGCCAGCGGATTGGCTGGAGGGGCAGTAGCAGGGGGAGTCTTCTGAGTTGAGCTTGGAGTGGAAGGTACACTTGGGGAAGACCGAGATACAGGACTTACTCCTACAGCTGCAAAGGAAAAAGCAATGATTGAATGCACAATGTTACATAAGAATGTACATTTGTCATGTAAATTATTTTACTTTTACACTTTTTACTGACAGATAGCAGAGTGGAGACACAACACAGGCCACATTCAAACCTGCATCTCTCAAATGAGCACCATGGCTTACTACTGGGCCATGGATCTGACCAGTATGCACTTTTGATAGGCTTTTTCAACCTGTGTATAACATGCTGTATCAAACTACAACATCTCACCTGAGTTCTTCATAACGTTTGTGATTGTGCTGAGGATGGAGCTGATCTTGCCTAGATCAACGCCTGCAAGGTTGACTGGCAGTGACTGTGTGGTTGGTGTGGTTGGTGTTGTTGTTGTTGTTGTTGTTACTGTTGAAGGAACTGCCACTGCTGTGGTCATGATCTGCTTTGTTTGTGTGCCTTCATTTGTTTGTAAAGATTCTGTGACATTTGGAGGGACAGACGACTGTTTGGACACAACAGCAGGGGCCACACGTTCCTCTACTGTAAGGAGGAAACAAAATTAAGAAGTAATTTAATAAAACCCTGCACCATAACAGCTTAACAGCTTTTATTGAATGTGAGAAACATGCTGAATGCCAAATATAACATAGTAAAGGTGCTCTAGTACCTATGATGGCAGGAGTTTCTGTTTCCTCTACATCCGAGAGCTCCATGTCCTCTATGTCACGATTGTCTTTTTCTCCCACAGAGACACTTGGTGGTGGGGAACCCCCATCAGATGAGAGGGGGCTGGGAGCATCAGCCAAAGCAATAAGGTCCTCCTCCATCGCCTGCCCATCCAGCTCTGGGTCTGGGGTACCAATCTTTTCCAGAGCGTGGAAAGGTGACTCGGAGCCCGTTGGTGAAGGGGCATCTTCAATGGGAGAGGGGACGGGGGAGTCATCTGGATCAGGCACCATAGCCTTCAGTGCATCGAGTTTGCGCTTAAGGTGCGACACCCGGTTCGCAAATGTCTCGTAGGCCTGGAAATGTATGATTTGAAGAGATGTTCCACTATTAATATCACAATATTTGCACATCAACAATATGAGCAATACGAACATACATTACTGTTCAAAAGTTTGGGGTCAGTAAGCTTATTTTTAAAGAAATGAATGATTTCATTCAGCAAGGATACATTTCATTGATTAAACGTGTCAGTAAAGATATTTTACAAAAGAGTTTTCCATTTTAAATTAATACTGTTGGATTGAAATGTCTTATCAATAAATCCTGGGGAAAAAACGGATCACGGTTTCCACATATATATTAAGCAGTTTTTTAATATTATAAAAAACTATTATAATATTATCAATATTAATATTGATATAAGACTGGACTAATGGCTGCTGAAAATTTTGCTTTACCATCACAGCAATAAATTACATTTTAAAATATATATTAAATTGAAACTAGTTATTTTAAATTGAAAGAATATATATAACAATATTACTGCTTTTACTGTATTTATCATCAAATAAATGCAGCCTTGAGCATAAGACGCTTCTCTCAACAACATTTAAAGTTATATATAAGTGTATATTTTATATTATTTTGTTTAAACCAATATTGTGAATATTGCATTGATGTTAACATGATTTTCACCATGAAGTTCCCTAGATTGTGTCCACTCACAAATAATAATAAAAATGAAAATGTCAGAGCACATTATATATTATATATATATATATATATATATATATATATATATATATATATATATATATATATATATATATATATATATATATATATATATATATATATACACACACATACATACACACTACCGGTCAAAAGTTTTAGATCGGTAAGATTTTTAATATTTTTAAAAGAAGTCTCTTCTGCTCACCAAGGCTGCATTTATTTGATTAAAAATACAAACAAAAACAGACATACTGTGAAATATTATTACAATTTAAAACAGCCGTTTTCTATGTGAATATACAGTAAAGTGTAATTTATTCCTGTGATCAAAGCTGAATTTTCAGCATCATTACTCCAGTCTTCAGTGTCACATGATCCTTCAGAAATCATTCTAATATGATGATTTGATGCTCAAGAAACATTTCTGATTATTATCAATGTTGAAAAAAGTTTTTTACATTTTTATTTCATGATGCTATGATGAATAGAAAGTTCAAAAGAACAGCATTTATCTGAAATGGAAAGCTTTTGTAACATTAAACACTACCGTTCAAAAGTTTGGGGTCAGTAAGAATTTAAATTTTATTTTTGGGGGAAAGAAATAAAATAAATCAATACTTTTATTCATCAAGGATGAGTTAAACTGATCAAAAGTTACAGTAAATACATTTATAATGTTAGAAAATATTCTATTTTAAATAAATGCTGTTATTTTGAACTTTCTAATCATCAAATATTTTTTTTTTTAAATTGTACACAACTGTTTTCAACATTGAAAATAATAATGAATGTTTTTTTGAGCATCAAATCATCATATTAGAATGATTTCTGAAGGATCATGTGACGCTGAAGACTGGAGTAATGATGCTGAAAATTCAGCTTTGATCACAGGAATAAATTACAGTTTAAAATATATTAAAATAGAAAACAGTCATTTTAAATTGTCATAATATTTCACAATAATACTGTTTTTTTAATTGTTTTTATCAAATAAATGCAGCCTTGGTGAGCAGAAGAGACTTTTTTAAAAACATAAAAAATCTTACCGATCTAAAACTTTTGACCAGTAGTGTGTATATATATATATCGACCAGGCCTAATTATATTATCATTTATTACCACTATCAAAAACATATTAAACCTGGCAAAACTAATAAGCACAAATTACATTATCCCAGAAATGTGGAAATTTCAACAATTATTCGTAAAAGGGTTAAAACTATACACATTTTTATGAAATGGTCAAATGTGGTCATCACAGACAGGCTAAATAAAACAACATTGCTACATAATGGTCAGGATGTCTTTGTTTTTGTACAAATTCAATTGCGGCACAATGCAGCTGAAACCACTAAAAGCATTAAATGAGCATTTGGTCATTACTTCTGAAAGGGCTATTTGCTGCTTTCAAATATAAAGATAGTTTTTTATATGTGCACTGAAATATTGAGTCTGCTGGAAGACCTGAGGCTGCTGTGAGTGAGGAGATTAAGAGCTCTTGTTGAAGCAAACGGAAATAATTCGATTTCATAAAGTGCTTTTTGGAAATATAAATAAAACAACGTTTTACTTACTTCCTACGCAGCCATTTCATTTTAAAATGACCTGATGGCTCTCTACATTTATTCCAGTCTACCAGTGTGGAGAATTCATACATTTAGTAATATTCGAGAACAAACACAGCAAACTGCAGTGTAAATTATTTTGTACAGCTAATTAGCTAAGCGTAGCTAATGTATGTTTACTAAGAATACCATTTCAAATTGCACCCAAAAAAATAGTGGTCGACCGATATATCGGCCGATATTTGGCATTTTTGAAATATCGGCATTGGCCGATAAGTTTTTCTGATTGGCCGATGTGTTGAAAGCGGGACTTTTATTTTGACGGCGCTCCGGACTTTTATTTTGACGGGCGGCGCTGAGAAGAACACCAGCGCCAGAAGAGAACGGCAACGGCAGCTCCTCAGATCAAACAGTGCTCACTCACATTCTCCGTCTTCATTAATTTACGATCTCTGTCAGTCATATCTAATAGTTTGTTAGACAGAACTGGTAAACAAAGTAAGTAAATGGTAACTTATGCGAAGTAAGTAACGTAAAGCGTTTGCTTTTATATTATTTGTAACAGAAAAGGCAAACAATCAGGCTAAAATACTTTCTCATTTGCCCTCAACATTCAGCAAATGCGCATCTACGTCATTTAAACAAATCTCCGAATATCTAATAAACATTTAAATTCACAAACCTTGCAGATTTAATCGAATCCAGCTGTGATATCTTGTGAAGTGTGCATTACTGTCTGCAAGTGACGGTCGGTCCGTGCGAAGTGAGTGAATGCGAACAGAAGATCAGCTTCACGGGAGACGCGATCGAAAAACTTTAAATCCTTCATTTTAAAATATGCTGATATATAACCAGTTGCCAACTGTGTCATATTCATATCGTTTTCACTGTGCTGTATGTAAAATTAGCGTTACCTTGTCTTTATTTGAAAAAATATGATTACCAGCACGAAATTACCAGATTACTGAGTGCCCTGTTACAGTGTTTACATACTTTTTATTCACATATTCATATATTTCTAAACAATTACTTTGTGAAAAATACTGTAATAGGATTGCAAATTTAAGAAGTTGCCATCTAAAGTATAAAAGCATGTTTATTTTAAAATTTTGTTTTATAATTTATTAAATATTGATTAAAATAAATATATATAAAAATATTGGCTTTATATCGGCCATCGGCCACCCTGCTCTCCAAGATATCGGCATCGGCCATCAAAAAACCAATATCGGTCGACCACTACCAAAAAATATCATTAAAGTCCCCCTGTGGTGAAAATCAAGCTTTTAATATTGTTTATGTGGTGTTTTTAATATGCTTTAAGACAAACCATGAGCAAATTCATAAGTCAACATATTTGCAGAGTATTTTCCCCTTAAAACTGCAGTGAAATCGCTGGTGTTTCTGATGTCACAAACTACCTTGCAACCAATCACGTTAACGTGTGATCGTCAATGAGTGGTTCTCTGAACTGGTGTGAATGAGTGGAGGCTACTTTGCATATTCATAGAACCACGTATACTAAATGAGGCACGGGTGTAGAGTTACATTCAAGCTATTTTAAGGCATAAAGACATTTTTAATCAAGGAAAAAAAAAAAACATTTAAATATGTAATTTTGGTGATCAAATATGAGTTTTAAAGGATAATTCCGGTATTTAGCACTTTGAGTCTCTTTTCTGGTTTGTTTTGGATGAACTAGAGTGGTGGACACAGAAATTTTGACGATGGGTCCTGTCTTGACTTTTTGACTCGTTTAGAATCGCCTTTGACCGCTTCAGAGTGGCTGGCTACCGGCACGAACATGTCCTTAAAACAACCCTTAACCCTTAACGTTCGTTTTCAAAACTGTGCAACTCACAGAATGGTTAGTGGTGTTCGTTGATGATTAAAAACAAATATATCGGCGCAATGTATGATTTCAATCCGTGTTATTTGCTATAGTGGAACTATTTTTTCAGATACCTCACAACCGCCTATAAACTTCCGCTCGATATTTGAGTCTGAAGCGCAGTAATATCAACGAGCAATGAGTCCTCCAACAGAAATCAATGGGATTTTACAAAATGCCAAATAAAACACGACAGAAACTGTATTTCGCTGCGCTACTTGTTTTGGAACATCAACGAACATCACTAACCACTCTGTGAGTTGCACAGTTTTGAAAACGAACGTTAAGGGTTGTTTTAAGGACATGTTTGTGCATGCCCGTAGCCAGCCACTCTGAAGCGGTCAAAGGCGATTCTAAACGAGTCAAAAAGTCAAGACAGGACCCATCGTCAAAATTTCTGTGTCCACCACTCTAGTTCATCCAAAACAAACCAGAAAAGAGACTCAAAGTGCTAAATACCGGAATTATCCTTTAAGGGATAAAATTATTACTTTAAACTAATCTGCAGTACTCACTTTAGCCACAATCTTGACCTCTTTATATTGCATCTCGTAGAAAATGTCTGCACTCTCCAGAGCTTCCATCAAAGGAGGGCCTTTTTTGACCTCTCCATCCAGAAAGGAAACAAACTCCTGTAGCTTTGTGCTCCCATCTTCAAAGTCTTTAGAAAACCTTTTACCTCCTGCCTTGTCTAAAGTGTGAGATGCAGAAAAAAAAGCATGAACACGTGAAAAATATCTATAATTCATGCAGATCCATTTATTACAAATTCAGAATATTAATAAGATACCGTTTACCGACCTTTCAGTTTCTTCAGAGCCTCTGTGCTGCACACATCCACTCTCATTGCAGCTAACTGTTTCTCTTTGAGCTCAATCTCATCCATTGAATTCCTGTACGTGGACAGATGCTCGATAAACGCTGAGGGCTGACAGGTTAAAATAAAAACAAGTAGGTTAGAAGTTAAATAAACTATAATCATTTTTAAATTTGACCAACCAAGGGGCCCACAGAGTCATTCAAGTCTAGTGGGATTGTGGGAATATTGAATATTTACCACAAACTCAGCGACAATCTTGGATTTCAGGGCTGATCTGGTGTTGACTGGAGCTGAAACTAAAATTAAGGGGGAAAAAAATCATTACTTCATTATAAAAATTATTAAAAAAAGTTTTTAACTTTTATTACATTAAACCACACTGTATAATATATATTAAAACGCTAAACACTGACAGGCACATCAAATATTCTCAAGAGCAACATTAACATCCTTAAAGAGGTCATATGATGCTATTTTAAAAGTTTATTATTTACATTTTTAGGGTGAAACAGAATTGGTTAACATGCTTTAATGGTTAAAAAAACATTTTTCACATACTGTACATTATTGTATCTCCTCTATTCCCAGTCTCTCTGAAACATGCTACAAAGCCCATCCTTCTGAAAAGCTCAGAGTGCTCTGATTGGCCAGCTGACCCTGTGCGTTGTGATTGGCCAAACACTTCAACTGTTTGTCGGAAATGTAACGCTCCTTACCATAATCAAGGCTTCTAAAAGCATTTGTAAACTGTGTGTAATCTGTGTAACTGTGCAGATCGTATACATGCACAAACAGATACATTAAAGGCATGTATTCACACTAAAGGAAAAAGAAAACATTAAAAAGCATCATATGACCCCTTTAAATCTTAAAGTGCAATTCAGACCTTTCACTGGTTCTTCTTTCCGAACCAAATTGTTCCTCAGCTGACTGATGAACTCCTCTGAATAGACATTTCTCTCTTCCCAAATGGACAGTATCCTCACCACTGACTTGTTCACCTTAGAATCCTTTGTGGCACTGAAATGAAATCACATACATTTATAAAGATTCATAAGGTTAATTTCACAATGCAAATGATAGATTTTGGAAAATAATTTGCATGCAATGAGTCACATTTAATAAAGCAACCACATCTACAATATTAGATGAGTTAATTATTGGGTAACTGTGTGGAATGAAAGTGACTCAGGGAAAAATACTTCCAGAACTAGGAATGCAGAGGAAGTGTGTGGCCGTGCAGAAGAATAATATAACGATGTAGCTCGCTGATTAACTACCACAGTACGATGCATCATTTGAGGAACTAACCAACTAGCCACGACTTGTTTGCTGAAACCGTAGTACCATGGTCGCACCTCCATTGTTTGAACCACATTTGTTTAACAATATAGGACTGTTGTTAAGGATGGCACGTGCAGGTAGAGGAGTAATAACTTCTGATTAAACTGATTAATCTGTTAGCTTGCTTATTAATAAGCCCAAGATCATGATCTATTTAAGTCCACGTCATTTAACAAGAACTGCTTCTAAACACAGCTTGAGAGCTGTAGTTCCAACCACCTAAATGTGCAATGCTGTTTGCACATTCACTGGATTTTTTGGACCAAATATTTTAACTATGTTTGTAACGACGAAACTTGTGACCATAGTTGGCTAACGATGATTTTGGGAAACGCACCCCTGGTTAGTCTCATATTGTCGCAGTCTCACCTGATGAGGTTCATAGCTTCTGGTAGCATATCAGTGAAGGTGGTCCGGTAGACTATGGCATTTTTCCTTTTACAGTTCTGAATGACATCATTCGCCAGATAGAAGAGATTGAGCCTGTGTGCTGCATCCGCTGGGAAAAGAACAAGGAAAAGTTTAACTTCATTAAAAAAACAACTTAGTTTAATGGTGCACTTATAATGGCAAGACCTTTGTCTAACATTAGTGAAGATGGGCAAACCATAATGAGGTGTAAAAATCCATGCTAAATAACATTGAATAATTTATTTGTAAGAAATTCACAAATTTCAGCATTCTCTTTAAAAATCCATTAGAAGCAACTATTATCGAAATATATCTACTTTCAGACCAACAAGATATGGGTGTTTCTTCAACTAAGTTTATGGCCCAGAGCTAGTGTTTGAAGCTCAGTCTGATACTATAGAAGAGCAATGGTACATTTAATAAGAGTAGAATATTTAAATGTTCCCTATAAAAATGAGGTTTTTGCACATTACTGCTGTTAATAAAATTCTATCTGCACATCAATTCAAGCTCAGTGCTTCACTGTTACATTTCCAATAAACAAACATGTAATATTATTAGTAAATGCACTTATTAATGCAAAACAATAGTAATTCTATGATTAAATTAACTTTGATACATTTTCCTAGCCTGGAAATCCAGACCCAAATCTAAAAGATTAAGGGTCTGGCATCGACTAATGAAAATCGCCCAGCTCGAGGGGCGGCACCAAGCATGCATTTGAAAATCTCACTGCACGCAATTGGATAACATTACGACCAATCACAACAACACACGGGCTGACGTATCCAGAGCCCCATCCGCTTAGCTACCAGCTAGTGATGGGCATTCCGGCTCTTTTCCGTGAGCCGGCTCGTTTGACTCGGCTCACTGAAAAGAGCCGGCTCTTTTTGACTCACAAACGGCTCTTTAAAAAATATATGTTTTAACTCGCTGAAAGTCCACCACACAACTGTGCAACGTGACTATTCACATATTTAATTGTCCATAACAACCCAAAAACTAGCCTGCTTGCCTTGCACATCTAATTAATGGGCAAAGTTATGACCGACTATTTTTCTTACCTTCTTTTTTTTTTTAACTTTTTAATGTGGATATTATTGAGCTTGTAGTTTAGCTCTTGCGTTCTTCTGAACATCTTGCGCTGCAATTGCCCGATGTCATTTCTGAGTCATATCAGACCATTATCTGTCTCTCTTTTAAATGCATATTCCACAGTGGTAGTAGGCTACGATTGGCTGTTTTAAAATATAATTAATATCGAAACAAAATAACCCAGGCGGTCTCATCTAAGAGACGTTTAGGCCTCCTCCAATAGTACTGACAGCTGGGCATAGCTTGCAGGTTTGCTTAGTAGCAAACTTTTTTCATTTGTTTGGTTCAACCGCCACCCGCCCGAATTTAATTAAAATATTATTTTTCGTCACGTCATCCGCCTGATCCGCGGTTTATCCGCATCTCTAGTGTGTGTGTGTGTGAGTTTGCTCGGCCCTCCCTCATGCAGTTTAATTGGTTGACATCGCGTGTATGATTGACAGGAACAGAATGTGAGGCTGATCAGACAGTCGAAACAAATGTGTGTGCGCCTTTAGGCCTATATAATTATGTTTTTGTTGGTTTTTGAATTAGTCAATTATTTTAAATGCAATTAAAATCATTCATTATTTCATTATTAGCCTACATAATGATTTAATTTCTATAGGCTATATTTTTAAAAATAGAGTCGGCTCTTCAGATATGCGAGCCGGCTCCCGTCGTTCACCTACAAGAGCCGGCTCTTAGATCCGGCTCATTCGCGAACGACCCATCACTACTACCAGCAGAGCTAACTGGTAGATTAGACTCTTGCCGTATCCGCTCGGCAAAACAGCAAAAACGTCCTTCTTGTAAAGGAAGGATTCGAGCGCCGTCTTACGTTCCTCTTTTAGGTAAAAAGCCAAGTCTAACTCGTTCATTGTAGCGGCCAAAGCCGTTTCAAACAACTGGTGTTCATCCATAGCCATCTTGCAATGTTTACTAATGACTTCGACGTCACAGCACTGTCGTCATCTGTTTAGCCTGCCTATTAGGGATGGGCATGATTAATCGACGATCGATAATTGATCGTTAAGAATTTCGTCGATCACGTTTATTTGTTATCGATTAAACTAATGCAGGTTGCGTTGCGTAGTGTGAGTCTTGAAGCAATGGAATTCATTTTAGCGCGGAGGTATACCTGTGCATCCCGGCAAAGTCAGTCCCCTCAGAGCGGGTGTTTTCGGCGGCTGGACTGGCTGTCACCAGGTTGCGGTCGCGTCTGATCCCAGATCATGTCAACATGCTTATCTTTCTCAACAGAAATCAGTAGACTGGTGCAGAAGTTCTATGGGAACTTCATGCGTTTTCTCAGATCGGATAGCTATCTGATTTATCAAAACGATTCCATTTACACCTGGTCACATAAATGTGTTTTTGCAAAACGGATATAAATCCAATCTTGAATTCCCGCGCTATATGCATATTTAAATTGTTGCACGTCACCGAAAGCAACTGATATGAGCTGCATTTTATTGATCATCAGCGAAAATTTCTAAATCAAAGACCGCAACAAGATATTGCGGCAACAGCCCTGGTAAGATCATTTCGGTTCTTTACTTTTAATGAAGATGATTGTGTGTTGATGAATGACTTTCACTTTGATTTGCGATAGTTTGCACGTTGGCTTGATGAATAGATGCTCATCTGTGGTGATGCGTGTTGAAGTAGCGTCGTCATATCTGGCTATAACATGACATATAGCCTATAACACGCTCTCACACGTTTATTTCTTAGCATTTTTGGGATAAGTCAAATTTACATATGTGGTTTCAACAACCAGATGCATTTACTCTTGTCCAGTTTCGTCTGGAATGCGGCACAGATCTCCTCCTGAAGTGGTTTGAGCGATCGGATTTAAATCCGTCTCGAATGCGTTTCGGAGGGCATTTACATTTGGTCTTTTCACGATCGGATAGCTATCCGATCACAGAAAATGGATGAAGTGGCCATGGGTCTCTGTTTAACAACGCCGGCTCGCAGCTGCAGGTTCCGCTGTTTTAGAGCACCGCAGGGCATATCTTCAAGTCTACCGAACGTCCAGTTTCACTGCCACAAGTTGATCTTCTTGTAATAAAGATCTCATCGAGGACAAACAAACTGTATTTTTGTATTTTCATTGCATTTTTAATTTATAAAAAGTTAAAGAAATAATGAATTTCAATATAAAATATTAATGATTAATCGATAGTCGATCGTTAATTCTCCCGACGATCGACTAAGAAAATTTAATCGAATGCCCATCCCTACTGCCTATATCAGATAACCCGATGTGATTGGTGCAGCTCGGATACAAGGGCATATTTAATGAGCATCAGACTCTACACCAGAGTAAACTCGCTGAGCAAATTCAACTTGTGCTCTCGCGAGAACTCTGGATTTCCAGGGTAACATTTTCCCCCACCGCTACACAGTAAAACTGTCTTGGAAAGTTATGTGTACATTTATTTTTAAATCCCTTTTATGATCAGATTTTGTTGTACCCTTGTCTCAGGCACATATTAAAACTATGACATTCTTTTCTGTGTGAAATTAACTACATTTATACAAAAGTAAAAGCTATCTTTAAAGCACATTCATTTCCACTACAGAAGGTAATAAAAAAGCAATACATATTAGTAATTCCATCTGTTAAATGGTTAAAAAAAATACTTCTCACTGCCTTGATCATCATCATTCCATCTATCCATTACCATTTCAGTCGTATTCTACAGCAATCTCAATCTCCATACACGAAAGACTGTCTATGAATTTTCTTGGCAATGATTGTTTTCAGGGGTTGTTTGCCAGGTCTTTCCCCGACCCTCCCCATTACATGGCTTTGGGACTCACACACGCATTTACACCTACGGACAATTTAGCATCTTTAGTTCTCCTATACTGCATGTTTTTGGATTGTGGGGGAAACAGGAGCACCCGGAGGAAACCCACACAGACACAAGGAGAACATGCAAACTCCACATAAAAAAGACTCCTGACTCAGCCAGGGATCTTCTTGCTGTGAGGCGACAGTACTACCCACTGAGCCACTGTTCCGCCTGATCATCATCACTGCGGTTTAATAAATCACAACAACCATCACAATGTGTGCAATGATCTGAGCCTCCAAGTTGTGTATTCGGGTCAATGACAAATAAAGCTTTGAAAAAGGTTTTATATATATATTTTATTTATAATTTTTTTTAAACTATATTATATTATATATATTATATTAATTTTTTTAAACACATTGTTCCTGACACAAAAATATGCATAAATGTGGAATATATTTGTGTATATGTATATATATATATATATATATATATATATATATATATATATATATATATATATATATATACATATATATACACAAATATATTCCAAATTTATGCATATTTTTGTGTCAGGAACAATGCGTTTAAAAAAAATTCAATTATTAAACAAGCGTTTAAAAATTATTTTGGACTTTTTTGTCAGGTGGTACAACCAAATATTTGTATTCCTAATTTTATTGTGAAATCTTGTTTTGTGCTTGTGCATTTTATTCATATTAAATTTATATTACACAGATGGCAATTAAATTAACACACGACCTTGGAGTTGGGAGAAAAACACTAACATAAAGATTTAAAATGAGCTGTTATTGTGGCAGCAATTATATACATTGAAAATACAAACCAAGCAACTTTATGTTTACCTCATGTAAATAAGTGGCTGCATTAACTTATTTCCACTAATTTCCATATTTTTAAAATGACATCCATTATTTTGAAATAAAATGCAAGACAGAAAACCATTTTAACTATAGCATGTCTAGCTTCCTATTTTTAAACAAGATATTTAAATAAATAATAAAGAGGACATTGTTTTCCTATTATTAAATTAAATATGAATTTATTATTATTATTATTATTATTATTATTCCAAGCATAGGACATTTTATTTAAAGCAGACAATCCTGCGACTGACCACGTGAGCAGAATGTTCCCGGGTTCGTAGAATCACAAAAACCGCCTTGCGAATGCACGAGTTTTATCACTGAGGTGCCATGAAAATTCATTTTTACAGACATCCACATGAGAAACCATTAACATCTGAATAGGACTTTTTACTAAGAATTAACAAAAGTCAAAGAAACAAGTTGTGCGATTTAGGGCTGCAACAAGTAATCAATAAATTGTTAATAATTAATCATGAAAAGTCATGTGCTATTTACAGAGAACCTCCATCTGTGACATCACTTTCAAGTAGTAGAAAATGCATTTCTGCGAAAAAAAATCTTAATGCAGACATTACCATTTTGCATCCTAACAGCAAGAGATTAAATACCATAACAATGGTATAGTTCAAAAAACTACTAGACAGAGCGCAACCATTTCAACCATCTTTGTTAAAAATCAAATTTAGGTTTGTATATTCATACAAACAGTAACTTTAAAGGACAATTCCAGTGAAAAATGAACCTAGGGGTAATTAACACATGGTTACCGAGTCGATTGATCCCTGGGATGCGTTTTCATGAAAATCGAATGTAAAGAGTTTTATCTCTAAAAACAGATTAGCTTATAACGCTAGTATATGGGGCACAGAGTAAGTAAAAGTAAATCGCTAGTCAGAGGTGGACGAAGTACACAACTTTCTTACTTGAGTGAAAGTATAGATACTACTGGTCAAATATTATTCCGTTACAAGTAAAAGTTGTAAAGACCTTTTAGACCATTTTTACTTAAGTAAAAGTACAGAAGTACTCGTTTTTAAAAATACTTAAGTATCAAAAGTAAAAAGTAAATGTCAATGCATTGTTTTATTATCGTTGCATTGTTGTATGTAATACTTAAAGTACCTTATGCCTCTGAATCTATGCCTGCCTACCCTCATATCAATATCAAATTTATTTCTAGAACACAGTTCCAGTAGTGGGATTGAATGTGAGATTGAATAAGTGCACTCAATAACGTCCACAATGGTTTCGGACACCCAAATGGATGTTCCCTCAAATACTGCCCTATTTAAAGTTTTTTGGCTTTTAGTATGAATATGTTAGCCTTACTGTTATCTATAAGCTAGTGCGCTCCAAAAAAGTGACAAAATTCACATTTAGAAGACCAAACCCAACATTGAAAATGAAAATCAGGTTTATGTCAGAATCCAATGTCAGATTGACGTTGATCTCCAACATTGGACAGACGTTGTATTGTGGTTGAAAATGAAAATCGTGTTGACCCAACATCAGTCGGGTTCTGACGTCAACCCGACTTTTATTTTCAATCAATATCCAACGTCAATCTGACGTCGGGTTCTGATGTCAGTCAGATGCAGCGTTCTGGGGCCGGTTGCACCAGCTGTGCGTAAGTTATAACTTAGCCTAGTTTTGACGTAAATGGACACTAAGTTACGACTTACGCACTTCTAAATATTTTTGCGTTGCACCATTAAACTTAGTTGAAGCGTAACTCTACGTATAAACTAAATATTTACGGCAGCCTCCGATCAGGAGTAGCCTAACGGATGGAATAAAATATCAGACAGACTGAACTGCATCAATAAGCTCTTCTTTTACCTGACAGACTTCAATTCTTTAGACATATATGATTATGCTGACATTTACACTCGCTTACATTTTAAGAGAGAGAACATTATGTGAAAAGATTACTTTGTTAGCGGCTATCTTTAACACAAACCCATCCTAAACAGCATGCCGCTGTGTGCATCGGTCCATGTTGTGCATGTCAAATATCAGTCATAATCAATAAACGTAATTTCTTATGCTTTTTGTATCAATATTTATTTATTGATCCTTATTCATTTCATTTCAAATACAGTTTCTGAATGTTATTTACATATAAAAACACTTATGCTATTCATGATCAAGTATCGTATTTAATGGAAACTTATTTTTACCGTTAGTAACGTGAGGCAAAAGAATGAAGGATAAACTGAAATTCACAGCATTTCAACACAACATCTGCTCACGTATTTGAAGGCTGCTATTGGATCATCGAGGCTAAACGTCATATTATGTGACTACGCATTACTTTACGGAGAGCTTACGACCTACTAGCTACGTTCTGCCTTACGAACAAATGGTGCAACGGAATAAAGTTCAGAGTTAGTTACAAACTAGCTAGTAGTTACTAAGCCTCTAGTGTGGACTTTACGTTCCAATTTAAGAATGAACTTACGAACGACTGGTGCAACCCTACCCTGATGTCAACCCGACTTTAATTTTTCCAACCAAAATGCAACCCCTGCAACCAAAATCATCCACTGACTGATGTTACTTTCTACTCAAGGACCTTGACAGATTTGTAGTGGAGTAAAAAGTACGGTATTTGTCTTTCAAATGTAGTGAAGTTAAAGTAAAAAGTTTCCAGAAAAAAACAACACTCAAGTAAAGTACAGATACTCAAAAAGTGTACTTAAGTACAGTACTTAAGTAAATGTACTTTGTTACTGTCCACCTCTGTCGCTAGTTAATACCACTAACAAGGCTCAAAATAGCCTCACACTAACACGGTAGCATAATGAGGGTCCCTACATGCAAACCGAAGCATTGAGAACTTTATGCTACCGTGTTAGTGTGAGGCTATTTTGAGCCTTGTTAGTGGTATTAACTAGCGATTTACTTTTACTTACTCTGTGCCCCATATACTAGCGTTATAAGCTAATCTGTTTTTAGAGATAAAACTCTTTACATTCGATTTTCATGAAAACGCATCCCAGGGAACGATCGACTCGGTAACCATGTGTTAATTACCCCTAGGTTCATTTTTTACCGGAATTGTCCTTTAATGGAAGTTGTTTACAGAATATAACAGTTTGATGAAAGCATCTCAACAGCACATTCACATGTGACAGCAACCTGGCAACATGAAACTATATGCTCATGACCTTATTGAAGAATTTAATATAATGTATACTATAATAATATAGTATTAATATAATATACTGTGGCCAGTTTTTTTAAATGTGTTTTTCCCCATAAAAGTGTTTTTAAGTACTATTAAGTAGCACAACATCACTGATGAAGGTGCACCGTGCAAAGCACAAATACCGTATATAATTGCATTGTAATAATAACTATTTTCATTATTGATTAGTTGTTGCAGCACTAAAAAAAATCCTATAAGCACATTCTCAGGAAAAAAAAAAAAAAGACGCTTTTATCTGGTTCAATAATTCCACAAAAAAATAACACACCATTAACAACGCCATCTAAAGAGATTGAAAAATGTCATTTATCTTGATGCCTCTACAATTACATTACTGGCATCCATCACTAATAACGCTTACACATCTACAGAATTTTTATTTAGAAGAGGTCGTCACTAACCCCTCCTCCCATTTCTCAAATAAGCAATCTGACATAGCTTTCTAAACCATAACAATACTATTTTTCCAACATATTTTTGCAGTTTCCTTACTGGTTTGATGGATTCATGCAATGTATTTCCCATCTAAATATATACTAACAATGACAAAATAGGGCAAAATACAAGACTTGTTAATAAAAATATAAATAGGATATTAATTAACAGCTAGTGGCACCATGTTATATTTATGCAGAATATTCAAGATATTCAAGAACATAATTTGATAAATGTTTGTTCTGTCATCTAAAAAAGCAGTTTAAAATCCCACAATATTTTCACGTCATGCCAAATGTCACCCAATTTAACACAGACCATTTTCCAGTGCATTGTGCACAAACACTGACCACACCATGCAATAATTTCATATAATTGTACAGTGCAATCAATGAATGTCATAAAAAGCTCAAAATAACAAAAAGCATAGGCTAAAGCTTCAACCAACAACTAGGATACCAATAACTGTTTTATACACTGTTTGAGTCAGTAAGATTTTTTCTTTAAGAAATGAATGCTTTTATTCAGCAAAGATGCATTAAATTGCTCAAAAGTGAAAGTAAATTCATCATGAACATATATATATAAATAAAAAAATGCTGTTCTTCTTTCCATTTATCAAAGAATCCTGAAATGAATGTATCACAGTTTCCACACAAAATATTAAGCAGCACAACTGTTTTCAACATTGATGACAATTAAGAAAAAATTCTTGAGCATCAAACCAGCATTTTAGACTGATTTCTGATGGATCGTGTGATACTGAAGACTGGAGTAATGATGCTGAAAATTCAGCTTTGCATCGCAGGAAAAAAGTACTTTTTAAACTGTATTAATATAGAAAACAGTTATTTTAAACTTTTAGAATATTTCACAGTATTAGGGCCTACTGTTTTTTACTGTATTTTTGATCAAAGAAATGCAGCCTTCAGAGACTTTCAAAAACACTTAGGTGTATATGACATTCTTCTTTCAAATGAATATAATCTGAGTTATATTAAAACATGTCCTGAAAACAAGTCCATCAACGTGCATCTATCCATCATAAAAGTGCTCCACACAGCTCCGGGGGGTTAAAAAAGGCCTTCTGAAGCGAAGCGATGCGTTTGTGTAAGAAAAATATCTTATTTAAAACTTTATCGTCTAAAATAACTAGCTTCCAGCAGACGGCCGTACGCATACAACGCAAGTCGACTTGCGCCACAAGAGTAACTCGTTACGCATGTATGACGTAGCATGTAGGAGTATCATAAGTTTAGACGCCTCTCGCGGTTCAAACAAACAGAGCTGGGCAACAAAGTCAAGCTCCTCTGACATTTCTCTTTAAAAATTGTCGTTTTAGACTTCTAATTCGTGACTGGTGTTTTGTTTTGCTCTATCCTCTATGCTTCCGCGTTCATCATAACGTTGTGCGCCAAGGGTCACTCCCACTAGAAATCAATGCGTACGGCCGTCTGCCGGAAGCTAGTTATTTTAGTTGATAAAGTTTTAAATATGGATATTTTTCTTACACAAACGTATCGCTTCGCTTCAGAAGGCCTTTATTAACTCCCTGGAGCAGTGTGGAGCACTTTTATCATAGATAGATGCACTTTTATGGACTTCAAAACATAAACGGCCATTCACTGCCATTATAAAGCTTGGAAGAGCCAGGACATTTTTTTATATAACTCCGATTGTATTCGTCTGAAAGAAGGATGTCAGATACACCTAGGATGGCTTGAGGGTGAGTAAATCATGGGCTAATTTTCATTTTTGGGTGAACTATCCCTTTAAGCTAGAAACAACGCAATTTATGACCAGTAAACAGTAGACTAGACTATAAGTATTATTTTATATTGGGGTGTGTCCAATAAATAGCCAAAATAAAGTCTTGTTTTTCTCTTTGCTGCAAAAGTAGTTAAGTTCGGGACTACTTCAGCCAAAGATGCACAGGTCCAATTAACAGACTTGTGCAATAAATATGTCATAGTTCATATTTAAATAACACCTCAGCCTCATGCACATAACCACAAATGAAGCTAAATTTACATTTATATTCTAATCAATCTTATCTCAAACCATCTTAAATGGTACAATGTAACTTTTTTTTGTTCAAAATTAACCATTTTGAAGAAGAGTCAATACAAAAATCCTTCTTCCAAAATGTGTTCTTGTCTTACCCAGATTCACGAAGCCTATTTATTTCTATTTAGACCAGACGGGATGCTTTTTGCAGGAATATACATTGTCAAAATAATCAACGATTACTCGATTACCAAAATAATCATTAGTGGCGGTCCTAACTGCAATATTTAGTTTTTCTGCGATATAGGCCTATAGATAAAATAATTTCACTAGATGACTTGAATAGCTCTATACTGAAAGAATTATTAATTATAATGATTTTGAAAGTGATTTTCTCTTTGTATTTTGTTGTTTGATTAAGATTAATGACAGACAGCAGCAGGAATATTTGGTTGCTGTCACTAAAAGAGCGAATGCATGGATTGAATATGATATGATTTGTGTGACTGCTAATTAGTTTATTTGGACTTTTATAATTACTGAGTGTTAAATTGTCTTTAATAATAATACGTTTATATTAGTTAGTTAAGCTAGTTGTTTTTGCGATGGTATTTTTAAACCATAAGTTCAAAACTTGTGTAAGTGTTCTTTAGCCTGTTGATTTTTGTTCACAGTATTCAGCTACAATGAAATGTTTTGCAATAAGTCAGATTTGTGAACAATATCTGTTTTTGTTATTTTTACCTTATTGGAATCGAAATTAGGAATCGATAAGAAATGGAATCGATATGCAGAATCGGAATTGTTCAAATTCAAACAATACCCAACCCTAATGAGTAGTATAACCATATTGATCTAAACAGTCAGCACAACCAAAACAATGTTCTTCCGCAAAATGCATGCAGTTTCGTTTTAGAAAAGTTATAGAGTACAATTAGAAATAGAAATATTGTGCACAACACAATGAAAATTAAAAAGCAAATACAAGTTAACAACACCGCAGAATCAAGCCACAACACAATGGAAACAAGCCACAACACAACAACACGGCCACTATAGAGGGTGTGTTAAAGCGAACAACTTTATAAGGAAATGGTCTAATGAAATTGTCTTTTTTATTGTAGCACCATTTTTTTTTTTTTTATCCTTTAACTGCATTTATAACTTTTGAAATTAGAAGTCATTTATATGTCAATTTAAAGTGTCATTTAAAACGCCTAGTACAGTAAAAGCTGTTTAAAATTTGGATTTTGTTATACCATTACCTCTAGTACGAAGCATAAACTTTAAAGAATCCTTTAACTGGGCAAAATATGGGACTGTGAAATGAATTCAGCAGTAATGTTCAAAGTTCAAGGGTCCATAAAAATAAACATTATTATTGTAAAAAAGGTTCAAAATTTGGATTTCGTTAGTCCATTTACACTGGTATAAAGCCTGCATGTTCATTTTAACACACCCATGGTGGATGCGAAACAGCACCACGAAATGAGCTGATTGCGCAACAGACGGCTCTGTGTATTGGCCCCAATGGCCCATATGGGAAATTTAAGGGTTCATAAAAAAAAATAGTCTGGTTCAGTAAAACTGACAGAAGAAAATGACCAAATGTATGGAATTCCAAAGCTGCTAAAATAAAAAATGAATAAAGATACATAATTTTACAAAGAAATGTAAAAAAAAAAGAAAAAAAAAATGTAAATGAAATGAGTATTTATAATACTCTTAAGTATAACTAAGTTTTCATTTATTTATTTCCACTTTTACTCATTTCCACATTTATTAATTTCTTCATTTATTTTCTACATTTATTTTTCTGTTTGCTAATGAGGGGCGTGTTTTACCTCAGACATAGCAATCAAACTCAGAGTGGCAGTGCTGAAGCTTTGAGGCCACAGTGACCAAACGAAAGGCAAGAGGTGTGCAGATATGGCTTTGCAAGTCACACAGGCAATGAATGACTTCGACATGGACATATTATAAAGATGAGATGGACATCTTATAAAAACTTATAACAATCACCCTAACTGTGTATATAGGGTTACCATCCATACTCTTCATTCCAGACATGGCTGTAAAACATTTCCGGTCGGGATTTCTTTGGAATTAAATCAAATAAAAGGTGTCCATGCAAACACAGCTAGTGAGACACACATCTCACGCCATATAGCCATACATTATAGATACTTACACAGAAGCTAACTGCATTTTTAATGCATAAGGTCCAATAACAATGCTATTAAGAGGAGATATTTCCCTTATATATTGACTTCCCAGGGGCAATTTTATTATTATTAATCCTATCCTATATAATTTCACATGTGTACTTCCGTGTCAGTTATCAGATTGAAGACGTGGCTTCTGTTCATGTGTACCAAGACATTTTAGACAATTTTTTACAGCCATATACAGGATAAAAAGAGTATGTATGGTCGTCCTATCCAGTTTAGGTGATATTAAATGACTTAAACCGGGATATAAGATTTTGGATATATTGCCCATCTCTAAGTCATTCATTCCCTGTGTGACTTGCAAAGGCATATCTGCACTAATTTTGTCACGATACTGGAATTTCCAACTTCGGATATTCAATACCATTTTCGATACCACGGATAAAACTGCCATATATGCCGCCATACCGATCAATTGTTATTACCTCATAATTTTTTGATCATTTTGCAATAGCTTACACACAGAACAGGGAGGCTTTATTTGAATCATTGAACTAAATTTACACAAAAAAAGACAAGCAGTCGGTAATAAAATGAGAACAAATTGCAAATGATAGCTCAAATAAATACAATAAAGAGACACATGAAATAAACATGGATTTAAGTTTTTCAGGTTGGTCTAACAGTAATATTCAGGTAAGAAATAGGCATACTACAGTAAATGAAAGTAATCAAATGTAAAATAACACTGGATAGTCTTAATTGTAAAACTTAAAAACAGATTAATGCTTACAATTAAAGTTGTATTCAGTCAAGAGTGGCGAGTGATTCTGTCTTTTGTTCTCCGATCACTAGGACTGTAATCTCCCAGTCGATTAGTCGATTATTTGGTCGATACGTTCTTGCTCGACCAAAATTCTGATTGGTCGATTTTTTTGCCGCGTTCATTTCATTAGTTTTGCCGCGTTCATTTCATCAGTTTTTACCTATTTTTTGCCGCGTTCATTTCATCAGGTGGAAAGCACAAAATTGCTAATGGGGGTTTCACAGGTAACAGTCTGTCTTCAGAACACCCCCCTTGTTTTCACTTCTTTTGGATTAGCCCAACCCGAGAAGACAGACAGACAGATTGAAGAAAGTAGGCTACTAGAAGGTTTGCTGAATATTATTACTTGATCTGGTTTGTTTAATAAACATTCTTTTTTTATTATAGTGGACGTACCTTTTGTGTTTAAGAGTAAAAGATTTAAGTTAATAGTCTATTCGTGTCTCAGCCGCGAAGCTGAGCTCCTATGTTCAGCCTCGCTCTGTGCGAGCTGCAATGAAATGATAGTGTCTGTCAGTTATTATAATACATATGACAAAAACAATTGTCTAAATTATGTTGCATATTCCTCAAAAGTTCTTGTGATGATATCACTAGTTGACAACATAGTACTATTTTCGGAAATCATAGGCTATGATATTGCGCGCAGATGCACGTGATGCAACGCTGCAGAGCCGACAGACTCGTGTGTCAGACTCATTTCAGTGCAAAATAATTAGGTCAAAAACGATTTAATATACTGCAAATAGCCTACTAGTTTTTTTATGTTTATTTATAATTCATTCAGGCGGACAACAAGGCTCCCAAGTACTGCGCACAGTGCGCAGCTAATTAATTTAACGTTTTTTTTTCCTAATGTCATTTTTAGTCGAAAATTTCAGGACTTCAGTCGACCAAGATTTTCTTTGGTTGATTACAGCCCTACCGATCACCCTGACAGACAGCAGCAGGTTTAGGCTTATTAGGCTGCTGTCACTTTAAGAGCTTATGCATGGATCCAATATACTGCAGAAAAGGAGTATTGAAACCATTTCAGAATTGATACATATCAAAATATCAATATTTTTGACAACACTAGTCCTCACAGCTCTTGCATTTCGTTTGGTCACACCACAAGGTGTCACTGTGGTCTCAAAATGTTGCCCTTGCCACTCTGAGCTTGATTGCTATATCTGAGGTAAAACACATACCCCTCATTACCATACGGACAAATAAATGTAGAAATAAATAAATGTAGACAAATACAAACATAAATAAATGTGGAAATAAGTAAAAGTGCAAATAAACAAATAAATGAATAAATTATTTATTGTATTTATTATTTTGGCAGCTTTGGAATTCAATACACATGCAGATGTTCAAGTTTGTCACATCATGCCCAAAAGACTTGAGAGTGTAATGGTGCTTTAAGTACTGAGTTAGGGGTATGAATACTTCTGCAATGTATTCATTTCCTTTTTTTTTAATTTTAATAAAGTTATCACAAATCTGTTTTTAGCTTTGACATTATGGTGTGTAGAGTGTAGATTGATGTGAGAAAAAAGTAATTTAGGTAGCAGCAACATAAAATGTGAAAAGAATTAAGGAGTACGAATACCTTCGCAGGGCGCTGTATATAATGAGGACGGTTGGGGAATAATCATTGCCAAGAAAATTCATAGTCAGTCTTGCGTATGGCTAAAGATGGCCTTAGAATCACCAAGAGTTGGATATGACTGAAATGGTTAATGAGATGCTGCTGACTTGGAAACAAAATGCTGCTGACCCCAAACACCTCTTTATTGCCCAAAACCATTCCAGATTCCAAACACATCTACAAACACACCCAAAATGTAGCTGTCCCCAAATGCCCCATCTTGCCCAAAAATGCTGCTGACAACAAATCACTTTTTAACCCCAAAATGCTGCTGTTCCAAAACACCTCTTTAAAGCTAAAAACATTCCTCATTCAAAACATGCCTATAACACTCAAAATGTAGCTGTGCCAAAACGCCACATTCTGCCCAAAAAGAAAATGCTCCTGACACCTAACACCCCTTTACTGCCCTAAAATGTTGCAGATTCAAAACACCCCTATGACACCCAAAATGTAGCTGACCCCAAATGTCCCATTCTGCCCCAAAATGCTGCTGACCCCAAACACCCCTTTATTGCCCAAAAAGTTGCTGACTCGAATCGTGCAATGATACCCAAAATGCAGCTGACCCATAACTCCACTATTCTGAAAGATGATGGTGCCTAAAAGACCTGCTGCCTCAGAAAGAGGTCTATGAATGCACCTCACCAGCTTTTGAAATACGACCTGTCCCGTCCTGATGGGGGACAGATTAGCAGTTTGCTAATAAGACACAACAGTTGTCAAGTGGGCTGAAGAAGAGAAACTAGCCAGTCACAATAACTTCTGTGCTACTTATTCGCACAAATACCACGCACGTCCACTTTGGAACCCCAGGTTAAGCAAATATGGGTCCGTAAACAGGTGTTGTTTTACAGCTAGGCTCAGATTAGCCGGCTAACGTGCTAAATACTCACATTTGCGCAGCCACTTCATCCAGTGTCTCACGATCACGCTGTGATATTTCTTGTTTTCGATGCACCAGGCGGATAGTCCCTGAATGGATTCCATGGTGTTGGATACAGTCTGAAAACGACGGTCCAAAGTGGACTCAAAGCGCGGCGATGAGCCACTTTTGTGGCCGCTAGCGCCAGCAGTTCCAGCCGCCATTTTCAAGGTCTTCTAGTCGCGGACTCGCGGTGCTGCCGCTTACAGGTTCATGTGTAGATACTGCATAAACTCCATTATCACCAATATATTACAACAATACTTGACATGCACACAGTTTTTTTTTTGTTGTTGTTTGTTTGGGGGGTTTTTTTTGGTTTTTTTCTTTCTTTCTTTCTTTCTTTCTTTCTTTCTTTCTTTCTTATAAAACCTTTTCCTCCTTGCTCACACAGTCTTTGGTCTGAATCAAATCACAATAACAAGGATAATGTATTTTATCCATCACAGGGTGTAGAAAAAGAAACTTCAGCCTCGTGAAATCACTTTGAAACATAAATATGAATCTTTTATATTGATAAACTTTTATATTATAAAACAACCAGACATCCAGCAGGGGTCAGTCATGTTCAGATAGAACACTCGAGAATATGTGGACCTTCTAGTCTAGTGTATTCGTTATCCTACTGGCAACAAGTTAATCATATTAATAGCTATCAAGAGCACTTTCATTAAGTTAATACAGACAATCTATCGATTTCTCCTGGTCAAAATATATGTATAGATATATGCTAAATATATTTTGGACAAATATTTAATATATTTTAAATATATCAGAAATGGCAAAGACCTACTAAATTTATCAAAAGTGGCATAGTGAAATAAATACTTGAACTGTCAATGAATCAAAATCAAAGAATCCTGAAAAAATTATGTTTCCACAAAAATATTAATATTAGGCAGCACAACTGTTTTCAACATTGATTAAAAAAAATTCTTGAGCACCAAATCAGCATATTAATATGATTTCTGATATGTGACACTGAAAATTCAGCTTTGCCATCACAAGAATAAATTACAATTTGAACTATATTAAAATATACATTTTAAATTGTAATATTTCACAATATTGCTTTTTAACTGTAAATAAAATGTTTAATAAAAAAAAATGCAGCTTAAAGAGATTTATTTCAAAAACATTTAAAAAAAAATGTACTGACCCCAAACTTTTGAATGCTATAGTGTATATTTAAAATATATTTCCATTTAATTTGTTTGCTCTATATAGGCTATGCCATAACTGATATCTAAAAAGAAAGACAATAAAAAAGAAAGAGACTGCAAATAACAATATAAGAAACTTTGAAACATTTAATGATATCAAAAAGTGGAACGTTGAAAAACATTTCAGCAACCTTGACTTGAAAAAACTTTGATATAATAATAGTAACAAACAGAAAATGGGTTTAAACAATCAATAGAAAATAAGAACAGTGCTACAATGCCTGACTTTTTTAATTTTGAGGAAGATTTTTTATTTATTTAAAAAATATTTTCCTCAAAATTCTACCTTCACAATTACATGAAGCTGTTAAGTGCATTAAAATGTTAATCAATATATTTTCATATGCACTTTTCCCTTATAGTACAATCTCCATTATGATGGCAACAATACACTCATGTATTTTCACGATACTCGTACAGCTGTGACTACATGCGTCTCAGTCAACAAAAGTTCTTCTCATTAAATACTGTATCTCTAATTTCAGATTATTCTCTACAAATAGATAAATAAAAGTCGTATCTTCCTCAGTGTGATCTTTACAGTGTGGGACACTCCACATACTCGTAATTAACTTGAACATATGTTTTAGAGAATGGTTAATAATTACAATGCTTTAAATGGAAAAGGACTTTTTAGGTGAGTAGAAGGGAACAACTGTGCAATTTTCTAAAACAAAAACCTAGATTTCTGTGACAAAATGAACTATTACAACATGGAAGCAGAACAACATAAATGTGCAAACTGTGTTTGGCAAGAAAATTTTCAATAAATGACCATTTGCTTTCCAGATTATAGAATAACACTTCATGATGCATCCCATCAGTTGTTTGGCTCTCTGTATCTTAATAAAAATACAACACTGAACTATGAAAATGGCCCACGGCCCACATGTACGGACTCTCAAGGGTCATTTTAAGGCTGCTTATAAGATCTCAGAATGTTCAAGTAAAGAAGTAATAAATAAAACTGCCTCGAAAATATCCTCCCATACTGCAAATCAATTCCAGAAAAGTGGTTTTCAATTCAAGTCAAAGGACATTAAGGTAGATTTTCTGGACGTTTTATCAGACTATTCTTCTAGCTTCCCATTGCCATGTTCATAAATATTGTTGGAAGCCTGTGTTATCATGAAAGGCAGTGCAGTCGAGTGTTTGATAGCTGTGCATGTTTCACCGGTTGACCATATGGCTCAAGCACGTATTTTAAGACACATCTCTGACCTCTTAGGACTTTAGAAATGTAGAATCTATAATCTTATGCCATACTGTACATATGATAACTTCTGTGGTGTACATATATGTGGCAAAATGTAAAGTCTGACTAACTGAACAACACTTTTCACTTTGTGAAAAACAATGATTTCCCAATATCAACAGGCTGGAAAAAAATGGCCATTCCTTTAAATGCGAGAAACTTCAAAACATTATGTGTTTAACATCTCTGTGCAATGATGTTTACTATTAACCTGTTTTTCTGGCCCCTCTCCTTTTACAGATTCGCACACATCTTTCCCACTTATCATCAAGTCTGCTGGTGCGTCAGAAGTAGGAGTCGTGGAGGACACTGACCAGTCCTGCATAAACAAGATGCTGCCGTCTGTGGCTGATGGTGGTATTACAAGCGGAGGCGGTCTTCCTTTCGCAGTCACAGGGGTTTCGTTTAAGGAATTTGTCTTTTGCTGAACTTGAAGATGCCTGTTTTTGATGCGTTTGGATTCAGATGTCATTTTATTTTGATTTGTACAGATCGCACTGTCTTCTTCAAGTTCGCTAAATGTGGTTTCAGAGTTGCTGAGCCATGAGCTAGTATCGCTGGGGCTTGGTCCTCGATCGTCCTGTAGAATACGTTTGCTGCTCGAGGAACCTTGCGAGTCAGAGTCTGACCAACTTAATCTGCGTTTCTGAAAGAAAAAGGGTTCTGATGAGGAATTGAACCATTCAAGATTGTTGTAGATTGTAAAGGCCCTGATATACCCTGATAACACAATGGCTTTATGAAAACATTTTATTTAGGCTTTTATTCACATAAAAACGTTATGAATTTTTTGAAGCGTCTAAGCGTCAGTTGCGTAGCTGTAAATGGAGGAACAGAAAGCTCTCAGATTTCATTAAAAGATCTTCATTCCGAAGATGAACGGAAGTCTTACGGGTTTGGAACGGGTTTGGAGTGAGTAAATAATGATCAAATTTACATTTTTGGGTGAAGAAAAACTTTTTGAACCGAGAAGAAACTTGTTGCTTATCTCATTCGGTTTGTTTGTTTCAAAGCACTTCTATCCGCTTACCTTTACAGGAATATGTAACTGGTCCTGATTCCAGCGTGGAGGCAGACTAGCCATAACATTTTGGAATGAAGGGGTGCCATCGCGATGCTGAGGCCTCACCTGAGGGAACCAAGCCTTTAACATCATCTCCAGCTGCAGAATAGTGCCCATATACTTCTCCCTATGGAGGTATAGCAGAAAAATATGATTTAATAAAAGGCATTATATGCATTCAATCTAATGCAGAGAAATGCATCGTTCAGTAGAATAAAATAAAATACCCAAGGTCAGGTTTTTGTAGAACACCCACAATCCTTCGCAGTCTATCCATGGCAACACTCTGCTGAAACGTGCTCAAACCTGCCAAAAAGAAACAGATTAATAAATAAAATAGATACAGAATTACATAAAGTGTGGACATACACTACCATTCACATGCTTGGGGTTGGATTTTTTTGAAAGAATTCTCTTATGCTCGTCAAGGCTGTGTTTATTTGAAATCAAAACTTTAGTAAAAACTGTAATAGAAAACAAATATTTTAAGTTATAATATTTTCAATATTGTAATTACATTTTAAAATAATTTATTCCTGTGATGATCAAGCTGGATTTTCAGCATCATTACTCCAGTCTTCATGGTCACATGATCTTTCAGAAATCATTCAAATATGCTGATTTGGTGCTCAAGAAACATTTCTTATTATTATCAATGTTGAAAACAGTTGTGCTGCTTAATAATTTGATGGAAACCTAATTTTTTTCAGGATTCTTTGATGAATGGAAAATGTAAAAGAACAGCATTTATTTGAAATAGAAATCTTTTGTAACATTATAAATGTCTTTACTGTCATTTTGTATCAATTCAATGCAATCTTAATGATTAAAAGTATTAATTTATTTTTAAAAAAATCTTATTGGCCCCACTTTTGAAAGGTAGTGTATATAGAATTTTTTTAACGCATTACCTTTTTCATATCGACCTGTTTTCAACCCATTCAACAGCTCCAACAGGGGCCTGATGTACCCATGCAGCTCCGAACACTGTAAAAGAAATTATATTAAGACATGCATTTACCAATAAAATCATCATAGAAACATTTAAAAACGCACAATAGATTTAGAAACTGCAAAACTGTCTTGGAGGCCATTTTAAAGCAATGGGCTGCCTTAAGACTTCAAGAGAGGAAGAAGAAGAACACTAACGGATCCAGTAAGTGCCTACGCACCTTCAGTGCTTCGCCCCTAAAGATGACTCATTCTGAATTTCCCAAGCTTTGTGTTATTAAAGTTGCACACAGATCAATGTATCAAAATGACCACCCACAATTGTAAGCCAATGATACCACCAGGTGATCAGATACAGCCATGGTAAAAGGAGCAGCTGTAATTTATTTTTTAACAAGGTTCCTGATCATTTCATTAAGATCTGATTTGTCTGTTCGTAACATTTCAGCACATATTGGTTTGTGCATCTGTCACATTGGGATGCAAGGACTTTGCAAAGAGGCTTATATCGAAGGATGGCCCAGTTCCCAAACTATATTTGACATGACAGCCACTCACAAGCTGATGTGTGAGAGAATGTGCTTAGTAATGGTGTGCATTTCACATTTGAAATGGGCGCTTAAAGGTACAGCGGCCTAAAATGTACTGCTTACATGTAAGGCTCAGAGAAATGGTCATAAAAAACTACTCGACTGAAATAAGTGGATCTCATGAGAATTTTTTTATTAAAAACAATGAATAATAAAAAAAAGTACCTGACCTATTTAAGCATGTTTTAATCTTATTTTGTAGTAATGTTTATTTTGTAGTGTGTAATGTTGCCGTTTGAGCATGTAAAGGGTCTGCAAAGTTACAAAGCACAAAGTCACTCCAAAG
This sequence comes from Abramis brama, assembly GCF_963993115.1. Lineage (NCBI taxonomy): Eukaryota > Metazoa > Chordata > Actinopteri > Cypriniformes > Leuciscidae > Abramis > Abramis brama. Next base: position 11,395,415 of record NC_139974.1, read on the forward strand.
GAAGTGATGACTATATCTACATCAGTATATATACTGTATCTGTATCTGTATCTATAGCAGTAAGCACTGTTTCCGAACTCCCTGAAACACCTCAATTGTAGCCTTAAGTTTTCTTCCGGGTAACGTACACATCATACTCATACTCAGGCATACTCAAAAAGAAGTAATTAAAGGGTAACTCTCGCCAAATTGCAACCTAGGCTATTTTTGTTAATCTACCCGAGTCAAACATTCGTGTAAAAGCATAATTAGAATGGAAACGCCACTTTTAAGATTGACCGTATTTTCGTTTTCGGTCAAACTGCCTTTTGAATGGGAGTGCTAGGGGCACTACAGTGATAGCATCAAAATCGATATTTTTAAAACACTAAGGAGGCTCGACACAACATTAAACTGTGCTTGAAGTTTCACCAGGGGCTCTACACATGAACTCAAGCATTGGCAACATTGTTAGTGTGTACACAAAGTTTACTAAAAAGAAAGGTTTTGTACAACTCACTTTATCAGTTAGTGGTTCCGGTGGCTGGAATTTTGTCAGACAAAAGTAGTCGATCTCCGAATGCAACGTAACATGAGGAGAGTAAAGATGGAAAGATCTTTACCCTCCTCATGTTACGTTGCATTCGGAGATCGACTACTTTCTGCTGACACTTCAAGCACATTTTCATGTTGCGATTTTGATGCTATCACTGTAGTGCCCCTAGCACTCCCATTCAAAAGGCAGTTTGACCGAAAACGAAAATACGGTCAATCTTAAAAGTGGCGTTTCCATTCTAATTATGCTTTTACACGAATGTTTGACTCGGGTAGATTAACAAAAATAGCCTAGGTTGCAATTTGGTGAAAGTTAGCCTGACATAATGCAAACGTAGGCTGACACTAATGCAAAATATAAGAGAAGCAGAACGCATGAAAATATCACAGGGTAAAGAGATTTTCAGACTTACTTTGCGTGCAAACCTCAGGTCTCCCTCTGTGGGAATCCTTTCATATGGAGCCGGGTTCTGACTGTTGTAAGCTGGAGATGCCGAGAAACATCCAGTTTGACCAATTTCAACTCTGCCACTCCTCTGGTTCACGAAGGTGAGAGTCGATTTGGAATTTTGAGAGCTCCCATTGGCCAAGCTTTGGATCTGGCAAAGCTTTGGATCAGGCACAACACCTGCAGCTTTACTCTCAGAGGTGAAGACCTCAGATTCGTCCTCCGTCTGGTCACTCTCACTGTACAGGAGAGAACTGGGGGTTGAGGAGAGGGAATCTTGCATTTGCCACTTGGAAGGACTTCCTGGTGACAGCATCACTGAAATGTGAGAAAACAGATATGTGTGAGGTGGCAGATTGTTTAAAGCTGAAGAGCGATGGGCTGAAATGAACAGAACTGATGGCAGCAAGTGATAGCCTATCTCTGAAGGGAACATGGCAGCTGAAAAGTATGAGGAATGTGAAATACAGCTGAGAGAATGTTAACAAAAAGCCCAATAGGGGAAGGGGCCGGTTGCCGGAACTGTCACTGGTATGTTTTGAACACTAGGGTTGCAAATCCTTGTAAAAACTGCTAGAATGACTTAGAGGATTGACTACAATTGTTTAAAAATGACTAATTACCATTCAACTACTTTTCAAAAGTTTGTAGTAGTTAAGATTTTAATATTTTTGAAATTGTCTTATTGCAAAAACATTTCTTATTATTATTAAAGTTGATAGTAGTTGATACTAGATTGAAGTAGTGGAAACATTTTATATCCTTTTACAAGGATCCTTTTCCTTATCCTGATACAATTTTTCAAGATTCTTTGATGAATAGAAAATTTAAAAGAAAATCATTTATGAGTGAGTGAGTGGGTGGAGTGAGTGGAATGTGTGGTGTGTGTGAGAGGGAGGGAGTGAGTAGAATGTGTGGTGTGAGTAGGTGTGTGTGTGAGTAGGTGTAGGTGTGTGTGTGAGTAGGTGTGTGTGTGTGTAGGTGCGTGGCCTGGTAAACCCTACATTATGGAGACAAAATGTCCCCACAAAGATGTCAATATCCGAAATCTGGTCCCCATTAGGAAAGTGATGTTTTTTGAAAATGTAAAAATGCAGAAAGTTTTCAGTGATGGGTAGTTTTATGGGTAGGGTTATTGTAGGAGGATAGAATATACAGTTTGTTCAGTATAAAAATCATTATGTCTATGGAATAAAACATGAAAACACAATGTGTGTACAGTACATAAAAACATGTATATGTTGGCAGGATAAGTACAAAGCTGAACTACTGGCTTGACTGGACTTGAAGAAAATAAACCTTATTGTTGAGGTTTCCTGACAGACAAAATAAATAAATCTGTAAGTCAAGAAATAAGAGAGGTGCTAGCACCAAACAAACAATTGGCAACAGACAGTGTGGATAAAAAAAACGAATGCAGGAACACAGGATATAGTCCAAAACAGAAAGAGAGATCACAGAGATACCACAATTATCCTGTTTAAAAATCGCACTACCCATGAAGAACAGCACGCCATGTTCCTTTCACTAGGTCAAAGGCCACAATACCACATATGGTTTGTATCTTAAGAAAAAAAAACATAGGAGTTTTGAAAAGCACAAGAATATAATATGTGCATGCCTATAATGCATATACCCTATAATGTTGTTTAGATGGACAGCTATAAATACAGTGTAGGGTTTCAGAATTGACCGAGTTGAAGAAAACACTCTCGAGGGCATGTGGCTCATAAAAAAATAAACAGCTAGGCGGTGCCATTAAGACAAATTAACTTTCACCAGATGGACTGCTTGGTGGTTTAAAAAAGATCGATATAGAAGAAGAAAGACATATCGTTTTGGATAAAAGCTTTTGCAATATGAATAAATGTAACATGTAAATATTAAACATTTAAAGAACACTATTATCTATGCTGAGTTGACTAAGCTGTCTTGGAACGTATGTTGTGACGCATTACAATCCATAAAAATGTTAGCTTTTAAGCCAATAAATAGAAATATTGAAAAAAAAATTATTCTTTATATTGAATACATGAAATCTTCACATAAACATGAAAATCATTATAAAAGTAATAATAAAACATCAACCACATGTGGGAAAACAACAACAGAAAATATCACCGTAAGAGATCTTGATCAAATGTAAACGTTCACCAGTTTCAGGTTGTAATGAAAATATAATATCCTACTTTTCAAATTATTTTTAATTGCAATTATGACATGATGACAGACATAAACAGACAAAACAAAGGGATAATGCAGCTCAACATGGTGTAAACACACAACAAGCGAGATGGCAAACACGTGTAGCATTTCTGGAATATAACGGAGATATTTATTAAAAAATGTTAGATGTAAAAATTCTTAATTCCCTTACCTTAATACTGGGTCGATTCTGGGTCGGTACCACAACAACCTAGCGCCACTGACACGACCTGACCTGACCTGTTGTATAGTAGTTTCATGCAATATACTGCTCAATAAGATTGTGTGTCGACGTCTTCGTCGTTCGCAGTATTGTCCTGAGAGATTTTTTGGACTTCTATCCTCTTCCTTTCTCCACTCACGTGACGTCACGTCACTCTACAGCGAGGGACAACATGTGAATCGCATTCGCTACACGTGCTGGACAAAAGCCAAGGCAGACTGCGCTCCCATTGGCTGAGAGATCAAAGACGAGTCGCTGATTGGACAGAAAGTAGAACCAATCCCTAAGTATCTGAGTCGGGATTGGTCGGCCTCACATGTTTGCACACCCCCCTCTTCGCACGTGGCATTCGAGTGGAAAGGCAGATACTACGGATTGAATCACGTTATACAGACGGTGCTCGTTGTTCCACATTAGAGGAAGAGTTTGTACCCGTGACAGTTTGTTTGGAACATAACAACATTTACCGACAACGCTCTATTTTAGATGACCCTCAAATTATTTTAGAGGTAACCACAGCAATATGATACTTCTAATTACATTATTTTCCTATTTCTGACAGATTTAAGTAGAAAAAAAAACATGAAAAAAATGCGTGTTTTGTCGAAAAATCTACACGAGAATTGATATCTAGAATAAATATTTGTTGCTTCAACCAAAATAAATGGTAACTGAAATAAAATATAAAAATGCTTAAAATATAAAAAGCTTTTCCAAGGCAACATTTCTCATTTTCATTTAGTTTAACTTAATGTAGCTATACTAAAATAAGTAAAACTGAAAGAAAAATAATAATTATATATATATATATAAATATATATATATATATATATATATATATATATATATATATATATATATACATTATTCTGTGAATACTGTATATATATTTATACATAATTTATATTATATAAATGATTTATATATAAATAGCATATTTTCTTAAATATATACATGAATGTGTATATACAAAATAATTATACACACATATTTTATGTAAACACAAACTTTTATTTTGGATGTGATTAATCACGATTAATCGTTTCACAGCCCTGATATATGTATATATATATATATATATATATATATATATATATATATATATATATATATACAGTGCAATGCATAAGTGAATACACCCATGCTAAAGTTGACTAAAAAGAGGAATAAAAAATCATATTTTGGAAATTGAACTTAATGCCTTCATTTAAAAAATTAGGAAAAATCCAACCTTTAAGGACACCAATTTTCTTTGTGAATGAATAATGTATCGTAAATAAATAAATGTTCTTCCTTAAAATACATGGTGCATAAGTGAGTACACCCCTATGTTAAATTCCCTTAGAGGCAGGCAGATTTTTATTTTTAAGTATTTTAAAAAAAAAATGTTTAGGATACTATGCATCCTGATAAAGTTCCCTTGGCCTTTGGAATTAAAATAGCCCCACATCATCACATAGCATTCACCATACCTAGAGATTGGCATGGGGTACTTTCCATAAGATCATCTCTCAATGCAAATCAAACTAGCTTTTAGGCTAACTGAAATAAAATCATGCCAATCTCTAGGTATGGTGAAGGCTATGTGATGATGTGGGGCTATTTTAATTCCAAAGGCCAAGGGAACTTTATCAGGATGCATAGTATCCTAAAAAAAAATATAAAAAAATACTTAAAAATAAAAATCTGCCTGCCTCTATGGGAATTTAACATAGGGGTGTCCAAACTTATGCACCCTGTATTTTAAGGAAGAACATTTATTTATTTACGATACATTATTCATTCACAAAGAAAATTGGTGTCCTTAAAGGTTGGATTTTTCCAAATTTTTTAAATTAAGGCATTAAGTTCAATTTCCAAAATATGATTTTTTTATTCCTCTTTTTAGTCAACTTTAGCATGGGTGTATTCACTTATGCATTGCACTGTATATATATATATATATTAAATGAATTAAAATTAAAATTGATACAATTATAATTGTATCTCATTAATACTAAAATAACACTGGTGTCACATTAAAATGCATTTTGGAAGATTAACTATTGTGTCCCAAAAATTATCCAAGAAATCCCTTTTAAAGAAGTCATTGCATAATCCACTCACTACCCTTTGACTTCTTTGTATTTTAGACTTTCAAATGTGGATCATTATCAAAGTTTGTGTTGGTGAACTTTCCTTTTCTAGTTGATAGCAGAACTATGATTGTTAGTCTGACAAAAAAAAAAAAAAAAGAGAGAAGAGAAGGTCAGCTCAGGACAACAAGCGTTATTGGCTCAGTTTCATTCAAAACAAATGAGCTAATGAGTCTGCTCCCTGTGGTCAGCGAAATTACCAGGCAATAATATCCACATACATTATTGTATTCTGGGCTTTGGCTTTTTGGTTATTATGATCAAAAGGACACTTTCAAGAGTAATTATGAGTCTTTCGGGGCAGATGAATTCATTTTGAGCCAAAAACAATATTCAAGTATAGTGCGGTCACTACTGAGGACCTACTGTGTGACAAAGATTTGGTATACATATTTTTAATGTATTCTGAATCCAAAATCAGATTATAGTTAGATTATTCACAGAGTATTATGGAAATTACAGAATTACTGTGAACAGAACCTTTAATTTTACATTTTTATTATGTCTGCATCACATGACAGCATTCACGCATGAATGCATTGAAAGCTTATTCACAAAACACACTTTTTCAATCTTTAAACCACTGAAGGTCACCGATTCCAGCTTCCTCCAGCACTGTTGTTGCCCACCAGGTCAGCAGCCAATGCACACAACAGAATATAGGTCACATGTTAACCATGCTCTACATTCTCAAAGTCAACTTACCCTCACTCACAATGATAATCACAACTCTATTGGAAGCCGTTATTGTTCACAGCTGGAGAGATAAACTCATCTGTAGCTGACCAATATACTTGCACTTGATTAAGTCAAACATGTGTGGGTTTTTAGCTGACATTTTAAGATCACTGAAATGCAGTTTTTATTATTTAGATATAATTTATAATATTAATAAGATATAATGCCTATATAGTTTTTATAAACTTTTATTTTAGTTTTAAGTCGTGTCCCAAATGACACACTAAACTATGCACTATATACTCAACCATAGTGTATTAAGTCTGAGTCTGATAGCCCTCCTTCTCCACTACGTAATTAAAGATACAACAGTTGTGCATTTATACTATTATACTTATACAATTTATACTACAAAACGTCATAGAATAGTGCATGGAATGCACCTTTAGTATAAGTTATTTGTGCATCAACTTAATAAAAATGAGAGCTCAAATATAAGTTAAAGTTTTTATTTAATAGTTTATTTCAGTTCAAGAGCCAAATAACATATCAGTTACAATTCAGTTATTTTTCTTAAAAACTAAATAAATAATGAATGTTTTCTTTAAAAAAAATTATGAAAACAAAAAAATTAAATAATAATAATAATAATAGTAAGTAATAAACTGAAAATAAATAAATAAAAATGATATCCTCTTTCCTGCATAGATACGTTAAATTCATCCTTGTTGTTCACTTACTGGTCGATTGTTGATTTCACTGTGTTTTAGCATGAAGGAGAGGCTCCATCCACAACTATGAACTCCCTGACCCAGCAGCCCGTCCCCCTGGTTTACAAACAAGAATAATGTGAACCCTGGGGCAGAATGCTGTCACATGACTATACAGCTTGGGGTATTTTTCAGCACATAGTTCAACATGCACAATTACACCAATCAAACAAACAGATCTTTTGGATACAATAATTATGTTCAAAAACAGGAAATCATTTAAACGTTGACTGTAAATAAACAACTCTGTAGTGAAAAAAAATGGATATTGTGAATGACAATTGTTTAGGCCCAAAGAAACTGAAGCAACAGGAGTGGCACATCTTACTTTTTTTTTTGCTAGTTAGACTTAAATGGAAACCAGTGGCGGAGCCAGGATTTTTTCAGGGGTGGCCAGGCAAGGGCCAGCAACCAGTCTGGGGTGGCACAGAAATCTTAATTATTTTATCATAAAAAATAATTTGACTATAATGTATTGGACTGTTTTAGTGCCTACACAACTGAATAAAGTTAATTTGTACTTAATTGTAATTGAGATAGTAGTGCATTAGGAATCATGGAATACTGAGTGAATTTTATATATTTTTTATTATTACCCACCACCTCATATTAAAATTAATTAAATAGTAATAAAAGGGCACACACTATAGCTAAAGTTCAACTTGCTCTGTTAGCTTGGTTCTGGTTCTCAAAATCTCCAATAGCTTGTTCTACATTGTTGCATCTTCATGGATGAGATAACATGCAGATAATACTGTAGTCCAAAGATTATTCAACCTTCAATGCGTTTTATATAATCAATGAACTCTTCAACCAATTCTGAGTTTGTCAAAAAAAATGTTTAACTTTCTATATTAGTTGTCAAAATAAATAATTGCAACAGTTCTATCATACCGAAATTAAAAAGGAAAACAAAAGTTGTCTTTTGAATCCCCATGTGCAAGAATGTGAACAAGGCGGAAGTCAACAGCACATAATGTACAATGTTATGTTTTTCATAATGTAATGTTGCCAGAATGTAAAATTAAGTTATTTTATGGATTTAAAAATTATCCATTTTTGTTTGTCCTTTACAAATGAACGCAAAATGAATGCCTATCTTCTAGTACAAATGCAGTGCTCACATTTATTTGGACATTAAAACATTACATATCCATTTGTGCCTTATATTGTGATCTCACATAGCAGAATATTTTAATCCAGACACATGTGACACATGTATAACAAATACATGCATGCAGTTTTGACAGCTTTAATCGCCTTTTTGATTCATGAGTTAATTGACGACAGAACTACGGCTACAGCACGCCGCATTTGCACGTGATGTGCGTACCGCAAGCACAGTACAACGGCTGTCAGCCGTATGACAGGAAAGTTAGTTAGTTTTACTGACATTTGGCCTGACAACATCTCATCTTACCGAAGATACACTCAAAAAAATGACTCATTGGACAAACTCAATTTAATTGATGGCAGGATTTCCATCCAATAAATATGTGTAGCCCCAACTTACAAAAAACTAATTCATGCAATGAAATGTAATTAAGTTGGTCCAACTCAATTTTGACCAACTTAAATGAGTTGGTCCAACTCAATTATGAGCAACTTAAATGAGTTGGTCCAACTCAATTATGAGCAACTTAAATGAGTTGGTCCAACTCAATTTTGATCAAATAGTTTAAATGAAATGGATACATTTAAAAATAAGTTTTAAGCTTCTTAAACTTAAATTAGAACATTTCATTGAAAAATCAATTAGGAAATCCTTATTTTGTACCCCATAGAGACAAGAGACAAATCTTGATCGAGATGTTTTTATTTAAAACTCAATAGTGCAATAGTTATTTCATGTGAAAAGTACTTAGAAAAATGCAAGTACACATTTTAAAGCCTTTTTCCAAACATGTACAAATGTCTTTGTTCTTATTGAACACAAATGAAGATATGTTAAAGAATATGGGAAACTGAACAGTTCTGGGCCACCATTGACTTCCATAGTAGGAAGAAAAAACAACAACTATGAAAGTCAATGGTGGCCCAGAACTGTTAAGTTTCCCAAATTCTTTAACACATCTTCCTTTGTGTTCAACAGAACAAATAGATTTATACAGGTTTGGAACAACCCCGGGATCAGTAAATTATGACAGAATTTTCATTTTTGGGTGAACTATCCCTAAAGACAAGAACGACTAAGTAGAAATACACACAAAAAGTGTGTAAGAAAAAGCATGAAAGAGTGTTAAAAAAAAAAAGTGTGTAAAAAAAGAAATTGTGTGTTAAAAAAAAATTGTTCATTAGGATTTTCTGGATAAACTTGAAGGTGTACTTGAAGTTGTCAGGAAAATTAAGATCAAGAGCATAAATGAGACCGAACAGCATGATGAATGCCAGGATCACGCAGTCTAGGTCCCTCAAAACCTTAATGCCCTCGATCACAACTCCTATGTCTTCTGTACAATCTCCTCTTTGGATTTTGTAAATCCCCATGACTGTGTTTGGGATTTCATTTTCTGCATCCTCAGTGGCCTGGACAAAACACAAAACACTTTGGTTAAGCCCAGGTGAATTTGACCCTTTATATTTTAAAAGTAATCAGCAAATTGCATTGCTACTTTTCACTTTTACTATTACATTGTTGGCTGCCATTTATTTCCATTTTATGGACATAGACATACACATCTGAAAACTTCTACAAATTCTATTGTGTTCAGATGAACAATGAAAGGCATACACAAAGTTATTACCCCTGCAAAATTATTACTATTAAAAATATTATTTTATTAAAATGAATAAAACAAAATATTATTATTCCACTAATACATATTTTATTGTGAAATGAAAATGAAAATTGAGCATTTAATAATAATCAATCATATATTCTTTTAAAATATAGAAGTATTAACAGAATTGTTGTTATATTCATAATAATCACTTACCACATACTCCTTGAAGAAAGAATCTGGATATTCAGTCGGGTAGATCATCAGGCCTTTCAGGGTGCACTCTCTCCTGATGTTTATGTTGTCACACTACAGCAGGGGGAAATCAAGACTGAAATTAGCCAAATGCAGAAAGCTGTACAATAACTAGACAAAACAAAAGACATTGCATGCATTTATACTAACAGAGTCTGTGATCCCCAGGGCGTTTTTGATCTTTTGCCCCTTCACTCCTCCTTTGCTCTTGAAGATCTGCATCAGTTTATCTGAAAAGTGGTCCAGCTGTAAGAACATTGATTGCAGTGGCTTCGTAGTGATCTGCATGAACTGTGTTCACCTTCAAAATAGAAAAAAAACAACAACAAAAAACAATTTCTTACTACGAAAAGAACCTAATAACGACTAAAATAAAACACTACATAACATGTTTACTTACTTCACTCTGCTGAAAAAGAGCTGGCCATTGATTCTTGAACACCTCTATCATGGGCATTGGTTGACGACAATGGGTTTGAAGTCTATTAATGAATGTGGAATGTAGATTGTGTTTCCGGTATCTGTGGGTGTTAAATGTCCTGTAAATATTACTTTCAAATGCACATCCTACAAACATACACTGAACTGTTTCATTATGCCTGACATGTCCATTTATGTGTTGAAAATAATCTTTCTGTTGCTAGCTCCATGCATGAACACACATGATACTGGAATGTTGTTAATTCTTCTGGCTTTGGAGTTTCCTGTTTAGCATGTATTTTGTACATGTGATTAAGAAGCTTACTACATATACTAAACGTGCATGGGCAATCTGTGTATGGACATGGATAGCGAAAACTGCCACTAAAGCACAGATGAGTCTGCCTAAAATGCTGCAGCAACAAATACCTGCTAGCTAGTTTCGATGGACACATTCTTTGCACTGCCACATTCACAATCCTAAAAAGAAGAATAAAAAAGTATTATAAGATACCATATTTAAAAAATGTCACAAGGAGCCTAAATCAGAATATTTGAATATGACTTAATATAAATAGGAGGTTGCTGTTCACCTGGTCATGTTCATAAAACTGTGAAAGAGAAGATGTTGATTAGGAGTGGGAACCAGTACTCACATGAAAATATGCTTTTTGTTTACATGGTTCTGTTTTACCTAACTCGTTCACTTAAGGGATTAGTTCACCTCAAAATGAAAATTTCCTGATAATTTACTCACCCCAATGCCATCCAAGATGTTCATGTCTTTCTTTCTTCAGTGGAAAAGAAATTAAGTTTTTTGAGGAAAACTCAGGATTTTTCTCCACACAATGGACTTCAACGGTAACCAAATAGTTGAAGTCCAAATCAATGCAATTTCTAAGGGCTCTGAAGTGCTTCAAAGGGCTCTGCATGATCCCAGCTGAGGAATAGGGTCTTATCTAGCGAAACGATCGGTCGTTTTCTAAAAAAAAAAAATCCTGAAATGTTTTCCTCAAAAAACTTAATTTCTTTTCCACTGAAAAAAGAAAAACATGAACATCTTGGATGACATTAGGGTGAGTAAATTATCAGGACATTTTCATTTTGAGGTGAACTAATCCCTTAATATGACACTTTACAATTCTCTCAAGTAATTAAATTGATTTTAAAATAATTTTAAATGTTTACTTGGTACAATTGTCTATATCTATCTATAGCGTGCATTGTGTTTCATCGTGCAACTGATACGCAAAAATTACTTTTTATATCATATTATACGCCATCAAAGTGCGTATGTAATATATATAGATAGATAGATAGATAGATAGATAGATAGATAGATAGATAGATGGATAGATAGATGCCTATTTTTTTGAGAAACGAATGGGAGTTTACAGAATACATAGATCGATAATTTCAACAAATATGCGTTTTATAGCGTTAATCAAATAGCGTGTTTACTGCAAAAATAGACGACCATCGTCCATTCTGTCACATTTTTCAGGTGTTCTGACTGATGTAACTTAGGCTACCCGTCTGTCACTTGCTCTGATTTACCATGGACAGCTCAGCTACGATGTTGTAAATGGGTAGTTTACATGATAAAAGTAATCTAATATTGAGATATACGTTCTACCTTATGTACTTCTAGTTTTAATTATTTAAACAGGCCTTTGAACAAAAAAGGCCTGTCGTGTATTTTTCCCCCACAGCGCTTAATGTCATATGGCGATTGTGAAACACGGAACACCTCACTTTCATGATTGTATGGTGAAATGTCTTATTTTTCATGTTAGGCAGGTCAAATTTGATCAAGAAAAACGCACTGTGGCCAATTCAGCGTGAGTGAGTGACGCAGCTAAAAATAGACTCGGCGCCGAAACAATCGCGGCGATAGCAAGCCTCCAATTCATTTTATGACGGATATATCAATCCAGCTAGCAAGCCAATAAGTTAAGAACCAATTTTGCACAGTTACAGTCAAATTCGGGATCGTTAGACTGGTCTAACACAGAATTTGCACGTTGCGTGAGTAAGTTAAGCTATCGAAGGGACACTTAAAACAATTCACCTCGCATAACTTTCACTGCTGTTGCATATTTCACTCAAAATTATGATATAAGTTACACATCCTCTTACAGTGAGATAAATTCTTTATTACAAATACTCAAGCAAGATAATACTTACCAATAACGAATACGACGTTGCAGTCCTTGCGGCGGCAGACGATAAAATGGCGGCCACATCCTCTGAGCATGTTCTTCTCTGAGCTTGTCTTGCACATGCGCAAATGGCGCTCTCCGAAGCCAAATAAATTTGAGTTAACCAAATTAAATTAAATCTCATAGATGACACTATTTATACATTTTACGTTAGACTTATTAAATATATATACGTTTTATTCCTAATTAGATATATTTAAATAAAGTGAACACAATTTAAATGTGTCATACCTAAGAAGGCCTTGAATCATTTTTTTGAGTGTAGCCAACTGAATAAGGACAACGCGCTTTTCTCAGCATCTGACAGAAGTGTCACAAGCTTTCACACACATTTTCTAAAATAAAAGTAGCATCAGAAAAAAAGAGAATTACGTTTGTTGTTGACTGCACACTATTCGACTTCCTCAAAACGGTCTTGCAACCCACCAGTTGAGATTGACTCTATATTTACTATGTGCATATCACTGTCTGATGTTCTGCTGAAGCTCATTCAGCACTTGCAAATTTCCGCACTCGTTTGACTTGCGCCTGGCGCTGAGGTGAAGTTGGAGTGTGCGTCTGAAAAGTCACACGTTTTTTGTGGTCTTAAAGAGACGGTTCAGCGTTTTAAAAAACGCGATTTTTGTCAATAAAAAAAGAGACAGAAACAGCAGTTGTGAGAGGGGTGGCCAAAGGGGTGGCCAAGCTTAGACCAAGGGTGGCCATGGCCACCCCTGGCCACCCCCTAGCTCCGCCACTGATGGAAACTTCATGGAAAACACAACACTTCAACTAGCGCTGAGGCCCCATCCACAGCTATACGTTGAACTTAATAACCCTCGAGTCTAGAGCGAGACCCATCCCCCATATATCACAGAGACCTTGAACTCAGTGAAAGAGCACTTACTACAAGTTCCTTCCAGTTCAGCTGTGCAGTTCAGCTTTTTCACTGAAGCATGGCCAAATTTCAGACTGAAGAATTATTTGACACAAATCAAGGGTTGCTTTAATATAAACAAAATAGTGTTGTATTGTGTTAATTATTTCCTTTTTAATAATTTATTAACGATTAGTTTCTTCTGGTAATGAAAGTATTTTAAGTGATGGATGAAACATTGCATGAGAATAGGCAGTTTACCCATTAACTTAACCTTAAACGATAAGGTTATCAAATACAAACTTGCTGTGGTATTTAACAACCCACTATAAAGCATTTGTCAAAAAGGTGAAATTGAAACTTTATAATAATGCTATTTCTTGCTACATTTAACAGTAGACTTTTTAAATATGTACCTTTATCCTTATACCATGGTCAGTCTGAATACTCGATTCTGATTGGCTGGAAAGTGTGCATTTAAACTATTTAATGAATTCCAGTCAGTTTAAGCACCATATTAATGCACTGTTTTCATTGGCTACTTTCAGACTGTCGGTCCAAATCTGATTTGTGTGCATATCCGATCAGACTTATAGGAAAGTGCCGGACGAGTAGAAAATGCCAATATAACGGAGACATGTTTTGAAACCGGTGGAGAAGACAGCGTGGAAAAAAGCCAATCAGATACACAAATAATCGGATTTGGACTGACAGAGTGAATCTAGCCATTGAAGCACACACAGTCTCACACAGGATAATCAGAGATTGCGCTGTGCACACACAGAAACATTCAGGAAGCACAGAAACTTATCAACACTGCCCTGCGATAGTGTATCGCTACATTATATTTCTCAGCAATGCTTCGCATCGGGTGGTACTTTGTCTCCACATTGTGCATGAAATTATGTCAATCACCAGTTAACATTAATTATTTTATTAATTTGTTGTTCAAACGTGAACAACGCTTGGGACAGTGCTGCATCAAGAAGATGCGAAAGGGAATGCATTACTTGAGGAAAACAGCACGCCGATACTGAATTGAGCTCTCTTTCACATCTTCTTTACCCTGGTAATCCAGAGTTCTCGAGAGAGCACAAGTTGAATTTGTTCAGCGAGTTACTCTGGTGTCGAGTAATGATGCTCATTAAATATGCCCCTCTATCTGAGCTGCACCAATCACATCGGGTTATCTGATATAGGTGGGCCAGAGGCGAGATGACAGCACTGCGACGTCAAAGTCATTAGTAAACATTGCAAGATGGCTATGGATGAACACCATTTGTTTGAAATGGCTTTGGTCGCTACAATGAAAGATTTAGACTTTTCTCTAAAAGAGTAACAGAAGACGGCGCTCGAATCGTTCCTTTGCAAGAGGGGCGTTTTTGCTGTTTTGCCGACCGGATACGGTAAGAGTCTAATCCATAGATATCCATATAAGGCTAGATGTTTTAAGGCGGAGTCTCGAACGACATCACCGGCGGCCATCTTGTCACAGGGAAGCTTTCTGGCGAGCTCTGTGGTATCTGAATTAAGGTGAGTGATCAGCACGGACACAAATCCTCTTATCTCGCTGAAATCTTGATGGATTAACAAATGGTTTGGTTTCTTACAAACGTTATTAACGTGGCTATAATTCTTTCATATGGAAGTCCATTGTTATAATTATTCATATGTATGCAGTGTCATAACTACATCTCTGACGTTTATAACAAACCAAACCGTTTGAAAATCGGTATAAAATTGAGCAAGTTATGGTTATTTAAAAGTACATGCATCATTAAAACACAACGTTACGAGTGAGCGAGCTCCCTGTGGCAAGATGGCCGCCATGTGCGGGCGTCGACCTCCATTGGCCAGCAGCGCGGACGAGACATCTAGCCTTTATTATGGGGCATGTTCAAGTTCAAAACGGTGCGCAACGTTTTGCTACGGTTTCCGGGTTGAACGTCATGTTTCCTGGAAACGGCGTGCACAGGTGTGCAACGGGGTTTGAGATACGTTTTCTCTTGTTTGGTGGGTGTGTCAGAACTGCAGTCCAATCAGCAGCAACATGTATATAAAGCACGCGGTATTAAAGTGAACTCGCACAATGGGTTCAAGGAAAGTATTAAATTTACAAATGTGTTCGATGCAGCTCGGTATATGCAACAACTGAGGATATTAGAAGACATGTTTGTCGAAAGTTTTATTGTAAAAAATATAGGATATCAACAAAATGATGTAGTTGTTTATATTTTTAGCTTCATTGCAAGTGTATTGGTATAGAAATAAACAATGGTAGTTAAGTGCTTTTCCTAAAAAGGAGAAAGAAAATACAGGGTATTAAAACAGTATGAACTACAAATAAAGTCAGTATGTGAGGCTAAATAGATGCGTTTTAGTATGAATTAGGTAAGATGTGTGCTTCCATTTCAGTTTCAGCAATCCCTTCACTCGATTGGGATGTTCTCTTTTGTTCTGGGCGGCAAGTGCAGTAACTGTAACATCGGGCATATTTTGTAGTATTAAACACATATTTATACCGACTTCATCAGGCTCCGAAAATTCTTCACAAAGAACACAAAGAATGGCCTTCTCAGCTGCCATAGTTGTAACTCTTGCGTCATCAGAACAGTGTGTTCAACGCATCACCGTTTCTGTTTAAAAAACGTTGTGCAACGTTTTGTCGGGGCTGAACGCAGCCCTAGCCTTTATTATATGATATCTATGGTCTAATCTACCAGTTAGCTCTGCTGGTAGCTAAGTGATAACTTCTTGTGATTGGTCGTAGTGTTATCCAATTGCGTGCAGTGAGATTTTCAAATGCATGCTTGGTGCCGCCCCTCGAGCTGGGCGATTTTCATTAGTCGACGCCAGACCATTAATCTTTTAGATTAGGTCTGGATTTCCAGGCTACATCTTCTTGCGCTTGAACAGACATGTTCAAACAAAATCATGTCAAAATGCCTTGTAAACATAGGCAATTATGTCCTAACTGAACGTAAACAATTGAGAAATAAAACGCATGAGTCACAGTATATTGGATCCGTGAATTGACAGCAGTCTAATATTCCTGCTGATGTTTTTTAATGTTTTATCAAACAACAAAAGACAAAGAATAATCACTCATTGCGCTTGACTGAATAACTTTTGTAACTTTAATAAGGAATCTTCAGAAGTTGCTGGCTATTGGCAGGTGTGTTAAGTTAAAAAATTTGTTGCAGGCCATGGGCAGTGGATCATCCCTTACAGATATAACCCATTTTCCCAAGTAAAATAAGATTTATCTTTTAAAGGTTGCACTAAACTAAAGCCACCAGGTTCGGAAACACTGTGATGTTTTAACTATTCATATTTGAAATGACTTCCAGTCAAAGCAGGTCTGCATTCACCGGAGCCATATTTAACGGATGTTTGCTCAAGGGCTTGTCATTCATGTGTCACATAGTATTTTTTTTGACAAAGTCTGGTTTAGCCTCTTTTTTTAAAGCCCCTGGTTATTCCACTTTACCAGACAATAGAGTTTAGCAATACTTCCCCAATAATTAACCTGTCATTTAAAAATGTAGACAGACTACATAAACAAAATGTATAGGTAGACTTAAAAGAATCACTGATAGGTCTCAGGTTTTACCAGACCTTTTGCATTTTCAAAGTGTTAGCATGGAGAAAAGATAAGATTAATGAGTGACTACGCTGTTCCCACTTCATTTACCATTTGTTTGAATTGGTTTACTACTTTAAACATTGCACAATGTGCACATTTTAATTGCTAGCATTGAAAATAAACTTTTTTACATTCAATAAAACACAACTCAATGCATTTATTGTTAATGATGTTTAATAAAAATAACAAGTTCCTATTAACAAAAACATACAATGGTTTATAGCCTACAATATCACAACATTATTACTTATTATGGAAATAAGGTGATGAGAGAACACAGTCCTGCAATGACCTTTTGATGGTCTACGTGTTAAAATGTTCCCGTGGATCTTCATCTTTGTAAAACACCAAAGGTGCTTCTGAGGCAGAACACAATGGTCAACATGAACAGTCAGTTTATGTCCTCTTCTTAACATCCAAGCCATGGATCTTGTCTTTGTGACCTTGCTACGAAAGATATCTTGCGGGCCATCTCAGCGTTGTAGATTCTCTTACAGTTGTCGTAGCTCTTTCTCTGTCGCTCACGACAGGGTTTCTCATAGTATCTTCTCCGTTTCACAGATTCAATTATTCCGTCTGAGGACAGCACTCTGCAGAGAAAAAGAGCACGTAACATTAAATAGCCTAATGAATTATTTGGTTAAATGGCTGAAAACAAGGCAAACTTTCAAATCAAATCCAAGCTTAAGCGTTGCGAAAGTAAGATTATAAAACCGATCCAAGGTAAGAATTTTGATATATAATCAGTGATTTGATCATATGTTCGTGCCCAGATTGCATGACTACAACTCAACTGCACCCCCTAAAGAAACTCTGATGTATCTAACTTACAATTTTTCATTGACTTTATTTCATTTAATCTACTGACAATTTATATCCTTTTGTTTCACCTCATTTGTGCATTACAGATATTTTTATTTTATATTATATACCATTTTATATATTTGACATTGCATACTTTCTCATCAGAGCACATGCTACTCTGCAAACACTCTGGCAATACAAATGCAGTTTTGTCATGCTAATAAAGCACACCAAAATTGAAATTGAGATAATTGAAGACATTATTCCAAATGATTTTTTAAAAGCTAATTACAAGGTCAGGCAACCAGGGTTTTTGTTGTTAACTGAAACTATTAAAAACAATTTTGTTAATTGTTTTTAATTGTTAATTTTGTTAATCTAAAAAGCAGAAAAAATAAACCAAATATTATATATATATATATATATATATATATATATATATATATATATATATATATATATATATATATATATTAGAAATCTCACTTTGGCATAACTGAAATAAGTTTAAGTTAAAGCGTGGATATTACTAACTGGAAATAATAAAAAAAATAGATTTGAACGAACTAAAAATGAAATAAAAATACCTAAATACAAATAGTAATAGTAATACTCAAAAAATATATAAAAAACACATAAAATTACTAAAAATTAAACTGAAATTAAAATATAAACAAAAAAATATATAAAATAAAAGCTAAATTAAAATATTAATACAAACTTTAATAGCATATTGAAAATACTAAAATAAGACCAAAGGCAACAAGGTTTAGAAATACAGCGTATAGAATTTTAAATAAACTAATTCACGATAAACACTCTAACTAACGACATGTCAATCATTATTTAACATACTAATGTTCTCTAATCATGTTATTATGCGTTACCAGGAAAATCTAATAAATCTATTTTTTATATATTGGTTCGTTCACAGTCTTGAGTGAGGGCTCTCTGCAAGTTTCAGCAGTGCATTCATAGTTGCAACAACTAAATGACCTACTGAGATCAGATCAGTAGCGGGAGGTTTACATCACTTGACATGTGTCGTGTTATCATGATAGGGTTACATTACATCAGTTAATAGATTTATAACGAAATTTATTAAATATATAGATCTCAAAATCACTTGACATCAGATAAATACCTGCTCAGAGCGCCATATGCAGCATCGACATTGCCGTTCTGGACCATGACAGTCCGAGCGACGAAGCGAAGGTGGTTCGCCATGTTTCCTCCGTGTTACCGTCAATTGTGTTCGTGTGGAAATGCGATCGTTTGAACAGAAAGTTCCTGGACGTGATCGCGCGAACTCTAGGTGGCGCCAAATGGATTTTAAAAAATCAACAGTTGCGATTCATGAACAAGATGTAGGCCTACTGTGTGTTTCAACGGCTCAGTCACACGAAAGAGAAATTAATTCAGGTAAATGTATTAATTTGATACACTTTTACAACTTCATTGATTATAGCTTAATTTACAAAACAGGACGGAACCTAACAGGATGAAAATAAAGAGCTAAAGTTAACAATTCTTCAGTGGGGGGACAAACTTGATGACATCAATTACATGAGGGACAAACTTGATGTTAATTTTGATATTTTTAAGCATCTTTTTTAAGTTTTATAACACTATGTAAAATTTCACCTGGAGGATGACTAACAGGATGAACATTTAAAATTAAGGACACAGCAAAAACCTATTAAATGACTACCTTTTACAACAATATTCTCAGGGATGCATTTTTGTTGATTAGAGGAAAAATTGAGATACACCTGGAGTATTAATAATAATTAAATGCTGTTATTTTTCCTTCATTTTAGAAGTTATATAGTACCGTTAAAGACATACCATGCAGAATTGTAACTAAGCCTCCTCCACCATATTCATTAGGCCCATTGAGCTCCTATTATGCTTTGTGAAACGAAAGGCTCTTCACATGGCATATGGACTTACTTAGGTCATCAGTGAGTGTTATCACAAACTGCTCACTTAGTCTCCCAATTATTGACTTTTTATGTAGAAAAATTCCCCCTCCTTTCACAGTCTTTCTCTTTCATACATGAATTCCTCACCGTCTCCCGAATAATGGGGTCAGTAGTAGGTGAGTGTGGAATCGGGATTGTTTTCTCATTCAAATTCAAGTAGCTTTATTGACTCGACCACTTCAAAGAAAGACTTGCTGATGCGCTTTTAGGGGAAGCATTCAAAGTGAGAGCAAGAAAACAGCTTGAACTTTTGCCACTGTCTCCATTCTGCCTGAAAATATACAGTTTCTTTCTTTCTTTCACTCTCACTCGTTTCCCCCCTCCGCTTTTCCTCTGTTCCATTTCCAGGGAAATCATTTCTTATCCAGACTTGTTGAAATGTTCTTGGTGGGGGGGGGATCAGGGGGTAAAAGGGAGAGAAAAGAGACGGGTGGGGAGAAACTAAGGAATCGACTGGTAATTACCTCCGAGCATTTGGAGAAGAGGAGGTGGTTTCAGTTTACATGGCCTCATTTTCTCTCTCCTCCCTGGCTCCCTTTTGGCCACTCAAACACTCCATTTGCTTCTCGTCTCTCCTCGCTGCTTCTTTCACGGCATTTGTATGAGGAATGTGGAGACGCGCACAAAAGGAACAAAACGAAATGAAGTGAAGCAGATTAGAGCAAAGCGAGAGAAAGAGAGAGTGAATGGAACTGATTAAAGAAAACTAATGATGATACTTCATCATTTATTAAGGTCATACTGAGCCGTTGGCAAAATTCATGTGGATATTGATAAAATAATAATAAAGTTCTGACTGAAATAATCAGAAATCAGGGTCTGTAACATGACCTTGTAGAATGATTAAAAAACAATTTTGTCTTCAGTTAGCATAAATCATTTTAAGATGATGCTTTTTACTTCCAGATTACTAGATATAGGCCTGGTTTCACAGACAGGGTTTAGATTAAGCTAGGATTAGGTCTGGTTAAATTAGGCTATTTAAGTAGCTTTTATACACGTGCCTTAGAAAAAAACATTACTGTGTGCATCTTGAGACAAAATAATGGCACTGACGTATTTTAAGATATGTCAGCTCAGGTTGCTTTGAGTTAAAACAGTTAAAACATGCATTTTAGTCTGGGACTAGGCTTTAAAGCCTTGTCTGTGATATAACATTCATTAATTTTAGTGCATGTCTGTCACAGAATCGCATGCTTTCTTATAGGCTACAAATTCGCCTCATAGGGCAAATTTAATGTAATCAAACAGAAAGGATACTTTATAATTTACTAATTTATTTGAATGAATATTGTTATAGTCTCAACAAGTAGTGGGTTATTGAAATTTATTTGGGAATACAAAGTCCCTCAAATCTTTAAAGGAAGTCTAAATGCAAATTCAAAGCCAGAGTCTTGTTAGGCCACAGACACAGAGGAGTCTACAGAAGCGCTCAGCAAGAGACAGAACAGAAGAGAGCCCAGATTTGAAGCTGTGATATGATTGACTGACAATGGCTGACTGTTGTGGTTTGAATACTAACAAAGCTCAGCATGAGATGTCTTTGTTGGCATGTTTATATGAGGGAAAGGGATCTGAATATGGGGGTTTCCATGTATTTTACACCATTTCAATTCCTTGTTTGACAAAAACTCCTAAACATAATGGAATGCCTTCTAATTCAGTAGGTGAGAACTAAATGTTACTAAAGTTCAATTAAATATAAAATATTATTTAAAACAAGTTACTGCAGAACTCGAAATTTAGAGGAGATGTGAATGATCCATGACATAGAAAGGAAGAGTCTGGTCTTGTAAGCATGCTGCAAGTTGCTTTGGATAAAAGCGCCTGCTAATGACAAATAACACGTATTAGGATGTAATTGAAGGAATTAGCAGTATGACCCGATCGCTCAAGTGAAATGGTGGGGCAAATAGGGGTCTAGTTGGATCTTTACTGGAAGCACGCTGTGCGCGAGCAGCGGCCGCCCAATGAAACGCCGCTACAGGCGCAAACGCTCCGGATTGGTCGAGAACTCAGCGCACATTTACAGGCTGATCCGAGAGAGAGAAAGACTGCTGAACGCCGGCAGATGAGAGGAGAAGAGCCGTCCAAAACAACTGTTTGAAAGAAAAGATAAGAAGAAACATGGAATCAAACGTGGAGAGAACGTTTGCTGACTTTTCTGGATCCTGGAAAATGAAAAGTTCAGAAAACTTCGAGGAGCTATTGAAAGCTCTCGGTGAGTTTTTAAAGATTTTTCATTATTATAAAAGAATATGTCTGAGATTATTAAAAGGAGAAATCATTCAAAGTTTTAAAGTTTAAAACACATTTGATCTTTGTATTCGTGCCGGGTTTTTTTTTTTTTTTTTTTTTTGATAAACGTTGTGAGGCTTAAAAGTAAAATCTATGTTGTTGTTTCTGCCTTGTAAAAGAGAAAAAAAAGCCTCATTAAAAGTCAGAAAAAGTGCTGGGATAAGAGGTATATATTTGTTATTATTACTTAGCCTACTTTAAAGAAAAACTATTATTACTTTAAAAAAAAAAATTACAATATAAAATTAGCCATTTTGTTATAATTTTGTTGTTTGCTATAAATCGAACCAAAAAAGCTATTTCGATGGTCCACTTTAGAAATTCTATAAGTTTGCAACTACATGTCAACTAACCCTCATTAGAGTATTAGTAGACTGTAGTAGACTGTTAGGTGTTAGGGTTCAGATTAGCAGAATAAGCTGACATGTAGCCTACTTGCAAAGTTACTTATAGTCAGTAAAATGTCTGTTGGGGGACCATCAAAATAAAGTGTTATCAGATAAGTTGCAAAGTTACTTATAGATAGTAGAATGTGTAGAATGTTTAAAGTGGACCATCAAAATAAAGTGTAAAAAAAAAAATATATATATATATATATATATATCTATGACTCAGTTTGACCATAAGCACAATCAATGGAGATCTGCATGGAGCAATGTTATGCTTCACTTCCTCATGGGATTGTGATTAGCCTCACAAACCCTGACACGGGGCCCCTCGGCCAGCCGTTCGGCTCTGCAGACACACCGTCCCTCGACCCCAATTATTCACGCCAGAGGAAGTTCAAACAGACTAAGTATGCTGTTGCCCCTAAAGGAAATATAATGAATCCACTGTCGTGACTCAATATTTAAAAAGAAATATATTTCCTTGGTGTAAACATTAAGACTGGGGCACCAAATTTTAATTGCATAAATATGCAACCGCTGTTTAAATCGTAAAACATTCCCGTGGAAATTGGACATGCTCATTAAACACAGGAAATTGGGCGTAGGAAAAACGGCTTTGATTTCTGATAAATGGCCTTTTAATTTCTTAGCACATTTGTGGGTGTGTTCAACAGGCGTAAATGTCTTTCTGAGGAAGATTGCAGTTGCAGCAGCCTCCAAACCAGCTGTTGAGATTACACAGCAAGGGGAAAGCCTCTCCATTCAGACTTCCACTAGCGTGCGGACCACTCATGTGTCCTTCACGGTGGGCGAGTCCTTCAACGAGGCTACGGTGGATGGACGCCCATGCACAGTAATACCACCCATCCATCCATCCATCATCTCTCTATCAATCCATCATTCCGTACATCATATTTTTCTCTCTGGAAATTGCTCAAGCATGTTACATAAGACGGAAATGTATTATAATTATCATATATAAAGTTTACTATTAGAAAACAATATCAATAAATATTATAAACTATATTATTATTTATATTTTCTAACACTAAACTCACAAAATAACACTAACACAAAATATTAATATATATGCTAACTTTATTTGATCTATACACACAAAAACTTTGATGCATGTTTTCAGCAAACAATCCTTTAATGTGACTATAAAGACATTATAAATTAATATCCCAGCTCTTTGTTGTTTTCTAACTATTTCAATTTCCCCTCAAGAGTTTTCCCAAATGGGAAACAGACAGTAAAATCACGTGTGAGCAGACACTGCAGAAGGGGGAGGGGCCTGAAACATCATGGACACGTGAACTGACCAATGATGGCCAGATGATTCTCGTAAGTACACCACTTAGGCTATTTGAATATATTCAACTGAATTATGCCAGTAGCATATAATATAGAGTACAACCAACCTACTCTAATGAGCATCTTAAAATGCTCAACACCTTACAGTGATAGATGTTGTTCATTCATTCTCATTATATTGATGATGAGTATGTTCACATTATTAGAAGTCACACAGCTCCCATTAAGGCCGCTTACAGTAAACAGGCCCCTCAATGCTTTGAATTCATTCAGAGAACAAGATCTGATTCGACATGTGAATATTTAACATGTGTTAATATGTTTAAGCCCATCGGATATGAATCTTAAATTGTTTAAACAGTTGCTGGTGGTTTCTGATGTTTATTTTCCAGACCATGAGAGCCGGAGATGTCGTCTGCACCCGTGTGTATGAACGAGACTGAAGGGTACTTAGACCTCAGTTCATTCCATCTCAACGATGTCCACAGTGTGCTAAATACTAGTTTATCATTGTACAAATAGCCTGTTCCTTCCACTTTTTATGTTTCACATGTGCTAAGTTTGTGTATCAGAGAAGGAGAGATGTTTGAAGGGTGAGAGGCGGTACTTGTATAAAGATAGTCGTGAGTTTGCATTGTTCTTTTTGGTGCATTATCTGAAAAGTGTATTTATTGTTGTTGTTTGTGCATTTTATTTTGCAGTTTCATGTATATGCCACAATGTGGCTTATCAATCAAAACTGTTTTTGGCAATAAACCTTTATACAAATAAACCCCCCAAAACCCCATGACTACTTCACTGTTATCATCTTGCCTGGATATATAAATCTCTTTGACACTGACCTTGTTTGCACTTTTCCACTTATTTTCTGCCTCATTCCTTCTCTTCAAAGTGTCCTTTGTGTCTGTTCTCGCTTTCTGTCTCCTGATCCAACCACTCGCTGGTTTGAACAACACTATAAATTTGTATTTCACGAGTGTACATCAATTGTTGAATTATTTCCTGGCAAAGAGTAAAGGGGGAATGAGGGAGAGGTATGGAAAGAGTGAGTAAACGTTAGAAAAGAAAAATGATTTCATATTTTGAAGGTTATATTCCCTCTGCTCTCTCTCCCATCTGCAGCTAGTTACTGCATGAGGTCAGTGAGAATGGCTCTCATTCCTCTCTTTTTTTGTGTCTTTCTGCAGCCAGATCCATGATCCAGACTGTTGCTTTATTCTAAATCTAGGGCACATGCATCTGGAAGTTTAATAAAATAAAAAAGTATGAATAAATGATGCAAAAAGTTGCTGATGTACTTTAAACTCTTTATTCCATTCTGCCACAGACACACATTTATTCAACAGTTCAAAGACTGCTGTGTTTTTCCAGTCGGCTGCCAATGATGGATTTTCCAGGTTCCCAGACAACAGAGCTCACAGTGGACTTATTCAAGATTACACATAATTTCAGTATGCTGTGTTGAGTATGCGTGTTCTACGATTCTCAGTGGTCCTGTTAAGAGTTTTAAGCTCATATAACCCACTAAGTTTATGTATGCTGCAGTGTGCAGAGGTTGCCATTAAGTTTACACACTTTCTGGAAGAGGCTGAAAAAGTTGATAAGCTCTTCTTAAAAAAATCAGATGCAGTGACTATATTTTTGTGGAGTTTGCTAGGTGGTACGAATGAAAACTAGTAATAGTGAATCTATTACTAGTTTTTATACTTACCACATAGCAACCACCTAGAACCCTCTAGCAACCACCCTAACAACTACCTAGCAAAGGGCCTAGCAACCACCTAGAACTCCAGCAACCACCCAACAACCATCTAGCAACCACCCAGAACTCCCTAACAACCATCTAAAAATGGCCTACAGTAGCAACCACTCAGAAAATCCCAACAACCACCTAGGCCTTGCAACAACCTAGAACCCCCTAACAACCCTATAGCAATGGCCCAGCAACCACCTAACAATATACTAGGAACAACCCAGCATCCACCTAACAACAATAATGGCCCAGCAACCACCTAACAATACACTAGCAACAACCCTGCAACCACCTAACAATACACTAGCAACAACCCAGCAACCACCTAACAGCCATATAGAACTGGCCCAGCAACAGCTTAAAAATACACTAGCAACAACCCTGCAACCACCTAACAATACACTAGCAACAAGCTAACAGCCATATAGCAACAACCCCAGCAACCACCTAACAGCCATATAGAAATGGCCCAGCAATCACTTAAAAATACACTAGCAACAACCCTGCAACCACTTAACAACACACTAGCAACAACCTAACAGCCATATAGAAACGGCCCAGCAACCACCTAATAATAGACTAGCAACAACCCAACAATCACCCACAATACACTAGCAACAACCCAGCAACAACCCAGCAACCACCTAACAATACACTTGTAGCAACAACCCAGCAACCACCCAACAACCATATAGCAATGGCCCAGCAACTAACAATATACTAGCAACAACCCAGCAACCACCTAACAATAGTGACAACCCAGAAACCACTTAACAACCATATAGTAATCACCCAGCAAACCCCAAACAATACACTAGCAACAACCCAGCAACCATAACAATCATATAGCAATTGCCCAGCAACCACCTAACAATACACTAACCCAGCAACCACCTAACAATACACTAGCAACAACCCAGCAACCACCTAACAATACACTAGCAACAACCCAGCAACCACCTAACAATACACTTGTAGCAACAACCCAGCAACCACCCAACAACCATATAGCAATGGCCCAGCAACTAACAATATACTAGCAACAACCCAGCAACCACCTAACAATAGTGACAACCCAGAAACCACTTAACAACCATAGTAATCACCCAGCAAACCCCAAACGATACACTAGCAACAACCCAGCAACCATAACAACCATATAGCAATTGCCCAGCAACCACCTAACAATACACTAACCCAGCAACCACCTAACAATACACTAGCAACAACCCAGCAACCACCTAACAATACACTAGCAACAACCTAGCAACCACCTAGAACTCCAGCAACCACCCAACAACCATCTAGCAACCACCCAGAACTCCCTAACAACCATCTAAAAATGGCCTACAGTAGCAACCACTCAGAAAATCCCAACAACCACCTAGGCCTTGCAACAACCTAGAACCCCCTAACAACCCTATAGCAATGGCCCAGCAACCACCTAACAATATACTAGGAACAACCCAGCATCCACCTAACAACAATAATGGCCCAGCAACCACCTAACAATACACTAGCAACAACCCTGCAACCACCTAACAATACACTAGCAACAACCCAGCAACCACCTAACAATACACTTGTAGCAACAACCCAGCAACCACCCAACAACCATATAGCAATGGCCCAGCAACTAACAATATACTAGCAACAACCCAGCAACCACCTAACAATAGTGACAACCCAGAAACCACTTAACAACCATATAGTAATCACCCAGCAAACCCCAAACAATACACTAGCAACAACCCAGCAACCATAACAACCATATAGCAATTGCCCAGCAACCACCTAACAATACACTAACCCAGCAACCACCTAACAATACACTAGCAACAACCCAGCAACCACCTAACAATACACTAGCAACAACCCAGCAACCACCTAACAATACACTTGTAGCAACAACCCAGCAACCACCCAACAACCATATAGCAATGGCCCAGCAACTAACAATATACTAGCAACAACCCAGCAACCACCTAACAATAGTGACAACCCAGAAACCACTTAACAACCATAGTAATCACCCAGCAAACCCCAAACGATACACTAGCAACAACCCAGCAACCATAACAACCATATAGCAATTGCCCAGCAACCACCTAACAATACACTAACCACCTAACAATACACTAGCAACAACCCAGCAACCACCTAACAATACACTAGCAACAACCTAGCAACCACCTAACAACCATATAGCAATGGCCCAGCAACTAACAATATACTAGCAACAACCCAGCAACCACCTAACAATAGTGACAACCCAGAAACCACTTAACAACCATAGTAATCACCCAGCAAACCCCAAACGATACACTAGCAACAACCCAGCAACCATAACAACCATATAGCAATTGCCCAGCAACCACCTAACAATACACTAACCCAGCAACCACCTAACAATACACTAGCAACAACCCAGCAACCACCTAACAATACACTAGCAACAACCTAGCAACCACCTAACAATACACTAGCAACAACCCAGCAACCACCTAACAATACACTAGCAACAACCTAGCAACCACCTAACAACCATATAGCAATGGCCCAGCAACTAACAATATACTAGCAACAACCCAGCAACCACCTAACAATAGTGACAACCCAGAAACCACTTAACAACCATAGTAGTCACCCAGCAAACCCCAAACGATACACTAGCAACAACCCAGCAACCATAACAACCATATAGCAATTGCCCAGCAACCACCTAACAATACACTAACCCAGCAACCACCTAACAATACACTAGCAACAACCCAGCAACCACCTAACAATACACTAGCAACAACCTAGCAACCACCTAACAATACACTAACCCAGCAACCACCTAACAATACACTAACCCAGCAACCACCTAACAATACACTAACCCAGCAACCACCTAACAATACACTAACCCAGCAACCACCTAACAATACACTAGCAACAACCCAGCAACCACCTAACAATACACTAACCCAGCAACCACCCAACAACCATATAGCAATGGCCCAGCAACTAACAATATACTAGCAACAACCCAGCAACCACCTAACAATAGTGACAACCCAGAAACCACTTAACAACCATAGTAATCACCCAGCAAACCCCAAACGATACACTAGCAACAACCCAGCAACCATAACAACCATATAGCAATTGCCCAGCAACCACCTAACAATACACTAACCCAGCAACCACCTAACAATACACTAGCAACAACCCAGCAACCACCTAACAATACACTAGCAACAACCTAGCAACCACCTAACAATACACTAACCCAGCAACCACCTAACAATACACTAACCCAGCAACCACCTAACAATACACTAACCCAGCAACCACCTAACAATACACTAACCCAGCAACCACCTAACAATACACTAGCAACAACCCAGCAACCACCTAACAATACACTAACCCAGCAACCACCTAACAATACACTAGCAACAACCCAGCAACCACCTAACAATACACTAACCCAGCAACCACCTAACAATACACTAGCAACAACCTAGCAACCACCTGTAAGGGGATTTACAGTCAAAGACCCAGAACCAGATATGATGAATGAAGACCCAGAGTCAGAATTATAATAAATTGACGAAAAGTTTTACTGAAGTTAGTGTGCAGTTTCATCAGCAGAAGTCAGATTCAAGACTCACATGGAGTTCGTAGGACGCCCCGCTTACAGTTACATACTAGATAAATATAGTAATTTTCCACACATATACAGATAGACTGAAGCATATCTCCATCGATTATGCAGCTGACACTTGGACCCTGTAGTTAGGCACGTCGTGACCTTCCAGGTCGCAGATTTGGGTTGCTGGGCGCCAACATGTCCAGAACAAGAAATCAGTCAATCTTCAATAATGCAGTGGTTCCTTAACCTGTAACTAAAAAGACTAACACACACACACACCGACACACAGCGTTGCCAAGGTTGGATTTGGCCAGGTTTGCAACTATAAACAGGAGAGTCCTCTCAAAACATCAAGATAATACGTTCTCTCTCTCAAGGAGATGACACTTTAATCTAACTGGAAAGTAAGGCTTTAATTGAGAAATGGTCCCTTAAACTATAAACTTCAATGACCCCTGTGACTAATAGTCGTCAGGGTACCCTAGAAAAACAGATGTATGTAAAACAAGTCCATATTTCATTTCTGGAAGCACTGTTACTACTTTCAGATATCAAATACAGACATTAGAGAATACATTAAAAAAAGAACATTTCAGTATCACACTGGTAACTTCTATAACAAAGTAAAATCTCACAAGCCTAGAGAAGTCATTCAACTCATTTGATATTTAGAAGGAAAAATATTGATTAATACCGTGATTATAATCACTCATTAGATATACATTGAAGCAGCAGTGGATTCCAGAATCCACCCACTTCGAACCCAACAAGCAACAGCCCAGCAACCACCTAACAATACACTAACCCAGCAACCACCTAACAATACACTAACCCAGCAACCACCTAACAATACACTAACCCAGCAACCACCTAACAATACACTAGCAACAACCCAGGACACCATAAAAACCAACTAGCAGTGCTTTAGCAACCCATCAGAGACCTCAAAAGAGTCCCCTAGCAGTCACCAAGCAATGCCTAGAAACTGCACAAAATGCCATAACAACCAACTTGCAATGCCCCAGCCAGAGTCCTGCACGGGTCCATTTTTGGAGACCCGCCCCCGCCCGTACCCGCAAAGTTCAGCACCAGATCCGACCCGTCACCCGTGATAATATCAAAATTAAATCCGCACCCGCCCAGACCCGTTAATATTCGGCCCGTTACCCGACCCGTGCCCGCGATAAATCACACACAAGCTAAAATCTATTGAGCGGTGGGGACGCGTTCATAGGGTGCGCTGCCAATAACGCACCTAAAAGCTGTCACAAAGAACTGGGAAAAGTAATGATTATTAATATGTCAAATATATCAAGGATACATTTCAATTGTTTATTAATAAACAAGTGTTTTCTGTGTCAAAGTTGAAGTTGACGATGCTGACTGACTCGCGATCTTCGCAGTAGTGAGCGCGCCAGAGAGAAAATCACATTACGGATTGCATAAGCAGAGAGCAGTCTGCTTTCTTTTTCTTTTATTTTTTTTTATTGTTTTGTTTAAAAGTAGACATTTCATGATTTCTATTTCTCAGGTCTGTGAGGCAAGTAGCTTATACGCTGAGTTTTGGTTTATTTAAGAGACGAGCCTCAAGTTCACGCGCCCGCGCCACCGTGTCGTGATTATTGCCTGCTATAGCCTATTTACCTCCTATTTATTGAATCCAATAAATTGGTTGATGAAACATTGATTAAAATTAAGATACAATTAATACGAAACGAAATTCACTTTAAAGAAAGGTTTTCTACATAAACTTAATGAAATGTTCAAAATCATGTCTGCCCACTGCATTTGTCTCCCGATATTCGGGATCATCTTATCTTATTCATGCTTTTCACTTTTCATATAATCAACATGAAATTTAAAAAAATATATTATTTTATTTAAACATGAATATGAAACTAAATCGTTTTTAATGACAGGGCTACAACACATACAGTACAGAGAAATGTAATGTCGGAGCATTGCCGGTGAGCATTGTGGAGGGGGAGATAGGCTACGATTTTCGATCATTTATCAATATTATTTTGCTTGATATGCCAATTCTTAATATTTGGTGTTTTTAATGTTTGTTTGAGATCTCTGTGAAAGTTTTAATTGTAGGTTCGTGGCCCTGAGTGTCGCGATTTCGGTTTCATTTCGCATATAGCCTACAGCCCTTATAATCATAGATGACGCCACCGGTTTTTATTTAAAAGAAAGACATATGTATATATGTTTGTATGTAGGCCTATATATGGGCAATTTATATACACAATACTTACTAAAATATAATTAATATCATTTTATTGCATTTGTATTAGTTGTTTGAAGAGTAAAAAAAAAATCGGTAGGTCTTAACACAAGTTCACTACCGGCAAGTCGGTCGGACTAAAAAGGGGGAAAAAAAATAATTGGGTTGGTCCTAAATTGACAGGGTCGGTCGGGTTACTGCAAACAAGAATATTTTTAAGGACGGCCTGACTAAAACACATATTTGCGTATGTGTAATGGTAATTTAGACATACAAATATTGCACATATTTTTCATCCGTTACCCGCCCGCAAGGAGTTCATTATCCGCCCGCATCCCCGCCCGTGAATTTTAGGAATGTCACAATCCACCCGTTTTAGCCACTTTTATGCGGGTACCCGACCCGTTGCAGGACTCTGGCCCCAGCAACCATCCATAACCCCCTAACAACCAGCAAGCAATGAAACACATTGAACCCCTAACTACCACCCAAAACCTCATAATAACCATCTAGCAATGACCTAGCAACTGGCTAGCAATGCTGTAGCAACCACCCAGAACGTCCTAACAACCACCTAGCAATTCCCTAGCGACCACCCAGAACTCTCAGTAGCCACCTAGCAATGCTATAGCAACCTTTCAGAAACCCCAAAACAATACCCTTAGCAGCCACTCAGAACTCCCTAGTAACCACCTAGCAATGCCCTTGCTACTACCCAGAACACTCTCACAACCACCTATCAACACCCTAGCGACCACCCACAGCACCCTATCATTGTGGCAGCAAATTTTGCACAAGCGACGGATAACATTTTCTTCAGAATTCAGCATTAACTTCTATTGGTTCCTAGCCTGGATGCCAGCCGAACTTAGCCCCGCCCACAACATTTGAGGTCGGGAAGTTCGGTCTGGACTTGATCCGTTGTGGAGCAACTATGCTCGAACCAGAGCTGTTCGGACCAATCAAATTGTAAGGGCGGGCTTTATACGATGAAGGACAGATGATCAACAGTAACGTAATTATCCACGTCACCAAAGAGCGCTTGGGTTGAATTCGTTTACAACAAAGATACTGCCAGCGCGTCTGTTAGAAGATATCGACAGCGCATTCATTTTAAAAGAGGAACAGAGAACCGCGATCAAGGCATTTGTCGATCGGAAAGATGTTTTTGCTGTCCTTCCATGGGATTTAATTTATTAGCTGGCCCCGATGGTCGCTAAGAAGATGGGGCGCAATGAAAACCATGTGGTCATTGTGGTTTCTCCATTGCTCTGATTGGCTGTAGGTCTAACCAATTGATTTATCCTATACCATTTTCTTTCCTGGTTCGGTTGAAACACGCCCCATAATCACAGCCCAATGGAGCAGAATCAGACTCATATTCTGACTAGAACCTGAGTATGACGACGTCAGGCTAACTGGTTCCATGTGTCTGGAGTTCTTGACTCAGTTTAAAATTTCAAGAGAATGCCAAAATGCTTTCAGACACGGATCCACATCCGCTGCAACTCCTGGCATGTCCACTGCGCACCTCGTTAACCAGATTCATTTTACAAGCACTCTAGAACAAGGTCGTCAAGTCTTCGCCGTGTATTTAACTCTGGCCTTGTGCGGTTTAAGCCCATTGTGGTGGTATGCACTAAATTAGTCCCAGATCATGATTTCTACCCTTCTTTAATTGACACCATACTGCTGGGAATCAGTGGCAAAACCCCACAAGCCCACACGGTCCACTGAAACTCCTTCCATCCCTGCTGGTTGCCTTGGCAACTCACCAGTACAGGCTTCATGTCAGCTCATTCCACAGGCGGTGATGTCATGGGGCCATGCATCGCTTGATTGGCTGAGGAATGTTGCGGTTTCAAAGGAAAGCAAAAGGAAGCATGGACACACCCATTAAGGTTGTTAAAGAATGATGATTTGGGGAATTAATAGTGACAAATCTTTGTCACTTTAGTATAACCTTCCTCTGAACTCAAAGATAAAAAGCATATTGTTTCTCCATGAATGGTTCATTTAAGGTCCCATTCCTGTTTACCATTGCTCTGTCAAGCTCATTGATTAATGTATTGCATTGGAACTTCACTGGAAGCTTGCGCACTAGGACCAGACCATAAAAATAATGTGATCCAGGAGCCATGCGGTCTCAAAGTCAATTGCTGGAGTGTTTGGTTTCCATTCAATATGTGTGAATTTCATCTTCATCTGGTCGAAGTGCTGCATTGTTTTTGGAACACTTTAGATACTATAAGCGGCAGCAGAAACAGTCATGTAGTAAGGCCAACATTTTAAAAGTGAATATGTAAATGTAAGTGAACAAACAGTTGTGTGAGAGAGCACAAAAAAGTGTGTGTGTGTGTGTGCTTGTTTTTCTGTTCTGTACTTCAACCTGAATGCACACTGACTCATGGGGACTCGTGTCACTTGAGGTCCCCATGCGGAAACACGCTTATAAATCATACAGAATTTTTTTTTTTGAAAATGTAAAAATGCAGAAAGTTTTCTGTGATGGCGGGTAGGGTTAGGGTTAGGGTTTGTGTAAGGGGATCGACTATACAGTTTGTACAGTATAAAAACCATTACATCCATGGGTAGTTCCCATATGATAGTGAACCAAACGTGTGTGTGTGTGTATGCTATGCGCATGCAGTGTTTGAGGTTGTTTGTGTTTGAGGTATCATATGATCTGCCCTCCCGTCACTCATGTGAACTCACATGACTTGAGAAAAGCAAGCCATCAGCAAACTTGCCCCGGTGCCCCTACATACATTTTACAGAGGGAAAATTAGGTTGCTGACTCAATTTTCGAATCAACAGTGACGCCCAGTGGTTGAAACGGGAACCAGAAACACATGAGATAGATAGATAGATAGATAGATAGATAGATAGATAGATAGATAGATAGATAGATAGATAGATAGATAGATAGATAGATAGATAGATAGATAGAATTTTACTTTGTTAAGCGAATCACGCCCCTTTGCTACACTCCGCAGACATGCATTTTCCCCAAAGATTCTCCCTCATCATGTGACATAATTACCTTTTCTTATTAGGCTTGTTCAACTTGAACCAGCGCTGCACAGACCGATCAGTGTATGACATCAAAGTTCCGCGAGAGTGATTAGAGAGCAGACGGTATGCTTTTGAATCGCTCTCGCGGTACTTTGATGTCATAAACCGATCGGTCTGTGCAGCCCCGGTTCAAGTTGAACAAGCCAATTGGCTTTTAGCCGTCATGTCACGCAGCTACTTCCTGCCTCTCTTCTGCCGTGTTGCCATGTCCGCTTATTATAAGCGACTTTTCCCACTGATACTGATTTTTTATATATATATAAATATATATATATAAAAAGGGCCGTAACGACTGGTTTATTTCCAGTAGTTATGTGAAATATTTTAATTAACTTTTTTTATTTTATTTTTTATTTAAGGGGTTTTCAAAAATACATTATTTAGCAGTTAGGGATCGCTTATTTTGCTTTGTTTTTCAGATTGAACGGCTTATTTCTCTTGCGCAACCTGGCAACGTCCCTGTCATGTGATAGACACATTTCCTGTACACTAGCGCTAATACACCAGTGATGCCAGAGTGAAATTGAAACAAATCGTGTCGCTCTCGCTCGTAAAATCCAACAAAAGAAAATAAGTAAATAAATAAAAATACCAAAGAAGACGACCATAAACCACTTAAAAGAAGGGCGAGATATGTTATTGATTTGAAACGGACACCTGACGTCTCTTTGTAATGTCTGTTGGTTAGCTGGTCAGTGTTAACCGTGATTTGTTTTGATTAAATTGCGTTATAATAATCAGTTGTTTACTAAACTATATTTACTTCTTCCTGTAACTATCCGTTACACAACACTGTTCTGGTCTGTAATTGGTCATCACGGTTAAGTTTAGCCTATTTTTACATCTTGGCCAGATTGAATTTGCCAAATCAGCACCAGGATGTCAAAATACACCACTTTTCCTGATTCAGCCGATGATCATAATCCATTTCAGGTAATATATTGTTCAGGTTTTTGGAAGTGTACATTAGAAAACTGATGGTGTTTTTGTTCTCATTCGGGGCCTTTATTTCTGTGGTACTGTATGTCTTGTGATGCTGTCGTGAGACTTAACGGTCATCAGACCAATCATATTAGATTACATGATAATGTTATTGTATGGTTGATCCTTCCACTGGTCCACGATTTGTATCGTTGCATTCTGGTCTTTTTGACCTGCTAGTTGTGGGGAACTTGTTGCTTTAAGTATAGATAAATTAAGGGTACGTTTACACGACAATGATGACTAAAACGCTGTATTATGTTGCCAGGCCAGTAGTTGGCGATGCCACTTTATATATATATATATATATATATATATATATATATATATATATATAAATTGACATGAAAGACATAACATAAAATATTTACAGCTATAAGAAGACATCCAAAAAGATAACAACTAAAAAGATTTAATTTACAATACAAGAGAAAATAGAAAAGAAGAAGAGAAAATATACCAATAAGTAGTATTTATGGAAAGAAGGCAGCATATAAAGTTAAATTTCCAAGTAACTTCATCTTTAAATTTTTTTTTTTCAATACATTGGAGAGACTCGATATGCAAATGAAAAACATCCATAAAGACCTTCAAACGTTTATGAATATGAAATTACCCAAATACAAATATAAATAATACATGTTTAGTCTATGAATAGGTACAGTTTATGTAGTAGAAGGAAATCCAAGGCGCACTTCTTTAGAAAATTATAAAAAGCCTTTATTGGACTGGCTATTTCATGATAGAAAATTTAAAAGACATTGGGGAAAAAACAACCCACGCGTAGCGGCACAAACAGCCTTCTTCAGGGTACAGTTTATATTTGTATCTAAATTTAAGCATATGTCCTTTAGGTCAAAAGGTTTTAAGATCAAGAGAAACTTTGGCAGTTATTGCTGATTGGTTACTTGCAGTTTATCAGAAGGATTTCATGTCTTTTTGTGTTTTGAAGGTCAGTTCCCTAGCAGGTGAAGTGATATCTGTGCAAGATTGTGAGCTTGCAGTGCCAGTTCCTAGGCCACCTCGAGCTTGTTTTAAAAATTGTACATTTTTGTGGTATCTGCCCAAATATCTAATCACTATCTAGTATCTACCACCTTCTCTAAATGAATTGAAAGGTTTGTTTTTTCTGTGTTTGCAGGATCCATCAGTGACGCAGCACAGCAGCAACACTGGCTATGCCACGCTGGACCTCTACAACCCATTTGACAACAACACAACTGCGGTAAATATGTCCGTCCTGACAGGTGGTGAGCAGGCTGTGCTACATAGCTAACATAGCCTTTAATTATTAATACAGCACATGATGGGAGTACAAATGATTAAAAAACAGCGTTTCACTTCAACTTCGGTTACCTGCAAGAGAAAATTCTCAAGTGTCAGAACCTTTTGACTGCATTATCATGATAGTTTATTTTAGTTAGATTTTTATTAAGCTGATATTAATTGTTTTGCATTTTTTGTTTTGGGTAATGAAGCCTCCACCTCCCTATGAAGCCACATCTCCTGCTGCACCTCCTGCCCAAACGCCTCCCAGCAGGACCACACCCACTGAGCCCAGGAATTATGGATCCAATGGAACACAGGTGCCGATTCCTTTTAAAATAGTCTGTTACTCGCTACTCAACACAGAATTTCAACTAAATTAGCCATATTTGTTCACAAAGGTGCATACACTGGATTTACTATGATTGCTTGAAATGTGACGGTATAAAATTTTTATATCATGATAATAGAGTGGTGCAGGGATGATGTCAGAACCCGTAAGACTAATTCGCCACTTGTTCCCTTGAGATTTTCCTATTGGTTTTTATAATGTTTTTAGTTTATTTTAAATTACGGTCTGTGGTAAACATAACATGACGATACTTGAACATTTTGCTCTACAACGTAAATTAAACACCTATATCCAAATTTTTTTTTTAAACGTATCTTTCTTATAAGTAACTAGATAAGAATGTCTGGGATGTGTGCAGTTTTCATTGTAGAGCAAAACGTTCAAGCATCGTCAAGTTATGTTTGCCGCAGAACTCTGATAGGAAAATCTTGGCGGAACCAGTGGCGAATTAGTCTTTCGTGTTTTGACATCATTCCTGCAGTACTCTATTGCTGAAGCTTTTAACACTGTGGTTTTTACCAGTTGATTGAAAATTATTAAATCGAAATAATTTGTAATAAGGAATTATTTAAAAGTGCACGATCATCGTTGTGATAGATCTTATCGCATATCAGCACATTTACTAGTAAATACATTTACTCCATCACCTTCAACACATGGTTGCCCGCTCGTCAAGCCAGTGTATGCTTCTTATTTCACGTATGAAGCAATATTTTAGTTCCATTATGTTAGAGCTAGATCTGTTTTTACTATGATGCAATTCTAAAGTGGTTATTGAGCAATCAAGCTGTATATTGCATAATGGTTGTGTAATTTGATCTTTAAATTATTTAATTCCATTTTTGGACTTTTTTCACAACATATAATATGATTAAATTAATTTGCATGAATGATTTTAAGACTGCTGACTGTTATAGTGGGAATTTTGTGGGAATAGCTAGATAATACATTTTTTTAAAATAATTTTTAAGAAATTACTACTTTTATTCAACAACTTATTTCTGTCACAGGTAGTGACAGAAAACACTTATGCATTTCATAACTTAATCTCTCTCTCTCTCTCTCTCTCTCTCTCTCTCTCTCTCTCAGTCTGCAGTAAATGCCACCACAGCAGATCTGTTGAGGAAGCAGGAGGAACTAGAAAGAAAAGCAAAGGAGCTGGAGAGAAGAGAGAGAGAGCTGGATGCCCATGCACTTGGATCTGGAGCCTGTGAGTGAAGGATGAATGGAAAATATCTTAGTTCATGCATTTGTCAGGGGAATTCAATTTAAATGAAACATCTTGAACCAACAGTGAAATTACTCCCTTTCCATCGACTCTTCAATTTTGCCGCTGGCATCACATGTATAAAAGGTTTTGGTGGCAATTTGCGATTAGTTTTGCCATTCATAACCTGTTGAATAAAATATTAATGCTAAAAAAGGAATCATAACACCTAAGCAAACACATAGGAATGACCTGACAACGATCCACAACATCCTAGCATAGTGGTTTTACATGTGCAACCACCAGTTTCTTTTCAGAAAATGTACTTATCTAGATGCATTATGAAAGAGTTTTGAATAAAAGTAATTCAGCTACCAAATAGAGTGAACTACAGTCAGCTCCATTTGCATATTTTAACATATTGAAATCCACATTTAAATGAACAATTTCTCACAATTTGGCAGATTTTTACCCACAATCAATGGCGAAAATGGGACAAGCAATCAGTGTGTGGGGTTTTTTTTCTTCTTTTTTTTTTTTTTAAAGAATGAGAGGCTTGAGCAGTCAAGATGAGCAGAACAGGCAAAGCGAAGCATTTCAATAATACTAAAACTCTGATTTCATTACTGCTTTTTTCACTACAGGTAGTCACCGCATTTACACCTCTCTTGAATCCCAAAGGGAGCTGAAGCAATAAGTATAGGAAAAGTGTTTAATGTAAAAATAACAAGACATATGGATGGGCATAAAGCCAGTGTATTTTAAGAACTGAAGTGATTATTTAGATGGACTTCTGAAATTGTTAGTGAGGGTTATGATGAAGGTGCAGAGATGGATGAGACCTGAATGAGTGGGGAACGAAACGGTTAAAAAGATGACAGTGATGGATGGATGGTATTTTCAAAGGAGTGAGATTTAGACCTCGGCATTAATGAACAGGACATTAATGGAGTGATGCTAGCTAGCGGATGTGATTGATGAATGGGGAAATGAATCTCTTT
This sequence comes from Abramis brama, assembly GCF_963993115.1. Classification (NCBI taxonomy): domain Eukaryota; kingdom Metazoa; phylum Chordata; class Actinopteri; order Cypriniformes; family Leuciscidae; genus Abramis; species Abramis brama. The sequence continues at coordinate 11,434,828 of NC_139974.1, forward strand.
CTGTGTTCCTCTCCATCAGCTCGTCTGAATAATTGGCCCCCATTGCCATCCTTCTGCCCGGTGAAACCGTGTTTCTATCAGGACATTAATCTGGAGATCAGCCAAAGGTTTCAGCGCACTGTCACCACCTTGTACTACTACTGGATGTGTAAGTTTGCTCGGTTTAGTTTGTCTTGTCTTTCGAAGTGTGCGGATGGTTCTGGTTTGGGTCATCATCCTTAGTAAATAATTCAGTTATGAATTTATCCTTTGTTTTTTCTTCTGTTAAACTGAAATTGTGCGTGCCCAAGGTAGTGTTGGGCAGGCTGATAATTCGACTGGTATTTGGCCATTTTCTGGTTTTAAAATATTCTTTAGTACACATTAGCTGAGTATTTTCTCCTTATAACGGCAGTGAATCAAAGACATTCTCAAAAACGCGGTTTGAAATCACTGGTGTTTCTGACGTCACAAACTACCTTGTAACCAATCATGTTAACGTTTGATCGCAAATGAGTGGATCTCTGAACTGGTGTGAGTGGGTGGGGGTGGGGCTAATTTGCATATTCATAGAACCCTGTATACTAAGGCCCTGTTTACACGAGAACGCTCGCGGGTGAAAACGTAAAAATATTTTATCAGATGTGCCTTTCGTTTAGACGGCGACGGCGTTTTCGGGGCTTAAAAACGCCAAAAAGTGAAACCACCCTCCAAAGTGGAAATCTTAAAAACGCTCCACCGTCGCGTTTCCATCTAAACCAGGGGTGGGCAAACTACGGCCCGCGGGCCACATACGGCCCGTTAGGCTGTTTAATCCGGCCCGTCGAGTATTTAAAAAATTGTCTTGAGATCGCATACATTTAGCCTTTTTCTTGCAATACTTTGCGTAGGCTAATATATATATTGCGTTGCATATATTTGACAATCGGAATATCAGATATTGCATGCCATAGCTGTAAAAAAGGAAAATATGACATAAAAGCAGATCATAATTCATTCAGCGCTGTTGTGGCTGCGGTGTGTCACTCACGTAACAAGCAATGACGCGTCACCATGGAAACCAAACAGACAGCGACTTAAGCGCATAGACTTGTTGCACGTTAATGTTTTTTCCTTTTTTGGAAACTCACAGAGAAAAAAAAAATGTTTGGTAACCGCTTGCACACCTGTTTAGTTTTTCCTTTGATTTGTCTGCTATTTAGTTTCTTTGCTCCTCTGGATTTGTGGATGTATCCTGACTGACTGATTCCGTTTACCGACCTTTATCGCCCGGCTTTCGGCTACGCTCCCCTGTGTGCCATGTACAGAACCCTTTTTTTTTTCATTAAATGTTCTGATCTGACTTTGCTTTTTATGTTTTATTTTATTATTCTTAAAATAAATTTGTATATTCATTTATTCCGTTTTTTTCCACAAATGTATGACTTTTGGAAGTGCAAATTGATTGCCATATGCAGTTTTAATAGTTGAATTAACGTAACCTTCTGTCATTTTTACTCTTCTAAGTGTGCACTTTCTAATTTACTGTTAGGACCATTAAATAATAATAAGGATAAACAATATTTAAAAAGTATAGGCTATAATTATCTAACATATGACTAATTAAAAATTAACCTCAAACATTTTTGGCGTATAAATGGCACGAGAAATTCGTGGTATAGATACACACTTTCATGAGATCGTGTTTCATAATCTGCTACTGGGCCGGCCCTCTGTCAAATTTTAAAACCCAGTGTGGCCCTTGAGCCAAAAAGTTTGCCCACCCCTGATCTAAACGGTAAAAACGCAAAAGTCTGCTAGACAGTGAAGGCACCGATCAGTGCTTCACATTGCCACCTAGCCGCCTGGAGTGCATACTACATTGAATTTCACACACTTTTGCGTCACCGTACGCACGCAGATTTCCACCCCATGACGCTCGTCTAAAAGCAGAATAAAATGTGATCACTTTTGCGTTTTCTCTTCAGATCGTTTCCGTGTAAACTTAGCCTAAATGAGGCCAGGGTGTAGAGTTACATTCAAGCTATTTTAAGGCATGACGGATTTTTTTTCAAGGATAAAACGTTTAAATATGTAATTTTGATGATCAAGGATGAGTTTTAAGGAATAAAATGATTGAATACAGGGGGACTTTAACATTTAAAGAGATTTTGTAAGAAACATTTTACTTGAAACATATTTTACTGTTTGTAATGTTACTAGGCTACAGTTTTATTTATGAATTTCATTCCTAGAAAATTTTCCCCTGGGAAAATGTTTACAATTTCTGTTTATATAATTGTTGTTGTAATGTGAGGTTTTACTTGCATATTGTGTTATTGTATCATTACTTTTGCCATGAATATAGCTTTTAATGCTATATTCATTACTGCAAAAAAAAAAAAAAATCTGTTATTTGACTGAATTTCATTGTTTTTGATAATATGCCCTATTTTATTTTATGATTTGTACTTGATAACATTTTTGGAAGCTATTTTTAAAGGTGCTATGTGTAAATAAAGTTTATTATTAATATTAGTACAATGCTGATATGGCAAACAGACAAAAAAATAAATGCATGCATGCATATCCTCATACTGTTCCAGATCTCTATGATTTCTGAAGTCATATGGGTGATACAATTTTCAATTTTGGTTGAACTATGCCTGTAGTTTCAGCAATTTTTAACTATTCATTAAATAGTGTTATGTATCACATGCCAGCAGTTGCTCTTTAGTCACCCCTAGTATAGGAATACTGGTCAACCGCTACTCCAGTGTGTTACTTTACTTACTTTGTACTTATCTTTCTCTTCTTTTAGTCACAGCATGCACTTTGCTCTTTAACCTCATCGCCTGTTTGGCTATGTTCTGTGGCCAACCCAGTAATGTTTCGGCACCGGTTGGCTTTGGTTTTGCCATCCTTTGGTTTCTCCTCTTCACCCCCTGCTCCTTCGTCTGTTGGTACAGGCCTGTGTACAAAGCCTTCAGGTACGGACACAGATTCAGCGTTTAAATTGATGTCTCATCCAAACATCATGGATCAGTCATTGTGCACTTCTGTTCTCTTTCTCAACAGGAGTGACAGTTCCTTCAACTTCTTTGCCTTTTTCTTTGTCTTCTTCGCCCAACTGGTGCTTTATGTTATCATGGCTATCGGTATCCCTGGCTGGGGCTTCAGGTGAGCGTGACGAAGCAGCCACATTTCAAAACAAAATTTGCTAACCTGCTTATTGACTTTTCAGTTAATTGTGTTATTCCATTCTTAAATTTGGCCAATGGCTTGTTACTCTTTAAACGTCTCTCTTTCTCTCCCGTTTGTTTCAGTGGGTGGATCGTGAGTTTAGCCGCTCTTAGTGACAACAGCAACAATAATGGCAAGGCAGTGGGTGCGATCATGCTGATCAGTTCTGTGCTCTTCACCGCTCAGGCGGCCATGGGAGTCATTTTGCTCAAGAGGGTAAATCACATCTCCACTAACTGCAGCAAATGGACCTTTACACATCCATTGGCAGTCAATTTAGGGATATAATCCTAAATATAAATTGAAAACCATACTAAATATTCAAATTCATCCTATGGTGAAGCTGTCTATTCCTCTTCGGCAGCTTTTCCACAGTTATTCCAGGGTTTAATGACAAAAATAGTGTTTAATGATTTCTGAAGGATCATGTGACACTGAAGACTGGAGTAATGATGCTGAAAATTCAGCTTTTGCCTTCACAGGAATAAATTACATTTTGAAATTAAAATAGAAAAAACATATCTTGCAGTATTACTGTTTTTACTGTAATTTTGATTAAAATAAATGCAGCCTTTGTGAGCATAAGAGACCAATGCAAAATTATTGATCTGTTTAATGAAGATTTCTTGCATATTCTTCCATCAGGTTCATTCTATGTACAGGCAGACTGAAGCGAGCTTTGAGAAGGCCCAGGCCGAGTTTGCTACCGGTGTGCTTTCCAATCAGGCAGTGCGCCAGGCAGCCACCAATGCCACCGTTTCTGCCGCACAGGGCGCCTTCACTGCACCTCGGTAGAGACCTGGATGAAGAAAGAGATAAGGTCGATGAACCTGATTGGTTACGCTGCTCTGTGACAAAGTGACTTATTCTAGCACCCATAGACATGGCTGAATTGCAAACCAACACAGTTACCCTAGACCCCTCTTGCATGCATGTCATAATGATAGTAATGCTACATTGGATTTCTTTTCTCTTAGTCGGTCTTGCTGAGCATCAGCCCATTAGTTTAGACATGCAAAAAGGATCTAGGTGTTGATGTGAAATTATGGTTGATATAAATGCTCTCTATGAGGATCTACAGTATGATCAACTAATACAATTGTCTTATTTCCATATATTATGCTAGAAAAGTCACTATAATAATTTGTAAAGACCACAAAAATACCTAAGGCCCCAGGTTTTGGCTTACAATTCTTGCATATTTACAGTACATCTCTAAAGCTTGCAAAGTGTAAGGTACAGCAGCCTTGCAGATTCACGAAAGATGTGCCACATTCTGCCTTTGCTTTTTCCTTGACTTCTTCCTTTCTGTGTAAATAGATGTACATGTCCAGGAAAGGGATCATTTCATTGCTCTAGAATTGAGGTTACTTATAAACCTGTGAAGTTTACCTTGCCAAAAGTTTTTTTTTTAAACGAATCTGAGGATTCTCACATCTTATTTTAGAGATTTATTATTCACTTTATTAGTCTGTTGGTGGATGGATTTCTTGCTTTGACCATTATTTATGAAAAAAGCATGTTTTGATGCAGCTTATACTACTGTATGTACCTCTTTGCATTGATACACAACTAATGCTTTATTGTCATGGGTTAAGGCAGGTGATTTGTGCTTTGGAATACAGAATCGAACTTGATACCTTGACATAAAACTTAAATGTTCTTATCAAAATGTGGTAGCAGAGATTGGTGTGGTTATCTGTGGCCAAAATTGTTGTGTTGCTTTTGTGATTTGTAACTTCCTCTTTTTTGTAATTTCACTCTAACGTTTTGTCTAACACAATTGTATATGCCTAAATGAAAGTATTGGTTTTTACTGTTATTGTGTTGCTGCTGCTGTATGTCACTGTGTTATGTTTTAGTAAAGTTCATGAATATGCATCTTATACTATTTGGATTTGGATTTTACTGTCTGGTTACCAACATTCTTTAAAATATATTATTTTGTGTGAAGAAAGAAACTCATACAGGTTTGAAACAACTTGAGGGTGAGTAAGTAATGACAAAGTTTTCAGTTTTGGGTGAACTATACCTTTAAGGTTTACTATTCGGAAACTTGATTGGCCTGACGCGTCTCCTTGACAACCGACGCTCCTTTCCAAATGTGGCGCGTAACGTCATAGTTCTATAAGCTATATTGAGTAAAGATGGCGGAGGCTTCTGCTGCCCCACGACACCGGTTCTTCTGTCACTTCTGTAAAGGTGAAATCGACCCCAGACTACCGGTGAGTACACCGCAACACTTCATTAACGAGCGTTTATCTGCGTTTGGTGGTTTGCTCACCCCATATTAGCCTCAACGCAATCGAAGTTTTCCTTCTTTCATTTATAACTTATAAGTTCTAACATACAGTACTGTATATATTTCTTATACATGCCGTGTTTATGAGTTCATGCGCATTAGTATAGAACTGTGGGAATGTCTTTCATGTTAACTGCGGACTAAACGTTATAAGGAATTTGTGATGAGTGCCATGGTTGCAAGGGATTCGGTATCCAAGTTTGGGAGTTAGCCTACTCTGATGCCAAATATAGCACAGCCTCGATCGTCTGCAATCAAGCAGAAACACATGCAGTCAGTGCATTTATTGGCATGATGATGTGAATGTAATATATCTTTTGGGTAAACAAGTGGAGACGCTATAAAATTACCCTGACATATATTCATACAAGGGTCAACTATATAATGAAGGTAGAATAATACTGAAAAGTTCAACTGTGTTCTCAGGACAAAAGTATTTTACATAAATATCAGATCGGGGCAAGTTGTCACACGTCTTTTAAAGGCACACTATGCAGTATTTATACTTTTTTTTTTTTTTTATGCAATAAATACTAAACAAGACAATAATAAACAATGAACAATACACAATACAAAGGGTTACATTACATAAACATAAACAATATTAAACTAGCTTAAATGATTGACACCATTGCAGAGTCTTACATGCAGCAGAGTTTTTAGAGTACCTCAAAGAATTTAAATATATATCAAAATCTTTCTTAAAAATGAAAAAAGGAGTTTTCTTTGAAAATTTGCACTTGTGAATATAACATTTGGCAAGAAAAAGTAGCAAGTTGAAAATAAATTTAACATGATAAGGGTCTAGTTTCAGAGACTCACCAAAAAACATAATTTTTTGGCTTATAAAGAAGTTAAAAGATGGATAGCTTTTAACAAAATTTGAAAAGTCAACCCAAAAGATTAGTGCTCTAAGCGATGTTGGTTGACATCACTTCTTGTTGAAGTATTGTCAAACAAAACGGAGGCTAGCTCGACCCTCCCTCCTCCTCATCTGTCCCCTCCCCCTCCCTTCCGTGCTTCCTGAAACAGTCATGAACTGTCTTTTCCGATGTAATTTCGGGACTTCGCACGTTCCTTCTCCTTTTCCCTCTTCTTTGCTATTTGTTCATCGGAACGTCATCGGTGGGTCGTGTGTCGGCCATATCAAAATTCAAGAGAATTTAATTCTAACATTAGTCGTTGTCGAGGACATCTTTCCTCTAGCTAAGTTCCCTCTTCATGCTTCTCTCTCCTCCACTCCCCACACCCCCCTTCATGTGCACGCGCACTAACCCCCCAACCCCCACCCCCAAATCATTCTTGTCGGTTATTGGCTGGAACACTGTTTGTTATGTTTCTTGGTCCAGGCTGGGCCAGTTTGTTTTTGTTGCCATTTGTGGAGCCTGTCTACAGGGACCGTGTTTTTTTTTTACAGTGTGTTCAGGGGACAGGCAGCTAGCGGATAGTGAGGAGATGTTTGCTGTATGTGACAAAAAATGTTTTGGCCTAAAAAACGCGTGACATCACTTAGAGCACCTTTAATATAACAGTCATTTCGATGGTAAACGAACTCGTAGTAGGGCAAATCATCCCGATAGCAAAGCAGGGGGGGACGCCGCTGGCAAAACCAGGTGGTGCCCCGCCAAATCTCACGAGAATCACGACTTGCTTTACGGCACGACGTCACATACATCAACAACATATGAAGCAGCCTCTATGGAAGACACAAGCACGCATTTCAGATGTGAATCATGGCAGAGTCGACAAAGAAAACGAAGTAAGCGCGGTCGGAAGAGTCAAGGAAAAGAAAACGAGAAACTATTTACGACAGTAACGTTAAATACAAGTACTCCACAGCGACTCGAGGGGTCGCTGTTTGACAAAAAAACAGAAACTGCATAGTGTGCCTTTAAAACAATACAGTATTTGCTGATACAACACCACAACACATGTTTGGTATTTCAGCACTGTCTTTATTTATTTATTTCAGATTTTTGGTCTGTTTTAATTTATGACAACTTGCCTCATAGTCATTATTGTCAGCTATTGAGGTATGTTACACAAAACGTTAATGTGTGTTCAATTAACTGTATTTTTTTCATGGGCAATAATGGAAATGTTCAATAGTTTTTTGAAGTCAAGACCGTGGTAAAATAAATAAATCCACTCTGAGAATTATTCACTACAGTAAAAAGTGTGACAACTTTTATTTTGACATTTTATTTTACACTAAATGTTAGATCGGGACAAGCTGTCCAGTGTTTTAATACAATACAGCATTTGCTGACCGCAACACTTGTAACTCCTATAACAGGCTGTTTAATGCAAGTTCCATTGAAGCAACTTGTCTAATAAAGTACTGTCAACTATTGGGGTATGTTGTCACAAAAGGTAAATGTGTGTTCAATGAATTGTATTTTTTTTTCATGGGCAACAACAATGGGAATGTTCAATAGCTTTTTGTAGTAAAAACTACTGTAAAATAAACTAGAAAGTAAATTTTGTTGGGACAAACATTTATGTTTGCTTGACAAAGCCTTGTCTGAAAGTTTTATAAACTTCCTAGCATGTTTTATCATGTTGCATGTCTTAGCATGTGTCTAGCATGTTTTAGCTCATTGTTAACATTTTTTATTTAGTTGCTAGCATGATTTTGCATTTTGCTAGCGTGATCCCATTCCTAACATGTTTTAGCCAAGCGGCAACCTTCCTGTCTCTCTCTTGAATCCAACACGGAAGTGACTTAAACTGCAATTCATCGACTGGCCGCTAGAGACAGGCTACAAAAGAGAGTCTATCCCATAGACCCCACCCCCATGTTAATGTGCCCAACTTTACAGCAGAATTTTTTTTTTTACACCCTGGTTCAAAAAGTGTTTTTTGTCTATATAGCTAATTTTACCCTTCATGACACCTGAGGGGGGTGCATTTTTTTTATAACTCATCCGTTAAAATTATATTAAGCCTCTTAATTACATTAAGTTCTGCATAATTAAGGGCGTGGCCACTTGAGTGACAGGTGGATTGCCACTGCTGTCACTACTAGCCATTTGTCTGCTGTCTGCTGTCTGTTAGCTGTCACTTCACCTCAGCTAATCCTGCCTCTTTGCCCATTTTTGGTTATCCGGGAGTGATGCGCCGCCAACATGGTGACGGCCGGCTCCTCCCACTTTGTGGTTCAAAAATGCTCTTCAGAAACCTACGGGTGATACCACAGACACTACGTCCCTATATTTTTTTACAGTCTATGGTTTTAGCGCATTGCTAGCATGATCCTAGCATGTTTAGGACTTTGCTAACATGTTTCTAGAATGTTTTAGCATTTTTCTAACATGATTTTACGTGTTGCTAATATGTTCTAACATAATTTTACATTTTGCTAGCATGATCTTAGCATGTTTTAACCCACTGCTAGGATGATTTAGCATGTTGCTAACATGATCCAAGCATTTTGAAGCATGATCCTAGCATTGTTTTAGCATTTTAATAACATGTTTTAGCACTGCTAGCATTTTGTAGTACGTTTCTAGCATGTTGCTAGCATGATTCTAGCATGTTTTAACATGTTGCTAGCCTGTTTTAGCATGTTTCTAGCATTAGTTTTTACATGTATTATTACACTTTCAAACATTTGATAACCCACACTTTGTATGCAAACCTCTATGAGCCAGATTTAGTAACAGTTTGCGCCAGCGCAAACACTCTTTTGGCGTTAAAAAACTACTGTCAGGATTTATCAAAGACGTGCAGTGAAAAATTAGCACTGAAAAGGCGTGGACACAGTTATTTTTGCAGCTGACCTTATTGCATATGCATTTGTAGGAGTTTCCTTGTCAGACGCAAAATTTATGGAGAGTGTTTAAAGGACAATTCCAGTGAAAAATGAACCTAGGGGTAATTAACACATGGTTACTGAGTCGATCGTTCCCCGGGATGCGTTTTCATGAAAATCGAATGTAAAGAGTTTTATCTCTAAAAACAGATTAGCTCATAACGCTAGTATATGGGGCACAGAGTAAGTAAAAGTAAATCGCTAGTTAATGCCACTAACAAGGCTCAAAATAGCCTCACACTAACACGCGTAATGTTCTGTCTTTATAAAGTATCTTCTTATTAAACTGTCTGTACACTTACACAGTTCTCAATGCTTCGGTTTGCATGTAGGGACCCTCATTATGCTACCGTGTTAGTGTGGGGCTATTTTGAGCCTTGTTAGTGGTATTAACTAGCGATTTAGGCTACTTTTACTCTGTGCCCCATATACTAGCGTTATGAGCTAATCTGTTTTTAAAGATAAAACTCTTTACATTCGATTTTCATGAAAACGCATCCCAGGGAACGATCGACTCGGTAACCATGTGTTAATTACCCCTAGGTTCATTTTTCATCGGAATTGTCCTTTAAGTGAATCACGCAACACGATTTACTAAGGATTGCGCTAGTCAGTTTACTGGTATTTGCACTATTATTTAACACCCCAAAAAAGCATGTCTTAAACCAGACACTAATTTACACTGCTCTTGGTAGATTGCATTGGGCATTATGGAAATGATCCGGCTGTGTTTGTGTTCTTTAATGTGCTCATTGTCAGTAAATCACCTGCAGAACTTTCCCCGTCCATCTGCGCTTTTATGGGATTGCACTTTCATGCTAATTTGCCCTGTTTAGTAACCTAAAAGTCAACATCTCAATTCAGAAGCAATTTGTTTGGAACTAATGTACATAATAAATTACCTTTGAACAGGAATATGTTTGTCCCAAATGTGAATCTGGCTTCATTGAAGAGGTGTCAGAGAACTCCAGGTGAGTTTCGCATTTATGCCACTATGTAATAATAAAGATTGAATTGTTTTTCATTACTGTTATTGCATGGTATCTCTGTTTGTTATACTTAAAATATCCTGTGTTTATGTCTAATAGGAATGATTTGTCTTTTAATTATGATGTTTGTCATTTTCAATGAGTAAAATGTTTTATTAGTCTTCTTCAGAGTCTTGATGGCAGTGATGGGGCTGGCAGTGATGACATGGCCTCACAGTTTGCGGAGGTATAATACTATACAATTTTATATATATATATATATATATCCTCCTTTGGCTCAGAATGACTTTGCTGGTGCACAGGAAATAATTCCTTATGGGGGTCAGTCATAGTTTTGTTTCTCTATGAGTCTTTTGTCTTTTCCTTTGATTAGCTGTGGCAGCTGCTCTTCATGGAACGTTCTGCGCTCCTATCCGACCCCGCGGTCACAGACGCGCCCCGCAGCCGCTCTGGGGTCGAGGCAGCAGTTGGTGATCCTGCCTCTGGGACTGCGGGACCTGTAGCTTTAGAGGAGTCTTTGTCAGACTGCACAGAGCCTGCGCTTCACCCTCAACAGAACAGCGAGGAGCGAAACTCTACACTGGATCAGGGACAGGCTGTGGAGGGGTGTGTAGAGACACTTGTTACAGCTGCTGTCTTCTAGGAGTTCTACAAGACGGAATATATAATGATCTGTATTTGGTCAAGTTTAGCATTCAGTTTGAACATGCAAGTGTTTTATACATAAATATAATAGTTTTTTTTCTTTTGCACAGAGAGGATCTGTTGATTTGCACAGTTGCAACATTCATAATATATTTAGTATATCCATGTTTCTTTTACTTGGCTCTGGGATTTGACTTGACTAATCTACAGTTTTCTTTACTAATTAAATTCATCATGTTTTAACCTGCATATACAAAAACTATTTTAAATCAATCTAGTTTTTAGTACCTTGGCTATTTTTAACACCTATTTGATGCAAAATGAATCTAAAATATTTCAGTTTTTTTTTTTCTATAATTCACCATTAGTCATTTACCTGGTCCAACAGATAGATCATGGTTTCAACATTAATAATTGGAAATTATTATAGGAAAGAAACAACTGTAACATATTTACACACTAACACACTCGCACACAAACACACACACTCTCTCACTCATAAACACACTCTCACTCTCTCACTCATAAACACACACACTCTCTCTCTCTCTCTCTCTCTCTCTCTCTCTCAAGAGGAACTTAAATACACAGGCTAGTGATGAACAGAATACAGACAGGTGTGATCGGTAATGAATGTCCATTAAACATGTGACTGAAGAAAAACAAACTAAAAGTCCTTGAAAACAAAACTAAACACAGATTGTGACAACAACATTGATAATAGTTAAGAAACATTTGTTAAGCACCAAATCAGTATATTAGAATGATTTCTGAAGATGAAAATTCACCCTGGCCATCACAGGAATAAATCACATTTTAGAATATACTAAAATAGAAAACAGTTATTTAAATTTTAATAATATTTAACAATATTTTTACTGTATTTTTGATCAAATAAATGCAGCCATGAAAGACGTAAGAGAACACAAGACATTTATTTCAAAAACATAAAAAAATATTAGTGTATAGAAAGTTCCATGATTTCCCCATGACACTTTTTCCCCATGACACAATTTCCATGACTTTTCTAGGCCAGAAAACATCATTTTTAAAACGTATATATATTTCCAAGTTTTCTTAATTTATCTAGAACTCTACAAAGACTGGATTTTTTTAAAAAATTATTATGAAGTCTGATATTCTGATATTACAAACGTGAACTCTTTCTTTTTAAATGCAACAAAACTTGTTTCTTTAAGGATTGTCCAGCAGTTCTTGGCTGGTCTGTTTTCCAATTCTGACAGTGCAGGTTCAGAACCCTCCTCATGGTATGTTTTTGTGGTTTACCGTGATTCTGTTAAGTGGAATATGTTCCTGAAATAACATTCCTGTAAATCAATCAATTCATCAGATTTCAGGTGTGGCTGGGCTTAAACAATATTCTTATCAACCCATCACCTTTTGTTTGTTTGACAGGACTGTTGTTCCAGGACCAACAAAAGATATTCATGGTCCCCTTTGTCCTATAAATTCATTCATTACTATATGTGAAGACAATATCTACAGATCTATCCAATGTTTTATCAATAACCTGTTTCTCAGGTCTAGCATGCTACACTCTAACCCTGAAGATTATGCTTGGGGACAAGGAGGTTTAGATGTGGTCATCACACAGGTTAGTCACACCGTCATCTAATGATGTGACTCATCATGTCCTCAACCTTTTTGCACTTAGCCTCATTAGTCTTCGCAGTATTTTGCCTGTTGCCACTTAAATTTGTCCCCAAGCTAAAGTCGAGAAGACGTTTTATTTTGTTTTACCAAAATTAAAGAAACATTAGAAATATTTTGGTTTTTTTCTGTTCTCTTCCAGTTGCTTGGTCAGTCTGAAAACACCGGCCCCCCTCCTGCTGAGAAGGAGATGATCTCATCTCTCCCCACTGTTAGCATCTCCTCCGAACAGGCTGGTAAGTTCCCATAATCCTCTGAGTCACCATGCACACTTCATTTTAAGTGCTGTAAAGCAAAACAGGGCTGTTCACATACTTCTGGTCACCTCCAAGAAGCGTTTTTCTTGCTTTTCCTGGCAGTCTGTTTTATTGAGTATGATAAATTTAAGAGGGTGAACTGGAAAGTGTTAAAACAAGACGAATCTCTATGATTCTGACAGCAGTGCATTGTGTATTTGCCATATTCATGTCAAATGTTTCCAGAGACTCACATTTTTCTCCTCAAATTATTGATTTGCTGAGCCACAAATCACTTTGTTCATTCAGTCGCAATTTTTTTTAAAGCGTCGCAGATAACCGGTAACGTTCTCAGAACTTTGGACCTTTCTGGCTAGGTTCTCTCAAAATTATAAACAAATGCTCTTCCAGTAACATTAATAGAACGTTTGTTCAAAGTTATCTAGTCTTTAATAACGTTCTCAAAATTATAGCACAAAAACGTTATTTAAACATTGTTCATCAAACTTTTTTTCTGAAATGTTTTACTTTGTCTAACATGTTCAAAATGTTCAGAGAACATTCAGAAATAACATTTTCATAACTTAATGGGAACATAAGTAACGGTTCTCATAATGTTTACATAATTATAAAATGGAATGTTCCCTTTACGTTTGAATAACCAAGAAAAAACATTTTTAAAACATTTTGAACATTCAGAGAACATTCAGAAAGAACATTTTCATAACTTAAAGTGCCCCTATTATGCTATTTTAAAGGTTCCTAATTTTGTTTTGGAGGTTTACAATAGATCAAGTGCAAATAAACCTATCTACAATAGGTTTACTTCTATCTAAGGTCAAAAAACACTTTAATTTTCTCATAATATACATTGCACATCACCTAATTTCTCAAAGGTTCGTGCTGAAAACGGTTCATTTGAAGATTCAGTCTCTCTAAACCCCTTCTTACCACAAGCCTACTCTGCTCTGATTGGTCAGACGGCCCAGCCTCTCGTTATTGGTCTACCGCCTGATGACTCGTTTCGGCAGTTCAGAATTTATTCTTTATTTTAGGAGACAATAACTTTATTTGTCGTGCACTTTGATCTTTGAAACTTTGCAGACATTTTACATTTACAAACAGCTATATTTCACGCTGCATGAAAGGTAATATTTGAAAAACCATAATGGGGCACTTTAATGGGAACGTACTGTACATATTTTTGCAGCACTTGACAATTGCTTTCTCCGTTTTTCTTGTGTGTTCATCCATGCATATTTTTCCCCGTCTCTCTCACAGCATGCCGGCTGGAATGCCCTGTGTGTAGAGAGGAATACTCTGTAGGGGAATCTGTCCGACAGCTGCCCTGTCTGCACTACTTTCACAGCAACTGTATTGTGCCCTGGCTTCAACTGGTATGAGTCTCATAAAACCACCTTAGTGCTGGATCTTCTGTAATCAGACCCATGTTTACTAAACCGAAACATAAGCTTACTTTAGTGCTGCTTGTCGTAAATAGTGGTGGCTATGTGTAATCGTTGGTTATATTTGACTAACAAGCAAAAATGTTTGGAAGGACCTCTAGTGGTGGACATAGGAAAAGCAACCATACTCTAATGGACTAATAATCAAAGCCTGTAGATGTGGTCAGTCATGACGTAGACCAACCCGAAGTCTAATTCACCCTCGGGAATTTCCACTGGGTTTTTTAAAATGTCAGCTTTTGAATTTATGAGCACAATAAACATTGTGGTTAACATTACTTGAAGAGACTTTCACATTTTTTCTTTACAACATTGCACCAAGTCATACCACAAACATGAATTTTTGAGGTGACAGGTTTGAAATGTGCTCAGACGTTAATGATATTTGAAAACTGTTGGTCATGGAATACCGAATTATGTGCTAAAATAACCTATGCTACCGTTTAAAAGTTTGGGGTTGATTTTTGAGTCTCTAATGCTCACCACGGCTACTTTTATTTGATCAAAAATTCTGTAAAACAGTACTATTGTGAAATATTATTACAAATTAAAATAAATGTTTTCTATTTTAATGTATTATTAAAATGTAGTTTATTTCTGTAATGACAAATCTGAATTTTCAGCATCATTACTCCAGTCTTCAGTGTCACATGATCCTTCAGAAATCATTCTAATATGCTGATTTGTTGCCCAAGAAACATTTCTTATTATTATGTTTATAACAGTTGCTCTGCTTAATATTTTTTTCAGGATTCATTACAAGAAATACATAGTTCAGTCATGAAACTTCTGAGCAGCTGATTGGTTCTCATAAAGGGTCATAAAACCCTAAACCAAATTTTAACAGAGTTATGTGTGTTGAACATCATAGAAGTCAATGTTACCATCCGTTAGTTTTGTTTGTAGGAGAAAACGGGTTAATTTGAAACTTTTTGGCGGTATTTTTAACTTCCGGGTTTAAATTCGTCTGCTTGTTAGTGTCGCAGGATGTGGTGCTTTCTTGTACTATAGTAGATCGATGACTTATCTGTGTCTTCATGTGCATTAAATTATAGCTGTCACAGGATATGTATGTATTTGTGTAATTTACGGTGAGCTCACAAAACCATATATATGTTGTGTTGCGTGTAACGGTAAATTGCAGCGTGCATTTGTGGGAAGCTTTGATGCTTTTAATGAGAGCGTTGCTGTGTTGTCAGTCTCCCCTCACCACTCAACCACGCCCACTTTTGTAGCATTTTTCAAAACAGTAGTGAGAACTGACTGCTTCTGAAACAGGGGATTTCATGACCCTTTAAAGCTGACCGAGTCAGTGTACCGTGCCATGGGATTTTTTCTAGCCCTCCACCTTCCCCAGCACCACCTGCCTAGATCTGTAAGGGCTTCTCCCTACTTCCCTTCATAGCAGCTTGCATTCTATTCACTGTATTAATCTGCATGTTTCAGCAGTAGCCTTTACTCACGCAACAGCAGCAGCGTAGCAGATCTAGCCCTCCAAGACTAAGCCTGTTTACTAGGGCAGGGAGAAAAAATCGATTCACCTAGCTATCGCGATTTCAAATTCAATTGCTTTATTTTTGTAGTTGCTTTTGTATGAGGTTGACAGAAGTTAGCCGCTTTCGGTGCAACAGAGGATTATATACGTAATATCCCAAGTGGACGAATGGAAGAGACGTGAGACAAAGCACTGAAAAGCCCTCGCGCCAGCGCTCATGTGATCTTGATTCAAACACTCACGTGTTCTTTCAATTCGTCTGTCTATTAAACTTTGACAAAATCATATCACAACATTCAAAGCTGTGTTGGCGCTGCCGCTGACCCGGAGAGAGTTGTCATGAAACAGCTTTTCAACCTCATAGTATCATTATTTCTGTGATGCAATAGTTAAAATTATCATAGAAGAACTTGGATAAAAGTTTAAAGTTCAAACATGAACACTGATGTCTACGATAATGATCAAAATCAGCTTTTGATTGAAACTTGGTGCTTAAAATAATGCATTTATCATTACATTGTTTCGCCACTAAGTGGCGACAAGTGACTGTTAAAATTTTTGTTTGTTATTGAATCATTTATTCAAGGGAATGTAGTATTTGTATGATGCTTCTGAAATAAAAGTCAGAAAGATGTGATGATTTGTTTTTGTAAATATGACTCATCTTATACATCATGTACAGTCTGTATAAGTGTATGATTTAACTTTTCCCGATGGTCTACTCTAGTGTTAAAAAAATGGCAATATATTGCAATATCGAATCGCAATACTTGTAGAATCGCAATTCTTAAAAAAATCGCAATACATATCGTATCGGCACCCAAGTATCGTGATAGTATCGAATCGGGAGATAGGTGTATCGTCCCAGCCCTACTATTCACATTCCTTTCTTATTAATAAATGCTGTTTAACTATATTCCGAGAGTTGTCATGATTGAACTGCATTTAATTTTTGAGATTTTTTAGGAACATTGTCTTTAGAGTAATTTTTGATCAATTTAATGTGTCCTTGCTGAATAAAAGTACAATTTTCTCATAGTGACCCCAATCTTTTGAACGATAGCTTATGAAAAAAATTAAATGAAAAAGAAATGACTCTTCTGTCCTCATTTTGTGCTGTTTTGTGTTAATAGCACGACACCTGCCCTGTCTGCCGGAAAAGTCTGGATGGTGAAGACTGGGGTTTCCAGCCACAGACAGGACCTCCCGGGGCAATCCCCTCACCAACGAATGTAGAGGAATGTAGCACCTTTGAGACTATTTAGCCTCCTTTTCCTTCCTTGATTAGTTTGATCAATCCAGGACAAAGGGAAGCACCATAGCCGTGTGCACCAGTGTTTCTTGGAGCCAAGTGCCTTCTATTTTGAGAGACATTTTAATTCAGACAACCCTGTTTAAAACAATATCTGTTTGATAAGCATCTATAATTTTGTTTGTATAATGTTTGTGAACTAAAATCCCACCAAGGATGTTTACAGTCCAACCTGAGCAAACGCATTTCAACTTTGACTTCAGTTTTGATAATTCCAGGTCGGAATAAACACGGTCTCTTCGGTGGGCCTGCAGGACTGGAGCTCACAACCGCTGAGATAGATGATACAGATGTCTCAGGGGATACGGTTCAAGTTGCATATGCATATTTAATGGCATGGCACACTTTTACCCTATAGCTTCTTCAGAGCTCTCGTTTCAATAACTCACAAAGAAGTCAGCGCACAGTTCACTTTCCCTTACCTGTCAATGGATGACATCTGCTTCACGCATGCCTTCGCTCTTTTGAAGGTATCATAGAAACACAAAGATTTAGATACATGCTGAAGTTTTGCACTGTCAAACGTTTAGTCTGCTCTACATGTTTTGGGTTCATAGTTTACACTTCTGTTTTGTGGTTGTTGTTGATTTACATTGCTACATATAGTTTTTTTGTGTGTGTGTGTGTGTGTGAAGGTTTTGGGGTTTTTGTAGATAGATAAAAAAAAAAAAAAAAGTACTTAGTGGATGATATCTTGAAGCTGTTTGATGTTCCTCTGGGTGCTTTTGTCCTCATTCTCAGGGTTCCTTGACTTTCTGCTCCATATTTTGATATTGAGATACAGTCCCATTTATAAGAATGTTCACTTCACAATATGGCCTTTGCACATTTTGAATGTCATTCAATCTCAAATGTGAACGTGAAATGTTTACAAGAAAAATAATGTTGCAATAAATAACTAGAAAAAGGCACATTACTTTTATAAGCCAACCTATTACATATTGCACTCTCAAAGCAAATAAATAAAATAATTTATTACAACGAGTTTTGTGTGTTTTAGACAGTGTATGAACTATATGGGGTTTTCAACTGTTGATAGAGTTCAGGGTGGTTTATGGCTGATATATTATAAATAATTCATCCAAATGACTGAAAAACAATGTGTTAACATTTATTTTACATTATTTAATAATCTCAAATATTTAAGCCTATTATCAGATTGAAGACTC
Organism: Abramis brama; assembly: GCF_963993115.1. Lineage (NCBI taxonomy): Eukaryota > Metazoa > Chordata > Actinopteri > Cypriniformes > Leuciscidae > Abramis > Abramis brama. Next base: position 11,453,128 of record NC_139974.1, read on the forward strand.
ATTATAGAATTATGATTAATAAACAAATCATAATTCCATAATTTAATCATAATAGAGTTTATAGTGTTTAGTTTTACATACACCTTTCAAAGGTTTGGGGTCAGTACGATTTTTTTAAATACTTTTTTCCAGCAAGGATGCGTTAAATTGATTGAAAGTGACAGTGAAGACATTTATAATGTTATAAAAGATTTTTATTTCAAATAAATGCTGTTCTTTTGATCATTCTGTGAATCAATACTGGAAAAAAAGGAATCACGGTTTCCACAATAATATAAAATAAAGAGTTTTCAACATTGATAATAATAAGAAATGTTTCTTGAGCAGCAAATCAGCATATTAGAATGATTTCTGAAGGATCATGTGACACTGAAGACTGGAGTAATGATGCTGAAAATTCAGCTTTGCCATCACAGGAAAGAAATGACAATTTAGAAACAGAAAACATTTTAAATTGTACTAGTATTTCACAACATTACTGTTTTTACTGTATTTTTTATCAAATAAATGCAGCCTTGGTGAGCATCTTCTTTCAAAAACACGTGAACGGTAGTGTGTTTGCATGCTTTGAGAGGCAGATATGCTTTTCAAAATTGATCTGTCATTTCGATTTTGAATGAAGAGAAAGCTTCTGAACGTAGCTTCCTAATTCATTTATGTTATTAATATTTGACACGTCCTCATGCCATGCACTCAGTCAGATTAATTATCTCATTTGCAGCTTGAAAAATCCCACATCAAATTAGTTACAAAACAGCAACAGTTTCACTATGAGTTTTGATTTCCATTTGTTTTACCAAGGCCATTTCTGCATGATTGGTAGATGTAAATGAGACATGTGACTATTCATATTTATTCATGGAGCAATGTCCCTACAATGATAATCCCTTAAAAATTATAGACACTCAGGACTTGTTTAAATGCAGAATTGACCAGTAACTTAGATCAATGTAAAAAAATAACCATGTTTTGCGCAACTGTATAGCATCCGCCTCCTCCAAGCTTGATTCAAAAGTTCAAAGGGAGTTTGTGTGGATGGAGTAAAAGGTCAAATTAAAAAAGCAGGTTTCAGTGGTCATATTGTTGCTCTAATTATTGCAAATTATGCCCACTTATGATGTTACCGAACACCCCACAGCTAATACCCACGAAAGTCTCAATATTTCTCTGTGGTTAAACACTGACATGACACAACAGGATCCAGAAATGGCTATAATTGATGCCCTTTTCGCAATAGGTGTTGGGATTTTTTATAAATCTCAGTGGCTGCATCCGAAATTGCATACTTCCCTATAAAGGTGAAAAACAGTATGTGATGAAAGAAAAATGTCCGAATTCGCAGTATTCATAAAAGAGTAGGCAAAAAGTACCCAGATGACCTACTACTTCCGGCTATATTCTGAAGTGTGCATACAATGGACACTTTACTATCCCATGAGGCCAAGGGAGAGGATTTATGAATGGCAGTGAAGTGACATAACTGATGCTGATAGGTCACATGATAATGACAACATGGAGTAGCTACATCCAGATTACACTAATACTACAAACATTCATACTATATGAAGCATACTTTTCAGAGGTTGTGAAGTTATTACTTATTCAAAATAAGTACCTACTCAATAAAGTATGCGATTTTGGACGCAGCCCAAGACTCTTGAATTTATCAACTAAAAAGATTTGTTCAGTAGCCCTTTCTGCAGTACCTCCTTACGCCAGTAGGTGGCGCCAAGTCAGTGAGTGTTTTGTTGAGTCATTGAATAATTTACTGAACTGACTTGTTAAAAAAGTTGTTTAACTTAAAGTCTTATTATTAATTAATTAGTCTTTAAACATCACTTGAATCACTTTCAGGGGATAAACAATCTAACAATGACAGCAAATCAAAATCCCCCTTACAACTTTGTTATGTTCTTGATGTGAACTAGAACAATTCGTTCCACTTTAAAGATTCGTTCAAAACAAACAACTATTAGTTGCTGGTCTCCTAATGATGGATTCTGCTCACTTATCATATTACACAACCCGCCTCACGGCTACCATTCGCACGGGAGTCTCGATATTTCACTGTGGGTAAACACTGCCACGAGCGTACGACAACACACGACCCTCTTTTTCAGGAGTCAATCGTTTTGTGATTCATTAAACGTGTAACTGCTCTACATTTTCATCCGAGCAAAACAAATATAGCCCGTACGTTGTTCAAATGTCTGTAATTGAATATGCCCCGTACAATTGAGCAGGGAGAAAGTGTCGAACAGCCTTCTTCGACAACTGCCCTCGACTCCCCTCCCTTCTACCCGTCCCCCTCCTTTCCTTGCCTCCCCTCCCGCCCCGCTCTGACTGTGAGAATGCCCGTGGTGTACTGACAGAAACGATACGGGCTTTAGCAGACATGGAGGCCCGATTAACGAGAGAGGCCCATTCCGACGCGTCTGAGCTCGACTAACGCTGACCCGGAGAGGGATTCGGGCAACACATCAGATTATCACGGGTAACAAGCGCCGCACACAAGACGGGGGAGAGGGTGAAGAATTTGAGGCAGAGATCCATTTCGGGTCCTCTGTTGATTCAACGCAGCAGCCGCCATTTTGTTGACAGTTCGTGTTTTTAATAACCCGTGCAAGGCTCATCCCGAAGAGGGTTAGATTTTTGTATTCTGCTTCTTTTGGTCCTCCCGAGGATGTTTATACGCTATTGTTGGATTTTTATTGACGACCGGGGCGATAAGGGAACACTTTACTAATCTGTAACACACCAACAGCGGCTGCTTCGTTACATTACTAGTCGTGTGGACGGATCGCGGGGGTTTAGCTAGCCATACCAGCAAATGTGCCTGACAGGACAGATCAGCCGTTTCATTAGAGTGTGGGTTTAGTGGTACCAATTACCTGGTGTGAATTCACTCATTTGAGAGGTAGTAAACAACACAGAGACGGGAATTGAATGACCGTTGACGTTGTATACGTGGGGTTATAGCCGCGATGAACTTACATTGCTCTGACATGTGTCTTAAAAAAATGCAATGGCAGCAAGGTATTTTGACATCCCGTTGTAGTAAGAGTCACATTCTAATAACTTGCTAATAATGTTTTATACAGTCTAGTTTTTGACATATACAGTAGTGTAAGGTTAAGCTCAAGATATGCTCTTTGCTAACGAGCTATGCTAGCTATATTAGGATCATAAACCGTGACCAGTGCGCCTCACGTAGATAAATATCGTAATTTTTGCGGGGTGCCTAGATCTACAGACTAGACGAATATTTTGTTATGCCATGCATTGGTTAGAATGTTCTCCCGAGAAATGTGACCGTTTTCCCCTTTGCTTTTTTTTTTTGGCCATATCAGCAATTTCAAGATAAATACCCAAGCGACCATGCTGTTGCGTACGAAGGGAGGATTTTGATCGCAAATTATGTGAACGCCGTTCTGGACCTCTATCAAGGTGAGTAGCTTGTTCATTTTTTCTGTATTTTAACTGCAAATACTCAATAAATTGTTTAATCCAGGTGGTTTGTTTATTAGGGCATCAGCTGTCAAAACAAGTGAGGAAAATGCAGTATTTTGATGCGTAACTCGCGAGCTTTGTTTGTTGTTGTCAGAACGTATGGTGTTTAGTAAGTGTTGCGGTATTCATGAATGAAGGAGTTCTGGTTTTACGTGTTCATAATAAAATGCCAGTTTCATAGAAATGAACCTCCAGTAGCACCTGCGAGTAGATCATCCTCAGTTAACCTCGCTTACAATAGGGTTCATTGCACATGCAAATTGCGCGCGCCTTTGCTTGGTCATATTTTTCCCATTGGAGCAGATGTCTTGAGTAGCGTAGGAAAGTGTAGAAAGTGGTGTCTGGAGCCTTTGAACCACCTTTGACCTCTGACTCCGCTGTCAAGGAAACCTGAACTAAGCTTCCCGCTGACTGAGTGCTGTTTGAGTGGATAGCCGTGATTTCAGGCATTTAGTTTGGGATCGGAAAAGATTGCGCTAAGACGCATTCTGTTTGAAATATGAGTGCAGATTAATAGCAGATCCCGATGCTTAGCCTGTGGTAGAGAAGTTTAGTTTCGTTTTGTTTTGTGGTCCTTTCCTATCTGATGCTAAGTTGCGAGTTAGTAGATAAATAAATCTAACAGTTGCTCCAAAATAATCGACACTTAAAAATGAATGAATATCATTTTATTAGATGAGAAGTAAAAAAAAAAAAAAAAAAAAAAGGTGCATTAAAAAAAACCCAGATAGCACATGCACAAGTCTGCTTTTAATATGCCGTTCAAAATGAAAATGTTCTTGTTGTTAAACGTTAACATTCATAGTTGATGTGCTGAACTACACTAAACTACACTAAAAAAATACTTTTGAGACCAGTTGGTTAAAAATAATCGCAAAGATGTCTAAATCAGTGAAGTTAACTTAGTGCTAAGAAAAAGTCTAGACATAATTTGTTTGCAGATGCCACTTGGCTGGATATTTTTTTCTAATGCAATGACATTCAAGTGTGGATAGTTCACCCTAAAATGATAGTTCTGTCATCATTTACTCACCCTCAAGTTGTCCCAAACCTGTATGAGTTTCTGTCTTCTGTTGAACACAAAAGATGATATTTTGAAGAATGTTGGTAACCAGAATGTCAGAATTTTCATTTTTGGAGGCGAACTATCCCTTTGAATGTCTAAATACATTACATTTTGGGTCGGCATGAAAAAAATTCACCCTATTTTCTAAAATGCATGTTATTGATCTTATTGTGACTGATTCATCCATGCATGTTTCATTTTTAAAAAAATAGTTTTTGAGCTTGTAATTTTTAATCAATGTCATAATTTTCCAGTGAAATGACTGATGTCTTTCTGGTGATGTATGCCAGACTATAATCATGTCATTCACTTAAACCCCACCCCTTTTATACAATCCTGTGCAAGCTTGCGTCCAATCAGCTCCATCCAATCTGTAACTGATGAATAACTGATGAAAAACTCAGTCCCCGCCCTTTTTTATTTTTTTGATAATGTTTACCTCAGATGTAGGTCACAATACGGAAAAAAATGTGTTGCTACTCCGGTTGCATAGCAACTTCACTATGCAAATAGTAGCTTAAAAGACAGTTTTGAATAAAAGACATAACTGCATGTAAAGGGAAGAGCGGGAAATGAGAGGAGATGATAATTGTTTGCTGTAAGTCATCTACACCATATTTTTAATAGCTTTTAGATGCAATTTGCCAGAGTTTTTTCTCCTTGCCATCTATTCACCCTGAGGCTCTCTAAATCTCTCAAACTTCCAACTGCTCCACTGTCTCTCAATTTGTCCTGCAGCGTTTTTTGGCTGACTGGAGGTTGTGGTTTTCAGTACTCATAGAATAAATGAGGGCACCATAGTTGAAGAAAGGCTGTCTAAACACACTGAGTTAGTATATTATATCTCTATGCTGCCAAAACAAGCACAGATTAAAGAGTCGTGAATGACAGGTGCTGAAAGAGCATGGATGGAGGAAGCAGAGCAATCGATGACTTTAGAGTTCAATTTTTGTCTGCTGATAAATTCGCTTTGTTACACTGAGACAAATTGCTTTATCTGGTCACACTTTATTTTAGTGTTCATGTTTCCATAAATAACTGAAAAGTAGCTGTAATTAACTATATACTTGGTGTGTCATACTTGGGTAACACTTTATTTTACAGTGTCATTGTTACATATGTTACATGAAGTTACTATAACTACAAATTACTACTATAACCATAAATTATGCATAATTACATGCAACAAACCCTAATCCTAACCCTATAGTAAATACATGTAGTTAGTTACTTAATATTACTCAGTACTTACTACTTAAATGTATAATTACAGTGTAACAAAGACGCCTTAAAATAAAGTTTAACCCATTTTTATTAGTGCAATTATACGTAGGTCACATTGTTATTAGTATAGTAATTAACTATAGTAATGTGTAATATTTGTAACACAACTAGTGTAAAATAAAGTGTTTTAGTTGGTTTATTTATTTTGTTCTGGTAGCTCAACTGGTAGAGTATGACGCTTGCAACGGCAAGAGCATGTGATTCCTATAGCATCAGATACATAAATGTAAAAGTGTTGGATTATTAGCAAACGATAGCTTGCTGCAATTCTGTCCAGCTTTCCCTCAAGACTTTTCCCGCAGCCATTTTACAATACAAGGTAGCATTTATTTTTGGCATCTTCTCCGTAAAGAGAGGAGGGACAAGAGAGCGAATAACACAGTAACGAGAAGCGGAGTACGACCCAGAGCGCTGAGGAAATAGGGGAATGATTGTCACTAAGGGAGGGACGGACCAGGGAAAAAAAGACGGAGGGAGGGAGTGCTAGGGAAATGTGTTTTCGATTAGCAGAAGCACAACGGCTCTAGTTTGACCGCTGTACTGTTAGATTTCCAAGTGAGTGTTAGAGGGAGACTGAATGAGTGAGAGGACGAAGAGAGTGACAGAATGGGGTGAAAGGGTAGGTCGGACACAGAACAAGCGAGGTGTGATTTTTGGAGCACCATGTGTGAAACGAGAAGGGGCGAATGGAAGAGTGTTTAAGTGAAATGGGGTGAGTAATTATAGTAAACAGAGAAGTCGGAGTAGAGAGAGGGAAGGCATGACTCCAAGTTCTGTAGCCAGATTATAGTTGTGGTGATTTCACAGAAAACAACTCTCTCGATATAAAAGACCACCACTAATGAAACAACACTCCGTAAAACGGCTCTCTGAGCTTTTTCTCGTGCCGAGCTCTAAACGGCCGTAACCGTACATGTAGCGTTCCATTGACCTAGGCGTTCTTAATAGACTTGTGTAATATTTAAACCATCACTCTCAGTGGGGCATAAAGAAACTGTCCACTTCTGTTGCTCTGCCCTCTCTTTTTCCTTTTCTTTCCCGGCCTTTCATTCACTCTCTGTGCTTTGCTGACTAGAAGTCATAAAAAGGGCTTGGAAAGGTGACTGGATCCTCTGTCTCCCAGAGGACCTTTTATGCTGAGGTCACTGCTCGGTCTCGCCTCCCAATGACTTGACCCTCAGAAAGCACCTGTGGCTGGCGCGGTACTAAATTACTCAGTGGCTTTTTGTTTTGGAGGTGTGTTAGGGGCAAAAGGTTACTTTTGTCAAGCCCCCAGTACTTTTTTTTTTTTTTGCATTCCAAAAAAGTTTTATATTATCCATGTAAAATTGTGCTTGAGATAAAACTCATTTATTAGAATATGAAGCAATGCAGTTATAAAAAAAGTTTTCTTCAAAAGCCTCAATGATTCATACAAATATTACTGAAATGTGTTTAGTTTATAAAGTAATTTTGTGTCAGCTTTATGTCTGGCAACATAGGTTATCATTCAGAGCCACCAATAATCAAAAGTCTGGGTCAGATTTTGGATATTAGTGAACTGCAGCTGTCTAGCCTTTCTATGTCCTTAGTTTGATCATTCATAGTCATATTTGTGGTGGTAGTGATCCATGTTTGCAAAGCCATTCTGTGTTAATAATTAAATTAAAGGTTAACGCTGTCTTAGAAGTGTGGCTTATTTGTCTTTTGGTCGTAACACCCCCTCTGTTTTTATCTCCGCAGTTTGAAGGTGAGAGAGCTGGGCACTTGGCAAGGGACGACATTGCTTCAACCCAACAAGGATTTATTTCCAACCTCTGCTACACCCCCTTTCCCCTTCCCCTCCATTCAACTTCCTTCCTCCTACCTGACATCTGGAAAGTCCTCCTGTACCTATACCTGCGAGTAAGAACATCCTGTCTCCCTCAAGCCCCCCTTGTTCCCCAAATCACCAATGGATCAGAGGACACAGGGGGGGCCCTCTACGCCACCTCCGCTCCCTGCCAATGCCCCCCCAACAGAACGTGAGAAAGAAGGAGTAGGAGGGAAGAAAGATGATGAAGAGGAGAAGAAGAAACGAGAGAAACCAAGAGATGGAGCACAGAGTGAAACTTGTGGTGCTGAAAGTGGGACTAGTGAGCAGCAGCAACAACAACAGCAACCCACACAGTTCTCAGTCAAAGAAACCAGTTACTCTGAGGGCAATGTCAAACTCAAAATAGGCCTGCAGGCCAAACGCATGAAGAAGCCACCTAAGATCCTTGAGAACTATGTCTGTCGGCCAGCCTTCCGAGCCACTGTAAGACATAGTGGAGGCAGAGGTGGAGGGCGTGGTAATCGTGGGGCTGGAGCCATTGATGGGAGCAGCCACACTTCTAGCCCAAGTCATGGAAAAGAAGGAGAGAAAAGCCCCTCTGTCAACCGAGGAGCACCTCTATCATCTACTGCTCCTGCTGCTACATCTCCCTCGCCTTCTCTTCCTCCTCCGCCTGTTTCAGCCAGCCAAGTCACTCCTGTGAATGGAAGTGCTCCAGCAAAAAGGGTAAGGTTGTTTAACTTGTCATGCATTCAATGTCTAAGAAATTTTAAACAATGAAGAGACTAGCTGAAATTACATAACAAGCATCCAGTACAACAAAACAACAGGGATAAGGGATAGACAAACTCCCTCTCACTACACTTTCACTAAACTGTGGTTTCATCAGATAAATAAGCTTTGCTCACTCTTCTCACTCTTTTCTCTTTCAGTCACCCTTAACACTTAAACTTTGTTTTTTTCCCTTTTCCTCATTTCTCTGTTAACTATGATTTTCTGTTTGACCCAGAGTACTTTGTTGTTCACTCTTAGATTTTGTTTCTCCAACTTTGTCTCAACTCTGTCCAAATGTCTTTTTAACCCTGCTTCTATTTCTTTATTTCGCACACATCTTCCTTCTCCCGTCTCTTTCTTTGTTGTCCTGCTGCTGTATTATTGATTTGAAAGAAGAAAATAAACAAGTAAAAATGGTCCAATATTCAGTTAATGAACAGGAATTTTAGTGGCATAAAACATAAAAGAATACATAAAATGAGGTATTTTTTCTAATAGCTTGGAGAAATCCAGCACAGTTAATAATGCATAATTTCTTTGTGTTCCATGATTTTCCATATTACATTGAATTAAATGTATGTAACAGTGTTTCTGTGACTCAGTATTTTTTCTTTATATACATATAGGGTCCTCCAAAACTTGCCTGTAAGTCTGAGGGAAAAGCTGATGTAAAATCTGTTGCTTCTTCAGAGAGACCCCTTAACCTTCATCGCCCCATGACAGAAAGCAAATCACACTCCTCTGGAAAGAAAAACCATGTTCCACAAACCAACTCTCCCGCCCCATCGCCACCAACAATGCCCCCAGCTGCCACATCGCAACAGGAACCCAAAACAGATGGGATCTTAAAATCTTCTCAGTACAATTTTTCTGAGGGGCAAAAGGAACAAGAAAGAGGAATTTCTGCCTGGGGTGCCCCTACTGTGACCGAGAAGCTTGCTCAGCTCATTGCTACATGCCCACCTTCAAAGTGCCCAAAGCCGAAAGCCCGGAAGGTGTCGCCAGCTCCAGCACACAGTAGCTCACCCCCCTTAATTTCTAATCTGCAGCGCCCTGAACGGGCTATGGCAAATAGGAACACCTATTCCAGGGCGGTGCACCTTACCCCACCACCACCTGTTTCACGGCCCCCAGGTCGCCCATATGGTTCCAAAAACAAAGACAGTATCCTGGAAAAATTTTCTGGCACCTCTAGAAAAGAGGAATCAGATGGACTTTCAAAAGGTGTCACCAATAGCAACAGCAGCACAACCACCACCACCACTAGTACTGTTCTGTCTCAAAACAATAGTCGTTTGACAACGACATCCACAAATGATAGCACTGACAACAGTACCACCAATGGATTAAAATCTCGTCTTGGGCATTGCCCATCTCATTCTTCCTCCACGGCTTCTCTTTCTTCACCAATATTTTCCTCTTCCTCATCCTCCTCCTTAGAGAGAATAGGAAGTACAGGATGTCACATAGGTTTGCCAGGCTCCCTAGCCTCATGCCCTAGATCAAGCCCCTCCCGAATAGAGGAGTTTACTGAGAAAGACAAAGAGCGTGACCGAGACAAAGACACGGACAGTCCCAGAGATTTAAGTAAGGGCTCCACTCCAGCCATGGCAGGGAAGCAAGATGCTAAAGAAAGGTGTCCTTTGTCAGCTCCTCGAAGTGAGAGGGGTAAACACAGTGAGAGCTCAAGCCCAGTCAAACGTAGTCCCAATCAGGAAAGTCGCGTTAGTGGGGTACCAAGTCCTGCTGAGTCCACCAAATGCACTATTTCACCTTCATACCCTTCTGGTGCCAGCAGGAGCCCAACACCACTATGCGATGACATTGGGGCTGCATCTCCTGAATCACCAACTGAGCAGGATTCAAAGCCTCTTAAGAAGCGGCGGGGACGGCGACCTCGCTGGACGAAGGCGGTGAATCGGACCCACAAGTCTTTACTTGAGGCTGCTTCTAACCATCAGAAACTCACCACACCAATGCCCTTAGGGCTGTCATCCCTATCCCCTGTTCGGCGTCCTGTGGGACGGCCTCCGAATTCTAATCTCATGCCCCCTGTTGTTTCAGAACTTTTTGAATCTTCACCCAAGAAGAGGGGACGGCCCAAGAACAAAATGCCTCGGTTAGATGCACCAGCACGTGGCCGCACCCCAAACAAACTGGCACCCTCAAAAGTCTACTCCAGTCTGCTCAAATCTAAAGAAGAGCAGGATCCCCCTGTTTTGCACCCTGAAGTGGACTTTAATCCACCTAAACCCATGGCAAGAAAGCGAGGGCGCCCCAAGCGCTTACCTCCAACCCTTCCACAGGAAACCCAGCCCCCAACACTTGCTCCTGAGTCAGGGGATGCTTCAGTAGGTGAAAAACCTTTTCGTAATAAGGGCAATGGGCAGCTCATCATGAAGACGATCATAGGCAAAATCAATAAAATGAAGACAGTAAAACGAAAGAGGCTCCTCAGCCAAATACTGCTTGGGCCGAAACCAGGGACTGAGCAGGAAGGCTCCAGAAACAGTGGGCCACCAGGAGCTCCGGCTGCTACGAAACCACAGTCTCTGTCGTCACTTGCTGCTACATTTGGGGGCAAATTAGGGCCACAGATCAATGTTAGCAAAAAGGGGACAATATATATGGGTAAAAGGAGGGGTCGTAAACCAAAATCATCAGCTAATCTCTCTCCAGGTGCCCCCACACCCCCTCCGGAACCGTTCTTGTCGCCAAACACTTCTTCCCCACTCCATCATCACCAGTCGCAGACCTTGCAAAACCAGCAACACCAGTTGCCTCCGTCTGAGGTGTTCCCTTCCCCATCACTCTCACAGTCAAGTGGAGGTCAAAGTCCCATTAGCGATGCTAGCTTTGTTGAGCCTGGCTCAGTGCATTTCTCATCCCACCCACACTGCAGCCATTCCCATCAGAGCCACCACTCATTCTCCTTTCCCCCACCTACTTTTTCGGCCCCGTCTGCTCGCACTGTAGGGAGCACCACATCATCCACAGCACACCCATCTCAAAAGAAGTCTTCTTGCCGGGGTTACCACCATCACCACCACCACTACCGGCAACACTACCATTATCGAAAGTTTTCTCCTCCAAGGCCGCTATTGCCCACGTCTCCTGCTCCTCTAAGTGAGCTGAAGGAGGCCACACCTTCCCCAGTCAGTGAATCGCACAGCGAAGAGACGGTACCCAGTGACAGTGGCATTGGAACAGACAACAACAGCACCTCGGACCGTGGGGAAAAGGCTGGTTGTGCAAGTGGCTTAGCTGGTGTAGGGGTCTCACAGGGTATGGCAAGTGGACTCTTAATGCCTGGTGTCATAGGTCCAGCCATGGGAGCGGGAATGGGACTTTCTTCAAGAGGAAGGAGGCGGCACTCATCTTCAGTTCTCTTGGAACGTCCATCACCTACACCCTCTCCACTTGGAGCGAGGGCATCACCTGACCCAAGAAGACCGCACCCAGCTGCTCCATCATCTGCTTTGGTTGGACATAAAGAGAAGCACAAGCATAAGTGCAAGCGTCGTGCACATGGCTGCCCTAGCTATGACAAAATAAAAAGGCAAAAGCGCAAACGCAAGAAGAAGTACCTTCAGCTGCGGACACGCCGACAAGACCCCGACTTTTTGGCTGATTTGGATGAGATCTGTGTTCAGCTCAGTGATATACGAATTGCTCATCGCACGCCTACACTTCGTTTGGGTAGCAGCTTGGGTCTGGGTGCTGGGGCAGCAGGACCGGCCCGTGGGTCTGGCTTGGGAAGTGCCAGAGCCAGCAGCAGCCTTGGAGGTGGAACCAACCCACCACCCCATCACTATCTACATAGAGACCTCTTGCCCACCATCTTCAGGATAAATTTTAGTGGATATTATTCGCCCCACCCAGCCTACCCATGTGATTCACTTCATTATGTCCGTAAGCCAGATCTTAAAAAGAAAAGAGGGCGACCACCTAAGCTCAGAGAATCTATATCAGAAGTACCGTTTGTACCTGGGTTAGGCTTTCCCCTGTCTAGCGGTGGTTTCTATCACCCTTCTTATGGTGTCCCATACTCTTCTGCCCCACTGGGACTTGGCTACTATCGGGGTTATACCCCTGCAAGTGCCCTGTACCCCCACCCCCATCACCAGACTCCCCACTCTGGCCCATCCCACCATGTTCATTCCCCCTCTTTTCCTCCACCTCCGCCCCCTTCTTATGTCCATCATCATCACCCATCCCACCTGCTTCTTAACCCCTCCAAATTTCACAAGAAGAAACATAAGCTGCTTAGGCAGGAATATCTAGGTGGTGGTCGTTCGTCAGTACTCTATCCTGCCATGTCGTCTGAGCTGTCATTTGGCTGGCACCACAAACACAAACATAGACACAAGCACCGTGATCGCTGTGGAGAAGAGGAGGGTGATGATGGTGGTGGAGTTGTAGGTAGCATAGGTGGCAGAAGTGGAGGAGGTGAGGGGTTGGGAGTCGGAAGAGGGGAGCGAGGGAGTGTAGAGTCCCTTCAGCGCTGCCGGTTTGGGCGAGATGGCTCTGCTGACTCCAGTGCTAACAAACAGACAGCTTCTGCCAACTCTCCTTCCTCTTCCTCCTCATCTTCTGCAGAACGGTACAAGCGTAAAGAGGCCTCTTTGTCTTGTCTTGGGCCTTCACGACTGTCTTTGGGCAGCACGAGCCGGGGACATCACCCTGTTGACTCCTGGTTTAGAATGGGAAGTTCTGATACTGATTACTCCAAACTCTGTAGAAACCAGTCCCTTTCTGGGTCTGGTGCATTCTCTGAAGGACATGCGCAAAATACAGTGGAGTGCTCAGAGAGTGACGAGGAAGATGCTGCTTCCCCCATTGAGGAGGCAGAAACCAGCCACCACACCAACTTGTTTGCATCTGCACTATCTCGAACTTCGCTCAAGGGGAGTCGGAGCAAAAAAGGTGGAACGTCAGAGAGCCCCAGCCTTTCACGTTTGGACCGGACAGTGAGAAGGGATCGTTCCACATCTGCAGAGAGGAGAGAGATGGGTAAGTGAAAAATCTTATGAACTAATGCTGATATTGATAAGCCTATTAAACTTATAAACCATAATCATAGCGCAAAAGTATTACATTACATCCATGTTCAGTTCAGTAATGTCCTTGCATTTTTTTTACATGTTTTTTCAATGCCTGAATGCAAATATGAGCCTCCTGATGTGACCCAAATTTAGTTTGACATTGTCAAGGTTGCAGAATTAATGCAGTTAAATGTTGTCACTCTCCAAATATAGCTTTACCTCGGCGTCCTTCATAATTCTGTGCTAAAATTTTATTGGATGTCACTTGCTTCAGTGCATGCTGCAAATTTATGATTAGTCTTCAGTACTTCCTGTCAGTGTTCTGTATTGATTTCAAGGCCTGGTCATCACATCAAAAGCATTTTGCATGACCTGTTTAAAGCGGTTAATACAAGAATAATAAAAGCTGCAGCTTGTAGTTAAAGGTCCTACAATACATACTACCGAGTATATACACAGAATGGCTTGTTGCAACATAATTTCTGCACTCCAATAGCAGTGGGATTCCAAATAGGCTACTTGCATATACAGACCTGGGGCTAAATTTCTTCACACTCACATATAAACACCTGCTCAAATGTTACAGTACTGAACCAGGTAAAACAGAGCAGTTTTCATAACAATGCAGCTTCTCAGTCATGCTGGGATGGATGGGCAGTGTGTTTGTGTATATGTGTTAATGCATAGAGGATCCCTAGTGAGACAGCAAAGTGTAGTATGTAATCCAGGATTAGAGCTCAGGACCTGAGGTCATTAATTCACGGTAGCAGTGAGAGCAAGAAACTGATGAGAAAGAGTAAAAGAGGAGGATTAAAGGCTAGAGGAAAATAGGACTGATTAAAAAAAAAGACTAAGGCTGTGAATAAGATGTGATTGGAAGGAAGAGTTAGTTGATGAATTGGTGCCCATATATAGTTAGTGGTGCTTGCTAAGGCAGTCATTAATATGTGATTTGAGCAAAGAGCTAACCATAAGTATTAAACTGACTTGTAACTCGTCTCACACAGGAATTGTGGAAAAAAAAACATTGACTGATGGAACGATAAGATGAATAGAACATAATAGACTAGACTGTGTTGAAAGTGAGTTAGACTGAGATTAAGTTAATTAAAGGGATAATGGAGGATAGAGGAAACGCAGTTAATGAGGCCCTGCACACATGAATAGATGATGCTGCTTTTTTTGCTGAATCTGTGAGATGATTCTTTTCTTCTACATCAGAATTTGGCCACTGGGAGATGAGGAGATAAATTGGATTACAGATGGTGTAGAAAAGATTATCAAGTGCCCATTCTGTTATTTGCCTGTTAATAAACTTGTTCTAAATAAAAATAATAATCTAATCACGAATTTCGGAGTTTAGCTTAGTCAGTGGCAGAATGCTGTTTTCTGTATTGAATGTTGCTCAGCGTTCAAAGGATACAAAATTAGCCAGTCAGTAACAGTAATTTGGTATATATGTGTGTGTGTGCTTTTTTATTTAAATGTAATTGAAATGTAATTTATTTTATCCTTTGTTTTCATTATAATTGTCTTTGTTGACTATGAAATCAAATTACATGAAAGGGGATTTGCATTTAGTCATTTTAACTGCTTGATTACTTGACATTAGGGCTGGGTATCGGCAAGGGCTTCACGATACGATACATATCGCAATACATGTGTCACGATACGATATATCACGATATATTGCGATGCGATACATATTGCGATACTTAAAAAATAAAATAAAAAAATAATAGAGTTGAAAATACAACTTGCTGTGTGGTATGTGTATCACATCATATTGATAACTCAGCAGAAAAATAAAAACTTCCATTCCAATTTATTAGCAAAGCTATTTGCATTGCACTGAACAGTGAACACACTGAAATGTATGAAGTGCATATTGTGTCACTGAACACTTTTAACTAAAAATGAAGATCCCACAAATTTTATAAAACTGAAATTTCCTCTGTTGAAAATAAGTTATTTTAATGAATGTGTATCCAAAGAGTTGCAGTCCCCTGTGACTTCCATTGAATATATTTTCATACTATGGAAGTCAATGTGGAACAGCAACTGTCTGGATAAACATTCATCAAAATAACTTATTTTTTGTTTAGCACAAGAAAATAAATTAATACAGGTTTGGAACAACATTAGAGAGTAAATAACAGAATTTTCATTTTTGGTGAACTAACCCTTTAAGGACGGTAAAGGCAGCATGTTTACTATTAGGCTACTGTCTCTTTAAGACGTGCACCCAATTCCCTTTCAAATGTTTGCTTTCACTTTAGACATAGCTAACCAACTGTGTTTATGCAAACCTTGTGAGTACATATTTGACAGTATTAGCCCAATAAGACTCAAATGTAACAGAATCCAGATGCTGTCTGACAGGCTTTTATTCCCTGCTGTGAGCTTCGCGAGTACGCGCTCAGAAAAGCGCATGTTAAAACAGCGCATCAGCATGCGAATGAAATGTTTAACCGGCAAGGCTTTAAAGCACATGCAAATAATGAACTTTTGTGAATTGCAGTGTCCAGTGAGTGTATCTATTTCTGCATTAAAGTGTGATGTGTATGTACGTCGCGTTGTTGAGACGGAGGCGCCAGAACTGCGACTGATAGAATGCACTGTAACATGATACTACGATATTTATTCAAAAGCAGATCGTCGAGACATTTTAATCATCCATGATCAAAAATCGTGATATCGCACACCAAAGTGCACCAAGTTGGCTCTGCAAGCTGGAGGCGATCATATTTTCCGCCATGCTCGCTCCCGCTTGGCCGTATGAATGTATCTGACGTTCATCTGCTTTGTAGATAGCGAGTCAGCGATCTACAGGAACTGAGGAGGTCGTTTGACACACAGAAGGATTTGATGAAATGTTAACATAATTTTAAACCCGTTTAAAACTTAATTTTTTTTTTTTTAAAGTATCGATAGTAGAGGTTGGAATATCGATACACTATCGTGAATAAAATTATCACGATAGTTAGCTGTATCGATATTTTTGCACAGCCCTACTTGACATACATGCTGTGGGACCTTGGATGATAGATTGAGTTCTGTGACTTGTTCAGTTCTTGTTTAATTGTTTGGCGAAAAAATTTCAGCCACTCAACTCTCCTTTTGGTTTAATCTCATAGGGAATGTGTCTGGCATGCAGAACCGAGGTGGTCAATCCAGTGTTCCTGAGGTCTCTGAGGGTCCCCATCATCGGCACCACCACCCTCCTCTATCCCTCTCGCACTCTTCCTCTTGCCTTTCTCATTGCACTCTTGACCAGCCTGGAAGTGCCGCAGCTCTCCGGCCCACCAGTCGCCAGGCTAGTCCCTCCACATGCTCCTCCCAGCCTGCATGCGGCCTTGACTCCCCTCCTTCGCATCACTCCCATCGGCCCCCTCCCAAAAACAACCTGCACCATGTCAACAAGATCCTCCGTGCTAAGAAGCTCCAGAGGCAAGCACGCACAGGAAACAACGTAGTGAAAAAACGGGGTCCGGGTCGTCCCCGTAAATATCCGCTGCCCTCGCCTCCCCCATCACCATCACCACAGGCATCTGAACAGGAGAACCACCCGTTACCTGAAAGGCACAGAGGAAGTGTGCTCTGGGAGGGAGACACCGTGGTTGATGTCATTGAGTCTGTAGTGCAGAGCCAGCGCAGAAAGGGACGCAAGCGGAAACGCTGGGAGAGGGAGACAGAAGGAGGCGATGAGGAAGAAGAGGAACCGGAGGAGGAAAGAGAGGCGGAAGAAGAAGAAGAAGAAGAACAGTCAGCTGCTAGAGAGGAGGATGTGATGCCGAGAGTTAGAACAGAAGGAGGGAGGGAATGGTTGACGCAGGAAGAAATGCATTGTTTTCGCAGGTATGCTGTACAAAATACAAAATACACCATTCAAATGTGTGGGGTCAGTACGATTTTTTTTCAGTACGCTGTTCTTTTGAACTTTCTATTCATCAAAGAATCTTGAAAAAAATGCATCACTGTTTCCACAAAAATATTAAGTAGAACAACTGTTTTTAATATTGATAAGCACATCACCTATTTTCTCACAGTGTCTGAAATGGCTCGATAAAGTTTTCAGTTTTGCTAAATCCCTCCTTTCCAAGAGCTTTCTCTTCTCTGATCGGTCTGTTGTTGTTGGTCTACCACTTGCAGCACGGGTCGGAAGTGAAACGGCCATCAGCATATCTGAATTTTAGTTTAAAATCAAAATGAAATATAAAAAAATTGGCCAATCTACTTTCGGGCTCCATGTCATGGTCAAAAAGCTCCCCAAAAATGCAGATGACATTTTTCATGATTTTTTCTTAATCTCATTATAAATAATTGTTTTTTTTATTTGCAGTGCACTGGAGGGAAAACCTGATAGCCAGTCCTCCCCAGAGTGCACAGGCCCTACTACCGTGGAACAAGCCCCAACCCCATCAGTGACCACTCAACGGGAGAAGAGAGTTGCTAGACCACCCAAAAAGAAATTTCAAAAGGCGGGGCTTTACTCTGACGTGTACAAGACTGATGAGTAAGGGTGAACATGTTCAGCAAGCCCGTTTTATCATCTAACATTCATATCCCAGGTAAATAAACGTAACCTTTCTGCATTTCCCCATCAGTCCTCGCAGTCAGCTGCTACAGCTAAAGAAGGAGAAGTTAGAATACACTCCAGGTGAACATGAGTATGGCCTTCTACCTGCTCCCATTCATGTTGGTGAGTTTTTCCTTTATGCTTAACTTGCAGTTGTAACCTTTTAGTCTACAGATTTTGACATGCATCACTTAGTTTAGTACAATGTCTAATTGCTGTTTAGTCGACAGTAGGATTTTGACATAACATTTTTAAAGAACTATTATTTAAACAAATAACCTTGTGGACTTGTATTGGTATACAGCTTTCAGTGTCATTCCTAACCAGTTTATTATGTATGGCCTCATGGGCAATCAGGCTGATTAGTTATGGTTTATGAGTTATGAGGTGATTTGTTGATTCAATATTGGAGTGGGGCAGCCTCAATTTAAAGGACAAAGCGCCTGAACTAATAACTGCAATTTGTCTTTGGTGTTTGTCCAGGGAAATACTTGAGACAGAAACGCATTGATTTCCAGCTGCCTTATGACATCCTGTGGCTTTGGAAACATGATCAGGTAGCTCCTTAAAACCACATCTTTCCCTGAATTGACAGCTGCATTTGTCATTTATGTTTTTTGCTGCAAAAATAATTTTATTAATCAGTATTTTCTTCTTGTTTTCTAATAAACATCCTTCAAACAAGATACATTGACTTGTAAGATAAGATTTGTTTTCAGAGAATATATCATATAAGCATAAATCTAACGATAATTAGTGAGGTTTATGAAAAAATTATTTTCCAAAAGGGTTATAAAAATAAATTTAATTCAGGATATATTTTCTAAAAACAAGTTTTAATATTTAAAAAGATTTTTAGCAGTTTAATGTCTGAATGCTTGCGAAAATCTTTCTAATAAAAGATGAATCTTTGTAGCTCCACAAAAGACCCGATGTGCCTCTCTACAAGAAGATCAGATCCAGTAAGCAAATCTTTATTGTTTTGATCACTGCCCAGAACATGCTTCTGTTTCCATAAATATTCTGTTTTTAAGGACTGCTCTCATTTTTGTATTGTGTTTTGTGTGCATGCTTGCGGATGATTAAGAGTAACACATTAATATTTTTTCAATTAGATGTCTATGTGGATGTGAAGCCTCTTTCTGGCTATGAAGCCACTACTTGTAACTGCAGGGCGCCTGAAGACCTCAGCGAGAAGGGCTGTCAGGACGACTGTCTAAACAGGTAACAGGGCAATTAAATACTCCATTTTTGGACCAGTCTTAAGAGGCTTACATAATCTTTTATGCGCACTCATTAGTACAGTTGTAGTTCATAATGTGAATCCCATTGGTTTCTCCTCTCTCTCTCTGTTTTAGGATGATCTTTGCTGAGTGTTCTCCAAGTACATGTCCGAGTGGTGATCAGTGTGATAACCAGCATATCCAGAAGCATGAGTGGGTGCAGTGCCTTGAGCGTTTCCGAGCTGAGGGGAAGGGCTGGGGGATCCGCACCAAGCAGCCCCTACGTTCCGGCCAATTCATCATTGAGTACTTGGGAGAGGTGGTCAGCGAACATGAGTTCAGGTTAGCCGCATTTTGGCTGTAAACAACAAAAATGAGACACAGACCTCAACTAGTTTGAACATGCTACAATTTGGTATTGTCCAACCTATATTTAGACCACAATAATTTCCTTTTGTAACCAATACAGCATCAATTTGTCTTGGGAATGACAGATTCAAGTCCTGCACAGTGGCCAGAGGGATTTTGGGCCATTTTATAATGTGCATTGGTGCATTATCATGCTGATACACGGCACCCCCTTCAGGGTACAATGTTTGAACCATTAGGTGCACATGGTCCTCCCGAATAGTTTGGTAGTCCTTGTCAAAGTGCCCATCAAACACAGTAGGGAATGCCGTGATATTGCAGCCCAAACCATCACTGATCCACCCCTGTGCTTTACACAACAGTCCGGATGTTAAGCCTCTTTGGGGCTTCTCCACACCGTAACTCCCACGGATGTGGGAAAGACAGTGAAGGTGGACTCATTAGAGAACAATACATGTTTCACATAGTCCACATCCCAAGATTTACACTGTTGACACCAATGAAACCAACATTTGGCATTGGCACGAGTGACCAAAGGTTTGGCTATAGCAGCCCGACCATGAATATTGACCCTGTGGAGCTCCCGACGAACAGTTTTGGTGGAAACAGGAGATTTATTCTGTAGAGTGTTGGGCAGCTGTGGTTTTATGTTTTTTGGATACAATCCGGGTTTGTACCTGGACATCCCTTTCAGACCGCTTCCTCTTGCATCGACAGTTACTCCTGTTAGATGTGGTTCGCCCTACGTGGTGGTATGCCGACATTACCCTGAATACCATAGCTCTCGATACACCATAAAGACTTGCTGTCCTGGTCACAGATGAGCCAGCTAGACATGCACCAACAATTTGATAACTCTGATATTTCTCCCATTATGTTTTGTGGATTGCGATATTTTATGTACATCTGTGCCATTGCTGTGCTCTTACAGAGTGTAATTTTTACAGGTTGTTACATTCATTCATTCATTCATTTATATTTTTTTAATAATACATTATTTTTATAATTAATTAATATAAATATAAAAGAAACACAATACCTTAACCTTTATGAAATAAATTTGTGTGCATTATTTTAATTATATTATTTATTATTATTTATTTTCTTTTATGTTTAGGAGTCGCATGATGGAGCAGTACTTCTCCCACAGCGGCAACTACTGTCTGAACCTGGACAGCGGCATGGTCATCGACAGCTACCGCATGGGCAACGAGGCTCGCTTTGTCAACCACAGCTGCGAGCCCAACTGTGAGATGCAGAAATGGTGAGTGAAACGAGACCGTTGATGAGTCACTGTTGAAGTATGGCAATAAAATCCCATCAGCGTCTGATGAATTCATAAACAGAAAGGTCATTTTTAACGGTGAGTCAGTGGGGACGTGGACAACCACGAGTACTGAGTAAGCAATGACTTTATCCTCTAGAAATTGCTGTATTAAGCCATGGTCATGTTGAAAAATTTAAGAGGAAGGTCACATTTTTCTCTTTTACTCAAGGTGTTGAAACTCGCTTCATAATAAATTAGTGTAATTAGTCGAAACATAAAGATTATATATCAGCAACAGGATCGTGAACTCAAGATCCAGGTCAGTAGCCAACATCTGCTTGGTACCGTAACTCAATTACAGACACGTCGGGTTTTTGTGTACACACAGTCTACAGAAAAATGTTATCTCTTCCATCTCTTGCTCTGTCTAAGTTTTTTTCTCTTTCACGCACACATACACACATTAAAAACTGTGCTTGTAGGCTGAATGGTGGCAGATCATCCATCTTTTCACACAAGAGCGATTATCTGAAGCTTGTGTTTTAGGGTGGGGGACACAGCTGTGCTGCCCAGTGTTTAGCTGTTAGAGTGCACACACACCCACATCTGTGCCAAAATGGCCTCATTCTACCTTATTGCATATTGTACAACTCAGCCTAGTTTTTCGATATCAAGTCCACAATGCTTGATGTTGCTTGACATGCTGATGGCTTGAGTTCATTTCATTTAAAAGATCGACACTCAGAGTCAGTGGTAGCTACAATATATTAAATAATATTCCACAATATTACAGTTTTGACTGTATTTATAATCAAATAAATGCTGCCTTGATGAGCATATGAGACTTTTTTCAAAAACATTTTTAAAAAACTTGCTCACCCCACATTTTTGAATTGTAAAGGGTATATACAAATATTTCTATTAATCTCAGAAGAAAGTCTCATAAAAAGTTGAACATTGCTTGTCTGATCAGATTATTAGAGCTGTAACAATTTGTTTCGCAATTGCTGTAGAATCCTGACTGAGGTTGAATCTTGAGTTTAAATCATGAATCTGACTCTTTCTCTCAGGTCGGTGAATGGAGTGTACCGTATTGGTCTGTTTGCTCTGAAAGACATCAACAGCGGAATAGAACTGACATATGACTACAACTTCCACTCCTTCAACATGGAAGAACAGGTATGTTAAAAGAGTTGCAGTGACCCGTGTCCTGCATGTCAGGAACATGCCTGTCTGAAGCATGTACATACACATGAACACGCAGCTGTGTTTTGTTGCGGATGCTTGTACTCTCAAGCATCATAGTCACACCTGATTCTTCCAGCCACAGAATCTAGAAGGGTTGGGACTCCAAATAACATTATATAAAATACATTATATACAGGGCTTTTTTGCTCATCAGTCACTGTAGCTAGAGGTTTTCCAGAGTTACTAGCCACTCAGCATTTTCACTGGCCACAATTTTAACATTGATACCTTGGGGAAAAAATCTATTCTGTGGAATAGAATATCTATTTTGACTACACTACATTGCACTTAGTTTATTATTTCAGATGCCTTTTTAAAAGACTACAATTGAAAAATGTATATATTATATATAAAATTCAACCCGCCAAAGTGGCTAGTAGGAGTGACTACGTTACACACCACTGAAATCCTCCCGCATTTGGCAGGTGGCCGGGTGTTAATGTCAAGCCCTGATTATATATAATATTTTTATTTTGTAAATACTTTACTTAAAGCCTTTAAATGTAATGCATTGCGAAGGTATTCATATTGTATGTTATAATGCATTATATCTTTTCATATATAATTGTAACCAAAGTCAAAGTGCATTATAATATTTTAAGATTTCTTGTTGCATCTGAATTGGTCATTTGTCATGAGTTTTAATGCATTATACTTTCTAAAGGCGAAAAAAAATATTATTATTAACTATAGTTACAATTATTCACAACAAGACCATACAATTGGCATTACAAGGCATAATTAATGTATGAAAAATACTTTTATAATGTATTATATATAAAGTATTTAAGTAGTTGCATTTAATTTTTTGTAAGCTTCTATTATTTGTATTCATTTATTATGTATTTCACATTAATAAGGTTGAAAAACAGTGTTGTGGACATGGACATGTCACTTCAGACAGTTTACATTTATTTACTTTTTAGTGAATCTTACTTTTCTTTCTTTATTTAAATCTCACATTTTTGATGTTTATTTTGATATGTGTATTTGTGATTTGTGACCACATTTTTTTCTTGCTTGCCAAATGATCATGTTTCTTTGCTCTTGTTGCTATGCAGCAAGCCTGCAAGTGTGGCTCAGAGGGTTGCCGTGGCATCATTGGCGGGAAGAGCCAGCGAATCAATGGGCTGCCTGGGAAAGGGGGCGGATCAGGGGGCGGAGCCCGAAGGCTTGGGAGACTGAAAGAGAAACGCAAGTCCAAACACTCACTGAAGAAGCGGGTATGAGACAGTTAATTCAATAATGATGCAGCTCTGTTGGCTACAATAGCTACTAGTACAGGATAGTCCTAAGGCAAAACTCTTTTCTTCTGTTTGACCTAAGGAGGAAGAGTCCAGTGACAGCAGCAAGTTTTACCAACACCTTTTAATGAAGCCCATGTCAAACAGAGAGAGGTAGGATCCCATCACACAAGTCTAATGCATTGACGTTTCTGTACCAACAACAGTAATTTAGTGTTTTTTAAAATATATTTCTATTTATCTTTGTTTTTATTTCAGTAATTTTGTACTTCAACTTGCAAATGACCTGTTATAAATGCCAATCTCTCATAGTAAAGGCCCAGACATCCTCCACTGATTTCTTGTTTAATTCAGGAACTTTGTGCTGAAACATCGAGTGTTCCTGCTGCGGAACTGGGAGAAGATGCGGGAGAAACAGGAACTTCTGAAGCGAGAGGGAGAGAGAGAGCGAGAGAGGGAGAACAGCAGCCTGTCTCTTTACACACGCTGGGGAGGAGTCATCCGCGATGACGGCAACATCAAGTCAGGTGTGTGAATAATATTCATGTCAGCTGACTAATATTATGCATGCAAGTTTGTCATTTACTGCTTTGATTATTCAGACAGTTAGTAAATCATGATTAGCATTGTTTGTTTCTTTTTTCCAGATGTATTTCTGACTCAGTTCTCAGCGCTGCAGACGTCACGCTCTGTTCGCACACGCAGGCTTGCGGCAGCCGAGGAGAACACGGAAGTGACACGCACTGCACGCCTGGCACACATCTTCAAAGAGATCTGTGACATGATCACAAGCTACAAGGGTAAACAGACACTAATTCATTCAGACACACCATCACACATAAACCCATAAAAACCTGCAGTTTATTCTATTGATCTTATTGTTGGCAGTCGCTTTAATTGCTGCATAAACATTTTCATTATGCAAAGCAAGAACCAAAGTCGTAATCGTGGCATAATGGAGTTGCACTGAGTTTGACATGCATTTCACATCTGTAGTTTCTCAGTTTGGTTGACTGGACTGTAATCAGTTGTGAACTTTTTACTAAACGCTGACACTCGTTAGTTATTTGTTCTGATGGAAATATCATTTTAAATGATTTAGTTATACAAAATTCAGTTACTGAGGTATGCGATTCTGCAAAAGGCTTTACTTTTGATTTCATCTAGAACGTTGAATCTAATTTCAATTTAATCTTAGTGCATTTTTGTTTTATTGCTTCAGTGTCATGAGACTTGTTTGCACTTACACACTGACAATATCAATTGCTTTCTGTACTCTGAAGATTCATCTGGTCAGACTCTTGCTGCTCCGCTGCTTAACCTGCCTTCAAGGAAGAGGTGAGAACAATATTATGTTCTTAGTACAGAGTATTTACAATATAAATATGGACTTTTAAGTAATTTGGTCCAGTTAAAGTGTCTGCAGAGGCTTAAGGCCCTGATATACTTCAAGCGAACTCGAAGAACGAACTGGTGTGACATCTTTTCGAAACAAAATCAGGCCAAAACAAAGTTAGTTTGGAGTTCGTTTTGGGAGTTTGAAACAGCTTGCCAAAGCGAACTTTCCGGAAAAGTTTGCTTCGGCTGGTAAACACCTTCATACTCCCATTGGTCTGTGGCGATGATGTAATAGGTAGGTGTTCTCTGAGGCTCTGGCTTCTTTGATGAGGAATTTTTCTCCAGTTCATTTCTTCTGTTCAGTTTGTCGTGGTCAGATGTCACGAGTAAAAACATGAACACACTGGAGAGCTGCTTTATAGTAAACATTTTCTCACTGCTATTATGCGCGTTTATTTTTTTGGTGAAAGTAAAGCGAGCAGCACATATTTTACATATTCATCTAAACGCCGCTCTCAGCAGTGTGGGTGGCTTCGGGATGTTCGCTAACAGTATACGACAGCTTGCGCATTTCAAACTTCTTTTTACCCCTAAGCCAAGAACAAAAAGAACTTCGCCATGAGTATATCAGGACCTTTAGGCTACGTTCACACTCTCAGTCCAAATCTGATTATTTGTGCGTCCGACTGGAATCTGATCTAAATGATTAACTGTTCAGACCCGATTTGTGTGTCCCATGGTGCTCTTTCTTTTTCCTGAATATCTCCATTGGTTTCAATGGCAATGATATTGCATTGATCGGGATACACCAAAAACAACAACAGCAACGTGGAAGGGTTTGCAATACAAATGTTGTCTTATTTACAATATGTAGCCGCCGTGCTGGGCTACTGTCTTATGAGGCATCTGCAGAATTGTAGGAGGCTGGTATGTGCAGCTTTATATCATCTCCGTCGGTCTCAAAACATGTCTCTGTTATATTGCAACTTTCTACTCGACCGGCACTTTGCATCAACACAACCTCTTTTCTGCAGCGACTTTCAGCATGTTTCCTATAACAACGTCTGACATGTTTACGTTTCACGTAAACATGCGAAATCCGATAAGAGCATCAGACTGAAACGGATTTACAGATTTGAATAGGATTTCAAACCACATATGAATGTAGCGCATTTCAAAACTCGGATTTGTAAAGCTGATATTTTTTATTTTAGTATTTTAATACACAAAAAAGTATTTTGGACTGACAGTCTGAACATTGCCTTAGTTGTCAGAGACCTGCAGATATGGTTCTTATGAAAGTCTGATGATTAATAACTGCAGTGAGAACTATAATGTCATCATCCTTCATGGCAATACTTTTTGTACTGTGTTCATGTGCGTCTACAGAAACATACAGTACTATGAGAAGGTCACCGATCCACTAGATCTCAGTACCATAGAGAAGCAGATCCTCACTGGACACTACAAAACCGTCGAGGCATTTGATGCGGACATGCTCAAAGTGTTTCGCAATGCTGAGGTTAGTTACACTTCTCAGGCTGTTTTCTTACTCACAAATATGATTGCTGCAAGTCTATAATGTAAGTCATTATGATATAATTATAATGAATGATAATCAGATAATTATAATGAATAAAAATCATTGTAATTAATATAAGTACTCAAGTATAATGAATAAATAAGTTATTTGGACAAAAGAGTTGTAAGATGCACTCAGTAATTTTGTCCTCATTAGAAAAACGTTAAAAAAAAGTTGTAGAAAACTCTCTGGCTTATTCTCCACTTTCCTTAATCTCTTCTTCTACTCAACAGAAATATTATGGGCGGAAGTCTGCCCTGGGTCGTGACGTGTGCCGGCTGCGGAAGGCGTACTATGGCGCGCGTCACGAGGCCGCTGTCCAGATTGATGAGATTGTGGGCGAGACGGCCAGTGAGGCCGACAGCTCTGATTCGCTGGAGAGAGACCACGCCCACAATCACCATGACGGAGGGGGCAGCCACGACAAAGATGATGATGTCATCCGCTGCATCTGTGGCATGTACAAGGACGAAGGGCTCATGATCCAGTGTGAGAAGTGCATGGTATGTGCTCATATTTTTCAACAAACCCCTAAACATAAGTTTTCACATTTAGTGTGCAACTCATCCCACGCCATTTGTGCTACATGATTGAAATGGCTTACTAATCAAGGATGCATTAAATTGATCAAAAGTGACAGTGAAGATAAACTTATAAGTACAGTACATGTCAGAATCTAATTTTTAGTTTATTGTATTACCAAAAAATAGTTTTAGTAGTTTTAATTAACAATAACTGTAAGCTATTTAACTATTCATTATTCTATCATTATTCATATTGTTCATGTAATGTGTTGTGTATGGATTTTAAACCGTCTGTAATATCTATGTTCTGTGTTTCTGTCTGTCAGGTGTGGCAGCACTGTGACTGCATGCGTTTGGAGGCAGAAGTGGAGCATTATCTCTGTGAGCTGTGTGACCCTCGTCCAGTGGACAGGGTATGTGACCTTTCAGTCTGTGTAACCTTACAATTCATTCTTCCTCTCTGACTGTGTTTAGAACAGCCATATGCTCTCTTATCACAACATTTTAAAGGTCACTTTAAGATTAAGATCTCCTCTGTCATTCAGGAAGTTCAGAACTTTTGAAAGAGTTTTTATTTAGTCATTTAATGCATTTCCTTTCATTGCTGCAACAGGAAGTCCCAATGGTGCCCCAACCCAGCTATGCCCAATCAGGATCCATCTATTATATATGCCTGCTGCGTGATGACTTACTATTGCATCAGGGTATGTGTGTGTGTGTGTGTGTGTGTGTGTGTGTGTTTGTGAAATGAAATCCATGCTACCGTTCAAAAGTTTGAACAATATTCTTAAAATAAAGAAATTAATACTTTCATTCAGCAAGGACACATTAAATTGATCGAAAGTGACAGTAAAGACATTTATAATGTTGCAAAAGATTTTTATTTCAAATAAATGCTGTTCATTTTGAACTTTCTATTCATAAGAGAATCCTGAATTAATGTATCAGGGTTTCCACGTGGAACATGGGATCATGGCTGCTGAAAGTTCAGCTTTGCCATCTCAGGAATAAATTACATTTTGAAATATATTCAAATAGAGAACAGTTCTTTTAAATTGTAATAATATTTCAAAATATTTCTGTTTTTACTGTATTTTACTGATTTTTGAGACTTTTTTCAACTGTATTTTTGTTCAAATGTGTTGAAATGATGTTCTGTTTGGATTTTATATTTGTAAGCATACAATATATGTGTTTGTTTGTCGTAGGTGACTGTGTGTACCTCATGCGGGACAGCAGACGCACACAAGAAGGCCAGCCGGTGCGTCAATCATACCGTCTCCTGTCTCATATCAACAGAGACAAACTGGACATCTTCCGTATCGAGAAACTCTGGAAAAATGAAAAGTGAGATTTCCCACACTCCCACAATTGAAAACTTTCAGATTCAGTTCTTTATTTGGACACCTAAAACACAAATGAAGTTATTTTAAAAATTTAATCTGAGAGATTTCTCTCTCCATTAACCATCTATGCAACTACCACTCTGACGCTTCAAAAAGTTCAGAAAGAGAACGTAAAACTAATCCATATGAATTGAGAGGTTTAGTCCAAAGTGTCTGAAGAGACTTGATTGCTTTATCTGATGAACTGATTGGCTTGTATTCACATATAAAAATAAAACACAAGCTCAACCGATCCTGCTTGACACATGTTCAAACGCGCTGCGTAACACGTGAGAATGAACCTCATTGGTTCTTGCGGAAGCTCAAACGTGCTGTGTAATATGAGAATGAACCTCATTGGTTCTCGCACGTCAAGCGAACATGCTTGAGCTTCTGTTTACCACAACTGATGTGTGAGTTGATAAATGTTTACATGTGAATAAAAGCCTAAATTCAATGTTCATCATATAAAGAGATTGAGTCTCTTCAGAAAATTTGGACTAAACCGCTCAATTCATATGGATTAGTTTAACGATCTCTTTATAAACTTTCGAAGCGTCAAATTGGTAGTTGCTTAGCTGTCAATAGAGGGACAGAAAGCTCTCCGATGTCATCAAAAAGATCTTCATTTGTGTTCCGAAGACGAACCAAAGTCTTACGGGTTTGGAATGAATTTTCATTTTTTGGGGAACTATATCTTTAAATGTGATCTGGACTCTCTTTCTCTTTCTGTAGAGGCGAAAGGTTTGCCTTTGGTCATCACTATTTCCGCCCCCATGAAACGCACCACTCTCCTTCCCGCCGCTTCTATCATAACGAGTTGTTCCGAGTGCCTCTCTATGAGATCATACCACTGGAGGCAGTGGTGGGGATGTGCTGTGTGTTGGACCTGTATACTTACTGCAAGGGTGAGACGTTCACACATACAACCGTTTGAAATAAATCAACTGTAAGATCCAAGAAATGTACTGAACCAGATGCTCCATGCTGAAAACACCACACTCTTTGCTTGCTAATGACCGCTTCTCTTGCTAATGGATTCAGGTCGTCCGAAAGGGGTAAAGGAACAGGACGTTTACATTTGCGACTACCGGCTGGATAAATCGGCACACCTGTTCTACAAGATCCACCGCAACCGATACCCGGTGTGCACCAAGCCCTACGCTTTCAACCACTTCCCCAAAAGATTGGCGCCGAAGAGAGACTTCTCTGTGAGTAGTGGAGGGGGAAGAAATGTTTAAGAAAAAAATAAAGACCATTATACTTTTTTAAATATTACCTTTCATGCAGTGTGTAAAATATCTGTTTGTTAATGTAAAAGGTCTGCAAAGTTTTAAAGATCAAAGTGCATGACAAATAAAGTTATTGTCTTCTAAAAGAAAGAATCGATTGTGAACTTCGAAACAATTAGTCAGGAATTCCAGTCTCACGGTTTGTAACAAATTTGCATAATGCCAGCCTATGGTTTTAGTTACTTTGACCCGCAACATGTCCTGTTGTCGACATGTCGAGAAGACGCTGTTTTCTGTGCTGTGAATCCACTTCCAAAGGATGAGGACTAGCACTGGAACTGATACGGTAAAACCGACGCCAGCGTAACTGTTCGTATCAGTGTGTATCAAGCGCTGAGGAAGCTTCCGGAGCTGAAGGTCAGATATTGTAATGGAAGTTTCGTTTCCGATACGTGCTGTAAGCAGTAGACCAATCACAATAGACTGGGCCGTCTGACCAATCAGAGCCGAGGAAGCTCTCGCAAGGAAGGGTTTAGAGAGAGACCGGGGCACCGTTAATTCTTTTGCATGACAAAATTAATAATATTATTATGTGTAACATTAGACATTTTATTAATATAATTATATCACATTATATTACAAAATATATGTATTATCTTTTTAAATTAATATGTTTGTGTGGGGTGAAATTTGATATGGGCATTTAAAGATTTACCCATAAATGTTGTTATGGTCACTAACTTATTTTATTTATATTTTTACAGTTTTAGATGGGAAATTATGTAAAGAATATTAATATGTATTTGTAATATTAATAACATCTATTACTTTTTTGTTTTAATATATTTCAAAATGTTTTTTTTTTTTGGTGTGGAGATTTCTTTCAGAAATTCACCTATAAATTACTATATATCAGATGTTTTTTGTTATTTTATGTTTTTGACAGTAGATGGGGAAGTAACATTATTAATGTTAATAATATTATTATTGTGTTTTAGGGTGGTGAAATTTGATCTGGACAATTCTTTGAGATTCTTTCAGAAATGTTATTTTGGCCAATAATTAGTTTAATTTATATTTTATAGTTTTACATGGGAAATTATATTATTAATAAACATTATTAATATTATTAATAATAATGTTTTGAGCTTTAATATGTAATATAATTGTATTGTACTTTTTTATTTTAGGTTGCAATTTGAGCTTGACATTTTTTTCTGAGATTAACCTGTAAATGTTATTATAGCATAATATAGTGATAGTAAATTAGTGCTGTCAATCGATTAAAAAAATGTACTCGATTAATTACAAATTTTTTCTGTTATTAGTCTGGCTTGGCTGCTGTCCCTTTAAAACCAGCCGCTGCTGCACATGACACGGATCTCACACACGTCTCATTTTCTCACTATTCTTTACGTTCATTTAAAGGAGCCGTATGTAAGATTGTGGCCAAAACTGGTACTGCAATCACTTTCAAATTACTGTAGAGCGGTGTATCCCCTCCCCCTCCCCCCTGACTCGAGGTTGCCAGATAGGCTGCAGGATCCAGCAGGAACGTAGGCTGCTATGTAGCTGTGGAAACTAGAGCAGAGCTGGCAACCCAGATGCTGAAACACTACTGACTTCGTGATTGGTAGATAGGTGGAGGGTGGCGCTTCAGGCCAAAACACAACATGACAACATCAACATCAGTTGAGGGCTGCAACTTCACTTTTTAAATGACAATATCCTGGCCGGACTACTGTTGTCAGTGATATAAGTATTTGAAATGAACATGATTTCTTAATGTCTAGTGACATATCAGGGCCATTTTATGATTAATTGAAATACATTTCTTACATACAGCTCCTTTAAGACTGCTCTTAAGTTATGAGGACACTCGACAAAATTTACATTTTGGGATAATTGTGTGTGTTATTGTTCGTTCAAGCACGAAAGAGAACAGTATACTGTTGTGCGTCATTCTGTGCGTCGTGTGTGTGTGTGTTACATAGACGGGACATTCACAGGCAGCGCTTTCTCTTTTGTCTTGTCGCGCTTGAATGGTTTAAAAGCATTTTCATGAATAAGAGCGGGATCATATAATATAAAGCTAGCCAAAGGAGGACAAAAATTAACGGATGCTGCGTTAATTGCATTAAATATTTTAACGCGTTAAACTGGTCCAAAATTAAGCGCATGCGTTAACGTTGATAGCCCTATAGTAAATATAATATTTTGTTCATATTTTTATTGTTTTAGATCAGAAGTGGCATTGTGGAGTCGGTTAATTTGATTACATTGTATCTGTATTTTCCCCACTTAACTCATGACTGTTTGAATCTAAACTAGTTTAAGTAGGAATTTTCATGAATTTATCTCTCTTTCTACAGCCTCACTATGTGCCGGATAACTACAAGAGGAACGGCGGCCGTTCTGCCTGGAAGAGTGAGCGGCCCAAAGGTGCCGCAAATTGCGATGAAGAGCCCTCCCCCAGCGCATCATGTGACCGGCTGTCTGCCGGCTACTCGAGAGATGGGGACGAGGGCGGAGGAAGAGGAGCGGAGGGAGACGTGGAGACCTCTCAAGAGGACTCCAGCACCCCTGTTCCCCAGCAATCCACATCACAGGAAAGGAGGACAGGTGGAGAGGAGGAAGACGTGGAGGAAGAAGAGGAGGGTGAGGAGAGGGGAGAGAGGAGAGACATGGACGAGGGCTCTCGGGAAAGGGGAGGAGGAGTGCGGGACGTGTTGGACGCCCCGTGCTCAGCCTCGCTCTCCTCTTCACCTCTTCATCCGTCAATCCTGGGAAGGAGGGAAGCGCAGAGAGAGCGATTGAACAAGATTCTGCTCGATCTGCTGCATCGGGCGCCCAGCAAGAATGGTAAGACTGAGAATATTAGGCTTTAGTTACATCACATCAGTGTCTTGCAACCTAATTCCATTCTTGCTTTCACAAATCTGTTCATTCTTTTTGGTTATGTTGTAAAATAATATAAAGCATTTTTTTGTGTCATTCAGTACCATAAATTACATTTCTTTTGAAAGGAAAGAGATATTTTTTTGAAAATGACTTGTTTACATTTTTTTTAGGGGTGAAATTTTACCAGGATTTTTTTTTTCTGTGAGATTAACTCATGAATGTTATTATGGGCAATATTATATTTATAAATACAGTTTTAGATTGGAAATGATATTCAAATTTTGTTTCAAATTTTATATAGCTATATTACATTTACTACAAAATATACTCTTATTTTTTAGGTTGAAATGTGACCTGGCTGATTCAGATTCAGCCATAAATGTTATGGTCAATAATGTATCATTTTATTCATATACATATATATATATACATATATACATATATATATATATATATATATATATATATACATATATACATATATATATATATATATATATATATATATATATATATATATATATATATATATATATATATATATATATATATATATATACACACACATATATACATATATATATACACGCATATATACACACACATATATATATATATATATATGTATATAATACTATACTAATAATACTTTGTTTTAATATTTAATATAACTATATTGCGTTTTGATTTATTGAAAAAACAATTCACAAGTACTGAGACTTGTTTATGTACATTTAAACAAATTTAATTTAATTTTTTTACAATTTTTAAACATCATGTGTATTCATCATGTGCCCCAACTAATGTAATGCAAGTTTGATGAAAACTAATTTCTTTATGTCTCCTTTACAGCGATAGATGTGACGTATCTCCTCGAGGAAGGCTCTGGTCGCCGCCTCCGCAGACGGACGCTTGGACTGAGCGAATTCATTTGCAGGAAGTAATGCTGACAGCACTCTGCTGAGCACGCTTGCAGAGCAGCAAGAGAATAATGGATACCGAGGAGCAGAGGTGGACTACACCTGAAAAAAAGAGGGAAAATGGAGGTGGGAGGATATTTATATCTTGCAGTTTCTTTCTAAAGGAACTACAAGAGAGACCAGCCCGAGCTTCGTGCACTGAGGACACGCAATTTGCTGCGAGTCGTCAACCTTGATGCATTTCAAAAGTGCAAGTGTCACACATAGGAAAGTTGAAACTGAAGAAAAGCGCCTTGAAATTCAAACCCAATTGTCATGGATGAACTACGACTTTACTGGTCAAACGTCTCCAGTGACTAAGTTGTTAAGGAAGCGCGTGGTACTAAATTTGGCCCTGCAAGTAGAAAAAATGGGAGACCAGTGCCACCTTGTGGTCTACAGTGGCAATGACTTGAGGCAAAAAATAAAACCGAAATAGGAGCGACCATAGGAGGTGCAGTGTAGCGCACACACACTGCCCGTAGACTGAGAAGAGAGAGAAAGAAAGGAGAGAGCTGAGAAAGAACGTTGGCTAACTGCACTTTTAACAACACGGACATCATTCGCTCCCCGGAGATGTACGGATAAGACACACTAACATTCACACAGTATTGATGAATGCTGTATGATAAAGCAAAACAAATAAGTATATTAACTTCTTTTTTTGTTTTTTGTTTGTTATACTGCAATTACATTAGGAATGGAGCACGACGGGGGTATCCATATTTGTGAGTTCGGGACTTCGGGACTGGGCTGGAATGTTTCGCTTCTGTTATCGTGGGCATTGTGATTGGTTAGAGTGGGTGCCAGCCCCGCCCCCTTTAAAAAAAAAGTATTTAATTCACCAGCTAAAAAAAAAAACAACAAAACAAAATCTAGCAGTGGAGGCGCGCTGGCTTTAAATATATATAACGCCTTAGAATGCCATGATCTTGAGCGTTTTTTGTTTATGGTAGTGTGTGAGATTCTTTACGGTGTTTGTGAGCGTGTGTGTGTGTGTGTGCGTGTGTGTGTGTGAGCCCATTATGATAATATAAATACGAAAGAGGAAACAACTAAGGGCTTGACAGCAGTTAATAAACAGTTAAATTCATGAATTCACAAGAACTTATTAAATCATGTGATGTCCTATTTTTTGTGGTTTGTAGGGCGGGTGGGACGGGGTTGGGTCGAGGTTTTAGTATTGTCATTTTCTTTTAATTTTCTTTTTAATTTTTTTAATGGCCTTTCAGGTTGCCATGGAGAATGTTTATATACAAAATCATGATGAGATTTTTTGTTCGCCCTTAAAGCTTCTGCTACGACAGATAAGTATTTCAAACCCCTTAGATGAACCGACACGGAAAAAAACAACAATGAAAACTGACAAACAAAAGAAAAGTTGTATAGTGCCAAGCTATGTATATATACAGACAGGAAATGTGAGAAATGTCTCCAAAAGCAATATCTTGATAATGGATTTTGTGTATTGTATTGTACAGGATTCAGCCCTATATGTATTATTATTATTAGTATTGTTATTATTATTACCATTCTTAAACGATTTGTATTGACAGAACTGTCACACGTAACTTTACGAGAAGTGGAGGAGATGGTGGCAGACATTATAATTAATAATCGCTACAAATTTCCATAAACGACAAACCGTCTGAAACCTTGTTACCCAAAAACATGAATTTAGCGCATTTCGAGAGGGAGGATTGTCTGATGAACTTTGTCGAAGGGGACACTGCAGTGACCCCAGACCTGGCACCCGTCACTGTAATAATTAATATGAACATTATTATAATTATTATTATTATTATTATTACTTTTTGAGGAGAAAAAGATATAATGTTCCTCGTTTTTTTGCTGCAAAGTGTTGAACACTAAAAAAACAAACCAACATAAAAATGTAAAATGATATTTTGGCAGAAAAAGAAGCTGTCAACCCGATATCATGTTCTTAATCTCCTTTTTAATTTTTTTGTTCTTCAAATGAGAAAAGATTGTTCTGTTTTTTGTGATAGCGGTCATAAATATAATGCTTGTATTTCTTGTATTTGTGTGTTTTTGTGTGATTTGTTTAGTTATTTTTAGACAATCACAAAATAAGATGCAAGCATTGTATATGGACAGACTGGCAGGCATTTTGTGATGTTGTGTACAGTTTGTCGAAACTTCTTCCACTCTGGTTCAAAGTTTGTAATTATAAAGTCATGAAGATGCTGTTGGTTTTTACTTTTTTTGTTTTGTTTTATATTCTATTTGTTTTGTTTGTTTGTTTGTTTTTTAATAAAAAGCACTACATTATTGTGAATATACTTGCCTGTTGCTCATACATTTAGCAGAGAATCTGTGATGCAGTTCTTTACTAGGTCATAGCCATTATTACTCCAGGTATACAGACAAATCGTATTTTAATTGTATGGACAGTCAATACATCTTCAAATAAAGTGAATTTTAACTATTGCGTAGCACATTGACATTGTGTACCATCATTTGAACTGCCAAATACATTTGCAAAGAAAACACTAACTTAATAAATAGCTTGTATTTTAATGCTGTCTAATTTAATTAATGCCAGACATAACTGATGTTTTCACATATATTGACATTGATGTAGTTACTGATTCTTGATTCTTTAAATCATCACTATAATGTTCTTAACACACGTGTGCCTTGTAATTTGATTTTCTCTTTATTTTATCAAAACTTTGGACTCGTAATTTAAAAAGATTACAACAGACATTACATTTAGGAAATATTACAACTATGTCCTGACAGATGAATAATATTCATTTGAAAAATATACCTTTTTTTGAAAAGCTTCATAGCTGTCATATATTTATGAAAACATTTATTAACTCTTAACTAATTTAGTCTGTAGGTCATCTTTTTTCTATAACACCTCCAGAAAAAATATTCCTTAATACATGTGATATACAATTCGCAAAATATTTTTTTTTATTTAATTCAATAGATTAGCCTAAATTATTTCGTTTGTTTGTAAACAATCCCGCAGTCTCTTTAAAAAAAAAAAAAAGTGTTAATATTTATAGTAATTATTTGCCACATTATGATATCTGGGGTTTATCTGTCAGGGGTGCGTTTCCCAGAAGCATCGTTGGCCAACTGTGATCGCAATTTCCATTGAACTCTATTGGTAACGACGGAACTTGCTTTGGGAAACGCACCCCAGAACAGTTTATTTTTGGTCTTCAGAGCCAGAGAAATTAACGTCTCCGCGTCCGCCATCTTGGAACGGTCAGCATGTCGTCACTTACATATCAAGTATCAATGAATCAATGATGCCACACAACATTGCGCAGCTTCTGGTTGCTTTAAGAAGATTTCACCGAGATTTAAATTCCCGAAGAGATGGGATAACCTTTCACAGGTGAGAATTTGTTGGTTTGGGTTCAACTTCTTATATGTATTAATTCAATATTACAGGATTTTAAACTATGGTACATTTTAGTGTCGTGTTATCTGACGCCTTCTTGTTGTATTGTGTAAGTTTAGCAAAATCATCTGCTGAAGTCTGTTGCAGATATAAATATTTATACTGATTCATACATGCGTCTAGGTCTAGTACGATTGCAGACGCAGTCAACTTTGACCGTTCCAATATGGCGGACGACAGCCTCTAATGAGGAATATATCTATGTACAGAGCTTCCACCATCCACTAGGTGGCTTCAAAAGTAACAGTTGTATTTCAAGGGATGGCATGGCAACGGAATACAACCTGAGCCAGCTACAACGCTAGTGCTGAATGAGTAAAGTTAGTTTACTATATATTGATTTTAAATAATTAATCATTTTGGGTATTAAAAAATTTAAATAGTTTCCCACTGAAAAGATGAGAAAACGAGTAGACAAATCCGCCAAAGAGAAAGCGGACAAGGTGGATTCTGGGATTGAGGAGGAAACATCTAAAACCGCAGGTATCCGACTGTAAAGACAGACTGGATTTTGATAATATTTATTATTATAACCAAACTATATGCTACGTCCTAAGATGGCAATTAAAATCAACTGAATGTCATTGTTTTGTGGTATCACTCACACTAGATGATCACCCGTGTTCAGGAAATCTGGAGTTGGACTTTCCAGAACAGTGTAAACTCATGGGTGTGAAAAAGATCCCTTCTGTCAAGCTGAAGCAGTCAAAATCTGTGATGGGTAAATATGTTGTACATAAGACAATTGTGTTCTGCTCCCCTATTAAAGATGCTTTTTTAATGCCATAAAACTCTTTATTTTTTCCTAAAAAAAACCCTAACCTGGACTGAAGAACACAATCAATCTCAGAAATCCTTAGAAAGTCAAATGACAACATGGTCCTCTGAGCCCTGCCTTGAGGTAGAGCTGGAGAATGAAGACCAGTCAAAGACAGTCAAGATATCTGGTAAGGCCATTGCTTCTTTGTGAACTATTAGATGCAGTTGTTCAAACTCCTAAGAAATATTTCATATCAAAATGTATTTTATTATTATTATTATTATTTTTTGATAGGGTGGAAGGTGGATGATATTATGCTTCAGGTGCTGAGCAGGACATTGCCGTCCCTCAGTAATTTCAAGTGCTTACAGTGAGCTTTTGTGTGTGTGTGTGTGTGTGTGTGTGTGTGTTGTATGTATGTTTATGGGTGTTAGTGTTGCAAATAAACAGTATGTTATGTCCATTTCCCAATAACGGTGATGCTTTGCAGCATGTGGCGTGTAGGCCTGACGGATTGCACTTTCTCCTCCTTGAGAAACACTGTGTCTCTGTGCTCAAATCTCAGGTGAGAGCAGTCAAACTGTCTTTAAGGGCTAAAATGTCTAAAATTCCCATCATTAATCCTTTTTAGTGCCATTAAGACCCACATTCAGTGTGTTTCATATGTTTTTTAAAGTTCCCCTATTATGCTTTTTTAGATATTACCTACATTTCATGTAATGTTTGTGAATTTAAAAGGTCTACAAAGTTTTAAAGATTTAAGTGGACACACAATAAATTGAGTTATTAGCTATGTTTCCATCACCCTGTTTTTATGCGCATTTTGAAGTATCGCATCA
This sequence comes from Abramis brama, assembly GCF_963993115.1. NCBI lineage: Eukaryota > Metazoa > Chordata > Actinopteri > Cypriniformes > Leuciscidae > Abramis > Abramis brama. The sequence goes on from NC_139974.1 coordinate 11,491,497, forward strand.
GAAACGAGTGATGGAAACGGCAAATTTCAACAACAACAAAAATTCCTACATTTTCAAAAAAGTTTTTACTTTTTCATTTGCCGAATAAATTCTGACATAGCGAACATTAAACCCACGTGGCTAATCGGCTGTTTCCGCTGATGGTGTTTTATTTAGTGTTGGTTACTAGGTTACCAACCCCACCGTCATCCGCTCGAACAACTTAATGGAAACGTACCAAATTTGTTTGATTTGTTTTTGTTGTTTTTTTGCGACCTTTGAAAAGATTTGCTTCACGTTTGGATGGAAACCCCTGTCTCTCAAAAGAAAGAACCGATATTGAACTGCCTGCAACAGGTCCTCAGTAATTCCAGCCTTACTCCTTGCGCAAACCTATGTAGGTTTGTAACAAATGTACAATATTCAGATATGCTATCTTGCTGTAAGCAGTAGACCAATCACAACAGACTTGGCCATCTGACCAATCAGAGGAGAGTAGGCTCTTGGAAAGGAGAGGTAGAGACTGAATCCTTTATCGAACTGTTTTAGACACAGAGGAGATGCTTCGATGTATATTATGAGAAAATTAAAGTGTTTTTTGACCTTGGATGCATATAAACCTATTATAGGAGACCTCCAAACCAAAACTAGCATAATAGGGACACCAGAAAATATTAATTAGATCTCAGAATGTTATGTAAGCCATATTTCCCAGTCTATGCTATAGGTCTACTTTTTTCTTTACACCACAGACAAAGGGCCACATTTACTAAACAGTACAAATTAGCGTGAGAGCACAATAAATAAATAAAAACGCTGATGGAAGTGGAAAGTTCTGTGCGTGATCTACTGACGACATGCAAATTAAAGAACATAAACGCAGCCGGATCATTTCCAGAATGACCAATGCAAACTACCAGTTAGCGTCTGGTTTAAGGCGTAAATAATGGCGTCAACCTTAGTTAATCACTTTGCATTAGCCATTTAAATTGTCTCCTCCCATAAATTTTGCATCTGAAAGGGAAACTCCTACAAATGCATATGCAATTATTATAAGGTCAGCTGCAAAAACAACTGTCCACGCCTTTTCAGTACGAATTTTTCACTGTGTCTTTAGTAAATCCTGACAGTAGTGTTTTAACGCCAAAAGAGTGTTTGCGCCAAAACTGTTGGTAAATCTTACCCAAATGATCTATTCGGAAAATAAATAATGATAATGTGATAATAGATACTGGAAAATCTGATGACATCATCTACCAACTTATATCTTGCTAGGAAACTGGTTTTGGATGGCAATCCACTCCCTGAGCAGAGCTACCACTTACTTATTGGGGAGGACAGCATGTGAGTCATTCTTATTTTTAAACACACACACACACACACATTTATGTGTGTTTATAATGCTACCAAAAATTTCTATTTCAAATAAATGCTGTTTTGAACTGTTTATTCATCAAAGAATCCTTTCATTCATCAAAAATGTATCATGGTTTCCACAAAAATATTACACAGCACACATTTTTTAATAATAATAAATGTTTCTTGAGCACCAAATCAGTATATTCAAATGATTTCTGAAGGATCATGTGACACTGAAGACTGGAATAATGATGCTGAAAATTCAGCTTTACCATCACAGGAATAAATTACATTTTAAAATAAAAAACAGTTATTTTCAGTTTTGATAATATTTCACAATATTACAGTTTTTACTGTATTGTAAACAAATGCAGCCTTGACTTCTTTCAAAACATTAAAAATATCTGACCCCAAACCTTTGAATGGAAGTATATATACAGATAGTTATAAATTCTTTAACCTAATCCTAACCCCTATAAAGGCTGGTTTGCCTATAGTGGTTCATGCTACAGGATTGCCGAATGACTAAAGAAACGTTATCTGCAAGATTGTAGAAAACTGTACATTTCTTGTCTTTGCACCCACTGCTACTTATGCTAACAATGGAAATAAGCGCAGTTATAATAGCAAAATATGTGGGAGAGCATTGCTATAGTGGGACGATATTGTATTGGAATAGGTAGCACTTCAAAGTTATTGAATCAAAACTACTTTTGTAAACATCATTTGTAATTGAAAAGGTTTAATGACAATATCTAATTGGTTATACTCAAAAGAGTAACAAAATAGATGTATGAGATGATAAAATCATATACCATTAATTGTACCCAGCATGTATGTAAAATGTTGAGAGAGAGAGAGAGAGAGAGAGAGAGGATTGCTTTTGAAAAGAAAAGAGAGAAAGAGCCAGTCTAGGAGGAGAGCCCAAGACTAGAGCTAGAGAAAGAGAAAAAGAAGAGAGAAAGCAACAGTTTGGGTTAGGGTTATTCTTTTATTCCTTATTTCACCATGTGACTAAAACCCAAATCAGAGACATTCAAACTGATCAATCAGAAGATTACAACTTCCCCCACCGTAAAGGTGTGACAATTCGATTACCAAATGGCCCTTGGAGGGGGTTGGAACAGGAAAGCAAGTCTTTGTTCATTTTCAACCTTACACCCTAAAAGAACACTCTCTGTATTTTTACAAATAAGGTTCTGTCAGATTTAGCTAACTTCTGGGTACAAAGTTGTCCCAAAAATATGGTTAAGTAGGTACACGTATACATTTGCTGCTTGCAATATAGAACTTAAATGTATTATAATGTTATCAAAATGCATTATTTGTAATTAAACTCAGCTCTTTTTAAATAATGTCTATGCTAGGCTGACAGACTTATCACTACGCAACAATCATATAGGAGATGAAGGAGCTCGTCTGATTGGCTCGTCTCTGTCTACTGAAGCCACTGCCAACAGAAAACTCCTGTCACTCAACCTGGCCTTTAATAGCATTGGTGATGCAGGTGCAAATCACATTGCTCAGGTGTGTAGAATTGAAGTCTGTCCGTCTGAAGGTGTCTGAAGACTGCATACACTTAAAATTGAGTGCTTATCCCCCATCCCTCTTTCTAAAGGGTCTGCGTCTCAACCGTTCCTTGCTATGTCTGTCCTTATCCCACAATCAAATAGGAGATGAAGGAGCAGCTCGTTTGGCTGAGGTACACATACAGTTTGAACTTCTATTAACAACTACATCTCATTTGCCTTACTTTGCCTAACTTGAGACATTAGACTGTGAAACATGCATATTTCTATGAAACTCTTTCTCATTTCTTTCTTTAGGTGCTTGGCCCCTTTGCTCTGACTCATGAGGAGATAGTTGAGAGGAGGAAGCTGTTAATTAAAGCTGAACAATCGGTGATCCAGCCGTCTCTGGTTAGTCTTGCAGACTCACTGGAACAGCCTCTTTCCGTCCGCAGCAGCTCTTCGCTGGATCGCCTCAACAAGACTGCAAAGAGCACCACCAAAAAGAAGGTAAAGCATTTTTGGAAAGGCTCATGGCTTTGCCAACAACCCAGCGGCCAAATGAACGTTGCCGGGAATCCAACCAACATACATGAACTATGCTAGCCACTATATTTCTGTATCCTATTGTCACCTGCATTGTTGCTTGCGACAGAAGCATGCCAAACACACACACACATGAAAAGAGTATGTCTCTTATGATTTAGATCAAATACAATGGTTTACAGTTGTTTGAGAATGTTTATGTGTAGGACAACCCAGCGCCAGCTCAGGTTGCCAAGAAAGAGGAGCCAAAAGTGGCCAAGAAAGGTAATTAAACTAATTTGACTCCTATTTGTTTGAGATTCAGAAGTGCACTTTATATTTGATGGTTTACATGTAAAGTGAATATTTCTATTTCTTGTTTTTCACTCAGATGATAAAGTTCCCCGTAGTCAGGCTGGAAAGATAGGAGGCAAAGACAAGAATCTGCCAGTGTCTGAACAAGAGGTAAGAATTAATTTAACAACTCATCCCATTATAAAAATGTATATGGGTGAATAAATATTTAAGATACTGTGAGATACTTCATGAAATTATTATTGACCCATCATTATAGAATCATATAATCTGTCAAACATTTTGAACACATTTCAGCCAGAGAATACAGTGCTTTCCAAGCACATTTTACCAATTCCAAACAATCTTAATACCTACTATTCATTTTGTATATAATCATTTATAAGTGATATATAATTATTAACGATGGCTGGAAGTGAAAAACGCCTTATGTAGATGTGCATAATTGTTAAGCATGTTTTCTTTTACATGTAAAATGAGCCAAATAAGACTTTTTTTTATTTTTTATTCGCTTTGGTACTATTTTCACAAGTAAGGTGTACATTTTCAAAACTCTCAGTGCTAATATCACAACAGATCATCAAAAGTGCACTTTTTTCAAACATTTCATCATGTTTTCAATTGTGTTGGTACAATACTCAAAATCACAAAGTATCCTTTTCACTACACAAAATAACTGTTTCATCTATATAAATGTCTCTAAAAAGATGGCAATATTCGAAATCATTGTCCTTGTGGGGACATATATACTATAGGTCGCCATGAGGAAAACAGCATGTATATCATACTAAGTGATGTTTGTTGAATATGTCAACATACAGAAAGTTTTCTGTGATGATTATATTTAGGGTTAAGGGATAGAATAGGCCTATACAGTTTGTACAGAATAAAAATCATTATGTCTATGGAAAGTCCCCATAAAACATGAAACACAACATTTGTGAACATAAAGCAGGATAACCTCATCACACCTTTTGATAACACACTAGATATATACTATATTACAAACATTATGGATTCAATTTCATAAGTTATGTAATGTAAGCGTATTTTCTAATGTGGCAGCTGTAGCCTGTATTACTGTAATTATTTCAGCAACAAGGGTGAATTGAAACATGTACAGTATCTTGTATTGTTTGCTGTTGAATTAATTGATTGTTAGTACTAAATTAGAAGATCATACTGTTGTGTTTCTGTGATTAAACTAAATGTTCTCATTACATATACAAATAATCTTGTGTTTGAAACAATGATTATGTGGACTAAAATGTGTAGAACTGTAATGAAAGCATGAGATCAGGTTTTCAAAGAATGACCAGCTGTGTTACAAGTGTGATCAGTTTGGATTTTTGTACTAAGAGTCTTGAAAATGTACACCTTACTTGTGAAAATAGTACCAAAGCAAATAAAAACTGTAACTCACACTGAAAGTCAAGAATTATTAAAAGCCCATGAGAAGGATGCAATACTATAGAAATCGCAAAGTAAAGGTGTGACCATTGGACAAGAAATGCTCACCCAAAAAAAAAAAAAAAACAGGTTGAGAAGTGTAGTGATTTTACTTCCGCCTGCCCAGGGATGCCAATTATGTGGTTATTGGTACTCAGGTCACCTCTGACATTGTGAGTTTTGGATGACACGTTACTTAAGTTGTGGTTATGTGTACATATCAGATGACCACTTTTGACACAAAAGATGAGACTTTTACCTTGGCAGTATGAGAACACTCCCAACGGGGCTGTTCAATCATTAAAATTAATGTAACCTGGAGGGAGTTGGTCAGCTGATTTATCTGAAAGATTGATGAGATAGTTAAATTGTAGAGCCTCTTCTGCATTATCAACACAAGGAAGACACAAGTGTAATAAGATACATTTTATTAACAAAAGATAAACCAGAATAACTAACACAACTACTAAATGAAAACCATGAATGATAAAGGAATAAAATGCATGATAGGCATACAATACAAGTGATTAAGTTGAATGTGGCTATGGAAGAGTTTTTCTGAAACTAACAAGGTGAAGAACCTTATTATGCATCAAACAAATAAATGAAAGATTATTTGTTATTAACTAGCATCAGAGGTTTGGTAAAGGGATATTTACGTTCCACGTGGTCGAGTGAGCAGTCCGATGGCTGTGCCTGAACACAAAGATCTGTGAGATGCTGATCTCCAGGAGCACTAAAGGGTCCTAAAATCTGGAACACGCAGATGAGGCCCTGAAGTAGGTGCAGAAGGTCCTTAACAATCTGGAACACGCAGATGAAGGAACTCTCTGGAGCTTAACCTTGTTGCAAATGTCCATTTGTCTTCTGCTTCTCTGGGACAGACACTCAGAACTTGGTCAATCTGCTTTTGTCTCTCTGGCATGGAGACTTTGAACATGCTGCATCTGTTACTGTCTCGCTGGACAAAGACTCTGAACGTAAAGTTTGTTAATGTCTCTTTCCTCACAGACTGGAGACTCAGAATGAGGTCATATCTGTTACTGCCTCACAAGCTGTAGAATCAGAACATGGAACCTTTTTCTGTCTCACCTTTGCATGCTGGAGACCCAGGATGGTGTATGTGTTATGTCTCAGCCGTTGGGAGTCTCAGAACTTTGTTGATCTGTTTCTGTCTCACCTTTGCAGGCCCGAGACTCAGAACTTGTATCTGTTGCTGGCTTCACTGTAAACGGGCTGCAGGCTCAGAGCAAGGAGTGTCTTTTGCAAGGGTACCATTATCCCTTTCCGATGAGAAGGAGATTGCAATTTGGTGTTTCTCGATTCCAGAGTTGTGATTGGCTGCTGGCATCAGAGGGCACACACAGTGTGGGGACACAACCCATCTTTCCCCTGTGAAACTCATTTCCATAAAGCACACAGCTAGAAGTCTTTAAAGCAGGGGTGCCGAATGAATGCATGTCAGTTCAATCTTTTTCCATCTTCTTTGGATTCTATTTGTTTAGAATATTGCCAAATGTATTCTGCTGGTGGTTTGGAAAGTGAGAAATGCATTGGTAAAACTTTAAAGACACTTTAAAGCAGGGGTGCCCAATCCTGCTCCTGCCGATCGACTTTCCTACACAGTTCATCTCCAACCCTAATCAAACACACCTGAAGCAACCAATTAAGGTCTTCAGGATCACTTGAAAATTAAAGTCAGGTGTGTTTGATTAGGGTTGGAGATGAACTGTGCAGGACAGTCGATCGGCAGGAGCAAGATTGGGCACCCCTGCTTTAAAGTGTCTTTAAAGTTTTACCAATGCATTTCTCACTTTCCAAACCACCACCAGAATACATTTGTCAATATTCTAAACAAATAGAATCCAAAGAAGATGGAAAAAGATTGAACTGACATGCATTCATTCATTTGTACTGATAGATTTTCCCCTACGCACCTGACTTAAGTTAAACCTGTGTTGTCTCCTAATCGACGCCCCTAAACGTCTCCTGATTGACGTTCAATAATATTTATCCTCTGGGTGCAGGGCAGAAACTGCATTTGAACCAATCAAGTCCTGTCCTTCCCAGGCTTGGTACCAGAGGTGGTCTTCTTGCCTTCTAAGAGGTGTTTGGCTGTTGTCCTTTATCTGATGCCGTTGGACAGTTTTTTTGTGTTAGTTGTGGTAGATTTTTCCCTAAACCCAACTACGTCCTATAATATTTATACTCTAGCGCGTCTACAGTTGACGTCGGCCGAGTCTAACCCTATACCCTAGCGCATCTACACATCGACATCGGCTGGGTGCTAATCCTATACTCTAGTGCGTCTACATGTCGACGGTGGCTGAGTCTAATCCTATACACTTGCGCGTCTACACATCAACGTCGGCTGGGTGCTAATACTTGTTCCCCTAACTAGCTTGCTGCAGCAATAATATACAGACAGACTTCAGCAAACGTCCTTAAAATGCTTTAATCACGGCTCCCCCAAGAAGAAGCACGGCTGGAGCATCTCAGACAAATTCCATTGAGAATCCCACTAGCGAACACGAATACAACACTTTTTATAGAATAAGGGGTATGGCAAAAATGACATGAAACATTACATAATTTCCCTACAATTTGATTGGTTGTTCATAGACAAGCCCTCTTGTTACTAGGTAACCACAAGGTTTCATGTTTAGACATTTGTCTAGTTTCATTTCCCATATTTGTTTTTTTGCACTCACACAACCAAAGTAAAAGAGGAAACATACATTTAGCCAAAAGCATATGAACGTTTTTCCTGCAACAAAAACAATGTTAGTTATGATTAATTAAAAAAATCCATCAGATAGTCCACCAGGATCCAATCAAAATGTAGCAAAACATTGTCCACTTTTACAGACAGAGAGGGGCCTGGAATGTACTATTCACCACAGAAGAAAAGTTATTAACTGCAAAAGTCTTAGGTGTGGAACCATCAGGAACCCTTTAGTATCCAGTACCACCAGAACTTCAACTTACTCAGAGTCTCCAGAAGTACAAGGTGTCAGGTTCTCAAAGACTTTGCTATGGTAAAAATCCTGAAACGTGACCCCCACTTAAGAATCACAAGCTGAAATGTTGAGAGTGACTCTTAAGGGACCAGCACCACTTCCTCTTGTACCACTGTTTGAAGAATTTATATTTCTAGAATCTAGCAGTAAGTTTTGGGAGATTATCTCCTGTCCATCTCCTATCCTGAAAGGTCCAACTTGCTCTTTGTTAGTAGCAGCTCACACCATGACTCTCTCACCACGGCCGCTAAAGTCATGAGTCACTCTCAACCAATATGTCCATAAAACATTTACTCACCCTCAAGTTGTTTTAATCCTGTATGAATTTCTTTCTTCTGCTGAACACAAAAGAAGATATTTTTGAAGAATGTCGGTAACAGACAGTTGATGGTCCCCATTGACTACTTTGTGATTATTTATACGATTTTGAGCAAATTGGAGTTGACTTTTCTTGTGCTTTTGGGTCAGTAGTGGTGTACGTCTTGGAGTTCAGGCATGGAAACCACATGCGGTTAGTATGCGCCTTACTGTGCAAGCTTGCTGCAGGTCTTTTGCAGTCATTTGAGTGTTTTTCTGAACCCAGCAAACACATTTACATTGTGGCAACGTCTGTGGCACGTTGCATTTCTGCTATGGCAACGTCGCTGTCTACGTGCTCGCAACATTGTAACAACGTAGAATTGTAAGACGCGACAGGGCTGTCGCAACGTTGCTACGTGACATTCAGCAACTGAGAGACGACGTTCTGGCCATTAATTTTTTTATGCTAGATAGGTCCCATGTAGCATGTTATGTTTTGTGGTTAATTTTTAATTTGTCATATGTTATATAATTATATACTTTTTAAATATTGTTTATCCTTATTATTTATGGGCCTAACAGTAAGTTCATTATAATCAACACCTGCAAGTGTACACTTTGAAGAGTAAAAATGACGTAGAAGGTTAGCTAATTCAACTTTATTAAAACTGCATATGGTAATTAAATTGCACTTCCAAAAGTCATACATTTGTGAGAAGAAAAAACAAACAAACAAACATATTACACAGAGAGTGGACTAACTAGCATGAGCAAACATTCGAAAATCTGGCAAAGAAACGAATGAGACGACAAATCAAAGGAAAATATAAGCAGTTGTGCGAGCAGTTACAAACATTTTTTTTCTCTGTGCGTTTCCAAAAAAAAAAAAAAAAGTAAAAAACATTAACGTGCAACAAGTAGGTTACGCGCTGAAATCAATTACTCATCATTAAAGTCATTTTGGCTTCATACTTTTGGCATAAAGTTAAATATTTGTCATACCTGACCAGATGATGTTCAAAAAAATGTCACATCAGATAAGGAAGTTGTAGGTTGTGTTTGAATAATTACGTGTCTTATTTAGCTGAGGTAAATTAAAGCAATTCTCACGTATGGATTGCTCGATGAAGAATGAGAGACGGCCCAACGATCAGTTGAAATTCAAAAGTCTGATTTTCGCGCTTCAGGGCAGTGACGAGTACATATGTTGTCCAGTGGTTGTCCAGACACCGTTAAACCTTAAGCTATGGCCTTGAAAGGTGGTTCAATGTTCAACATTGTGACAACGCTGTAACAACCTTCACCACACAACGTAGTTATAGCAACCTTTTGGCCATGTTGTTAAAACATTGTTAGAAGGTTGGGTACGTTGCGCCAACGTTCTGTGTTTGCTGGGAACCTGCCTTCTCAGAAATCTGGTTGAAGCCGTTGATAGTGTAACCGTTCTTTTGAACTTTGAACTTGCAAACTATGCTTTCAACTGTGTCTCTTGGAACATTTAGTGCCTTCGCTATCTTTTTGTACCCTGTTCCTTGTTTATGAAGGGTGATGACATCTTCTCTTGACCTGACCATACTTTTGACTTAGCCATATTTCTAACATGCAGTAAAACGTGACACTTAACAAACCTAGCTAGTTCAGATATTTCATGTGTTCTAGCTCAAACACACCTGGTGCAACTAATGAAGCCCTTGATTAGTTGCATCAGGTGTGCTTGAGACAACACCTGTTTTGCAGATTTGTGCTGTTGTGAGGGATTCTATTCAGGGAGTTGAATAATTTCGAGACTGCGGAAGTCATTAAAAGTTGCATTTTCAGTTGAATTTGGGGAATCCACTTGAAACATTTGTTCTGTTGAGCTATTTCAATTACTTTTGTTTGATTTGTTCATTGCAAACAGCTTAAAAGTCTGTAAATGTTGCCAATAAACCTGATTTGCAATGGGAGTTGAATTATTTTGATCACAACTGTATAATTAACTTATAAATGGTTATACACAAGTTTAATGTGGTTTGGAATTGGTAAAATGTGCTTGAAAAAACTTTGATCAGAATATCAACTTGCCTAATACTTATATCTCCATTCCGTATTTGTCCAGGATAAGATAATGAAATGTATTAAGATGTCAGAGAAAATAACTTCCTAAATGTTTAGGAAACCTCTTTGCTATAATAAGAGCTTTGAAATTAAACATCCTTCACATTAAGCATGGTAACATTTGTATGTCAGACAGTGGAGGTGGTTGAGACGGTGATTCCTCTGTTGGATCCTGGAATTGTGCACACTGGAGGGAAAGTCATTCATCCAGGAAACACATGCCTTACTTCTCTGAATCTGTCGGGTGATTTCATTTCAGACTTGATTTTATTTCAGTATTAGAGTAAAACATACTAGTATGTTATGGCTGTAACATTTTCTTTTCTGATAATTCAGGAAATAAACTGACTGAGCAGTCACTCAAGCTGTTCCTCACATCTTTGGAAGGCCAGGGTGAAGGTGGACTTCTGCGTCTTTCTCTCAATGTGAGTCTCATCACTCTTCCTAAACCTTTTTAAAACCCTCTATGGTGTATCGTCATTATAAATGATGTAACAAATTAGCTCAAAGGGGAAATATTAATAATAATCCATAATTACCAATTATGATTAATGATTAATATTTGGGTCAGTTAATTGGATTAACTTTGAGGTAAGCTAAATTAATATTACAATCAATTAATCAGTTCCAACGAACTCTTTGATTATTCATTTATCCTAAGAAAAGTGTATCTTTCATGGCCACCGAAAGATAATTTTTTCTCAGCATGTACAGCACTTAGAGCATGTAACAAGATCAAGTTCGTAAAAGGGACTTTGTTGCAAGCAGAGGATCAGAAACCAAATACATAATTGTGCACAAGTTTTATTAACTAAATCACAAACATAACTAAACTAAACAAACATACATACATTCATACATACATACATACATGCATAGGTAAAATGGTGAGTGTTATGGAACCGGAAGCAGGAAATAGAACTATGGAAAAGATCTATTTAACTATGAAAAGAACCATCAGCTTATAATTTTCAGAGCACCTCATTAAATTGATACTTTCATGGTCGGTGCAGTGGATACAATTCTTGAAGTGGTTGAAAATTGAGTTTGTTGATGGGTCCGTGAGTGTCAAAAGTCACTGTACAAGTTGCAGTCGTTTTCTTCTCTGCTGGGTGGAGAAGATATGATGAACTTGCATGGTGGTTTCGACTAGGGCTGTAACGATTCCTCGAGTAAAGTCGAGTACTCGATTTTAAAAAATCCTCGATTGCAATTTACCCGTGTCGAGTAACCGGCAAAATACCGGAAGTGGCGCATTCCACAGACGAGAATCCATGAACCGCATTATTACACCATTTTCTAAGGCTACGCGATCTATTTAAAACCATTTACAATCATAATATAGCATAGTGCTATCATGAAATCACAAAGGCTGTGATTTAGTTAAAAATATGCGCTTTTTTTCTTCACAGCATGACACTTTAATTATTTACATGTGTGCAGATTGTGTAAAAAGTATGGAAGCTTGTTTCCGCCACAGAATAAAACATTTTAAAGATAATTGCAACATTTTATCTCACAATTGCGACTTTATTTCTCAGAATTGCGAGATATAAAGTCAGAATTGCGTGAAATAAAGTCGCAATTGCGTCTTATAAAGTCAGAATTGCGAGATATAAAGTCAGAATTGCGTGAAATAAAGTCGCAATTGCATCTTATAAAGTCAGAATTCTGACTTTTTTTCTCGCAATTTTGACTTTATATCACGCAATTCTGACTTTTGTTTTACGGTGTGTACTTTACTCTTAACACCTTTTACCTATTTATTTATTATTCTCAGGTAAGGTAAAGAAAGTCAAATCTGACCTAAACCGTAAGCATTCAAAAGGTACTTACAATTTGGTCAGAAGACTCCTCTGTGGTATGTTCTCATTAAAAGTCTTCCAGCATCATAAATCTCAGAAGGCAGATTTTGTAATCAATTAAATTTCTTTTAATTGGTTACTTTTCTTTTTATAATAAACAAAAATATAAAGGCAAATAGAACTTCATCGTTTAAGTATAAAATACAATAGTCATGTTTTGAAACAAAGGTGTAGTAAGCTCTGTGCTTCTTATCTTCTGCTCGGGGTTTCTTGTCCCCAGCTCTGGGCTTCTAGGCGTCGGGGGCACTGGCGTATCAGTATCCCAAGAGGCAGTCAGTTCATCAGTCTTTTATACTCCTGTTGTTTTTAACAGGCGTTAGATTGACACTCCTCCAAAGTTTCCCAGATCCTTCTCCAGGCATGTGCAAGCGGTCCACCTCTTCATGTCCTTGAACTACAGTAAACTCAACTAAGATGGCTGAGTTCATTTAAAGTTCTAGGAGTCTAGCGCACACACATAATCGCACTTTTCTGCTCCTCTTAACATGGGTTGGCACAGTCACATATACATACAAAACCAATTACTGTACATCTATGCCAAAACAATATAAGCCATCTTTTACAAACAAAATAAATAATAACATTGAATGCAATGCATTATATCCAATACATTGGCTAAATATGTGTAACAATAAAGGCATCTATAATAAACAAGGAGGCAGGTAATTGCATTTTCTTGATATTATACAACACTTTATAACACATAATTGCGAGTTTATATCTCGCAATTCTGACATCTTTTCTCAGAATTGTGAGATATAAAGTCCAATTCTAAGAAAAAAAAGACAGACTTTTTTTTTTTACCTCAGAATAGTTTATATCTCACAATTCTGACTTTATAACACGCAATTGCGTATTATAAAGTCAGAATTGCGTGATATAAAGTCGCAATTGCGAGAAAAAAAGTCAGAATTCTGACTTTACAAGACGCAATTGCGACTTTATTTCACGCAATTCTGACTTTATATCTCGCAATTCTGACTTAATAACACACAATTGCGACTTTATTTCACGCAATTCTGACTTTATATCTCGCAATTCTGAGAAATAAAGTCAGAATTACGAGATGTAAACTCGCAATTGTGAGATAAAAAGTCGTCACTGTCATCATTTATATGCGTGTCAGTCAGCGTCTCAGGTTTCTCAAACTCCATCTTTGCGTGCTGTGAGTTTCTGTGGCTTATGACGTTCATCTGCACGCAGTGTGCGCCGTTTCACAAGATTCGCGCAACTAATTTGTAAATCTACGCCAACACTAGCCTGGCAAGCCAGACCTACATCAAGATGTTAGGTCTGGCAACTCACCATAGACACGCTCAATCCGAGGGGCGGGATAAACGGCTGTCTTTCAAATTCCCTCTGCACGCAATAGGACAGCGCTTCAACCAACCAGAGCGTTTTCCCAACAGCGGAGCTAGTTGATAGATTCAACTTTTGCCATATCTAGCCGGCAAAACTACGAACACATCTTCCTTTTTTTAAGAATGACTTAAGTGCCGTTCTATGCTCTTTTCTCAAAGAAAAACTTAACTCCAAGTCCTCCAGAGTCGCGGCCAAAGCCGTTTCGAAAGACTGTTCTCCAGCAGCAGCAGCCATTTTTTGTTTTCAAGTAGCAGGAAACCGTCACAACTCTGTCGTCATTATGTTAAGCCCGCCCCGCCTACTCTATACACGACGTGATTGGCCTGACCCAATTTAGGTTTTTGCAGCTCGAAAGTCAATGGAGAGTTGCTAGACTACCCTGGCTGCAAAATACATTTTGCTGCCGCTAGGGTGCGTCTAGATTTCTAGGCTACGCCAACACAGGAGAATACATAAATATCTTTCTGAAATATATGCGAATTGTTGTTCATCGCGATTTCAAAATAAAAGTTTAACCCTTGTTGCACTGAGTTTGCATGTTTTGATGTGCACATGTTCTTGTTCAAGAAATTACAGCAACTGTTGCATTTCTATTTCTATTTTTAAGTTTACATTTGAATTAAATTTTGTTTGGTCAATATTAAACAAGGATTTGATCATTCCTTAGTGTAACCAGCTGCCGTTGGCACTCTCTGCGGACATTTTTTTTAACGTAATGTACATAAAAGTTATGTTTATATTAGTTCATATAATTTATTTTACATGAAGTATTTTAACAGCGTTGTTCAATAAAACCCATATGATTACTTTGATACTTTGAACAAATAATTATTGCTCATTATATTTAGGTAACACTTAACAATAAGGTTCATTAGTTAACATTAGACATTATTTAATGTATTAACCAACATGAACTAATAATAAACAATACATTTGTAACTGTATTTATTAATCTTTGTTAATGTTAGTTTAATTTTTTGTTCATGTTAATTCACAGTACATTAATGTTAACAATAGAACCTTTGGTTTTAATAATATATTAGTAAATGTTGAAAGTAATATTAACTTAAGCTATTAACTTAGCTAAAAAGGGCGGAAAGTTAGCGAAGAGGCCTTTTAAAGCTTGACAAAAGGCACACCTTGCAGGCTGGCTAAACCAATCAGAAAGGGGGAATTTCTGAGGGGAGTTTCCTCTGCGGGAGGATTTATGACGCTATCTCAAGTGTGGTTAGACATCTGCCTTCCCTCTTTTCCGTTCATTAATGCTCAGATAGATATAACAAACCCACACTGCATTCTAAGAGAAAGTGATGTACATCAAAGTGTGAGTCATTAAATGAGAATTAATTAGATAGGAGACATGATACAGGTAAGGTTATATTGACCGTTGGTTGTATAATAAAATACATACCATGGTATATACAGTGAGGAAAATAAGTTTTTGAACACCCTGCTATTTTGCAAGTTCTCCCACTTGGAAATCATGGAGGGGTCTGAAATTGTCATCGTAGGTGCATGTCCACTGTGAGAGACATAATCTAAAAAAAAAAATCCAGAAATCACAATGTATGATTTTTTAACTATTTATTTGTATGATACAGCTGCAAATAAGTATTTGAACACCTGTCTATCAGCTAGAATTCTGACCCTCAAAGACCTGTTAGTCTGCATTTAAAATGTCCACCTCCACTCCATTTATTATCCTAAATTAGATGCACCTGTTTGAGGTCGTTAGCTGCATAAAGACACCTGTCCACCCCATACAATCAGTAAGAATCCAACTACTAACATGGCCAAGACCAAAGAGCTGTCCAAAGACACTAGAGACAAAATTGTACACCTCCACAAGGCTGGAAAGGGCTACGGGGAAATTGCCAAGCAGCTTGGTGAAAAAAGGTCCACTGTTGGAGCAATCATTAGAAAATGGAAGAAGCTAAACATGACTGTCAATCTCCCTCGGACTGGGGCTCCATGCAAGATCTCACCTTGTGGGGTCTCAATGATCCTAAGAAAGGTGAGAAATCAACCCAGAACTACACAGGAGGAGCTGGTCAATGACCTGAAAAGAGCTGGGACCACCGTTTCCAAGGTTACTGTTGGTAATACACTAAGACGTCATGGTTTGAAATCATGCATGGCACGGAAGGTTCCCCTGCTTAAACCAGCACATGTCAAGGCCCGTCTTAAGTTTGCCAATGACCATTTGGATAATCCAGAGGAGTCATGGGAGAAAGTCATGTGGTCAGATGAGACCAAAATAGAACTTTTTGGTCATAATTCCACTAAACGTGTTTGGAGGAAGAAGAATGATGAGTACCATCCCAAGAACACCATCCCTACTGTGAAGCATGGGGGTGGTAGCATCATGCTTTGGGGGTGTTTTTCTGCACATGGGACAGGGCGACTGCACTGTATTAAGGAGAGGATGACCGGGGCCATGTATTGCGAGATTTTGGGGAACAACCTCCTTCCCTCAGTTAGAGCATTGAAGATGGGTCGAGGCTGGGTCTTCCAACATGACAATGACCCGAAGCACACAGCCAGGATAACCAAGGAGTGGCTCTGTAAGAAGCATATCAAGGTTCTGGCTTGGCCTAGTCAGTCTCCAGACCTAAACCCAATAGAGAATCTTTGGAGGGAGCTCAAACTCCGTGTTTCTCAGCGACAGCCCAGAAACCTGACTGATCTAGAGAAGATCTGTGTGGAGGAGTGGGCCAAAATCCCTCCTGCAGTGTGTGCAAACCTGGTGAAAAACTACAGGAAACGTTTGACCTCTGTAATTGCAAACAAAGGCTACTGTACCAAATATTAACATTGATTTTCTCAGGTGTTCAAATACTTATTTGCAGCTGTATCATACAAATAAATAGTTAAAAAATCATACATTGTGATTTCTGGATTTTTTTTTTTAGATTATGTCTCTCACAGTGGACATGCACCTATGATGACAATTTCAGACCCCTCCATGATTTCCAAGTGGGAGAACTTGCAAAATAGCAGGGTGTTCAAATACTTATTTTCCTCACTGTACATAATAGTACACAAGACAGTCACTCGTTCACACAGTTTCTGGGATGCATGTTCATTTATAGATAATCTATGATTAATGCAGCAAAGTCTGTATTAAAGGGATAGTTCGGCCAAAAATGATATTAAACCCACGATTTACTCATCCTCAAGCCGTTCGAGATGCATATGTCAATCATTTTTCAGACGAACACATTTTCAGTTATTTTAGAAAATGTCTTAGATCTTTCAGTGGTTCTAATGTCAAGTTATGGGGTCCACCTCCTTCAAGTCCCAAAAATCTGCATGCATCCTTCACAAAAGTAATCCATCCGGCTCCAGGGGAATAAACGAAGGCCTTCTGAGGGTAATCCGTGCGGTTTTGTCGTAAAAATATACATATTTAAAACTTTATTAAAGAAACTGGCTTCCGGCAACGGTCGACGCGCATTCACGGGATGGATGCCGACGTAGGAAGCGTCGTGATGTAGAACGTAGGGCTGGGCCAAAAACTCAATATCCTCTTCTCTAATATCAAAATCCTCCGACATTTTCTTTTAAATACACGTTTTTTAAATCGCGGAAATCCTGAGTGGAGTTTTGTTTTGCTCTGCTCTCTGGCTGCGCTGTTGCGTTCGTTCTACGTCACGACGCTTTCTACACTACGTCCTAAAGTTTTAAATATGTATATTTTTACGACAAAACCACACGGATTACCCTCAGAAGGATGAAACTTGGTGACTTTTGTTATATTACCTATGTGAACACACACAAAAATCAAGGAGATGATTCAGATATGTTAAAGGGTCGTAAAAAAAAAGTCACACTTAGCTTCCTTCGTGCAAAAATGCACGACCATAGGAAATGAATGGGAAATACGAAAAAATAGGAAAACTCAGAGAAACTTTTGGTGGTACAAACTACAAATCAGCAACTGTGCAGAAAAAAAGTGCACAGCAATGAAGGGGTGACACTCTAAAACATCAAGAGTGCAAATATGACCCCCACATACACAACAAATTTTGCTCCAAACTATATAAAAACTATATAATCATAACTCCAAAACTGTAGCAAGGAGAGTCAAAAGGTAGGTATCGTCTGAAAGAACTCTTTTTAAATTTTTTGAAAATATAAATTAGAGTACATTTGGACATTGTCCTGCCGAGAAACTGCTGATAAAAAACAAAATATATATATAATTTTTATTATGATTTTGCATATCTTTCTTATTTGTCATGGAATAACTCAGGAAGGAAATAAGGTAGGAGGAAAATTATTTTTTAGTGAAGTCCCCCTACATATTAGCTGCATCTGGATAATTTTTTTTTTTGGATAAAGGAATCAAAAGTTACAGCATTTGGAACAGAGATAGCCTTTTTGTACAGTCTTTGACGCCCCCTCATGGGCAATTGTTTCTCTATGAAGAATATCTTGTCATAAAAGCAATAGATTATGTTAATTCTGGGCTCATTTTAATTGTAATAATATGCTGTAAAAAATGAAGTGCCATTTTCAATGATCTGTGAATGTTTCATGAGCTGTATGATGTTTTTGACACATTGCAGTACATTATTTTATAGATTATGAAAAAAAGAAATTCTATTTATCTGCAAATAACTCAGCAATGCTTAAGAGTTTTTCAAAGTGGATACATTCACTGTAAAGTTCAGACTCTAAGCTTTCAAATGACATCAACTTTGTGTTAATCAAGGCAAAATTTTTGAAAAATATGGTAATGAATATTTTCGCAGCTAGGTGGCGCCTGCTGGCGGTACTCAGCACTCGTTAGGAGTTAATAAATGTGATTAGATGCATTAAAAAGCTGAGATCCTAAGCTTTAAAATGATATATAATTTGTGTTGTTCCATTCAGTGGTTGCTTAGTAATTTGATTTTTTTTCTTTCAGAATGGGAATAAAAAATAAATAAATAAATAAAAAAGCGGCAGCCTATAGGCGGTTACAGGACATTACACACATTTATATATTTTTAAAGCCACTAAATGGCGCTCTTCTCACTTGAACATTTTTTTTTTTTTAGGCCTGCACCATAGACTGTAAAAAATAGGCCTGCACTCTATTTTGATGTGGAATGTTGTATTTATTGAAAAAAAAAAAAAAATATATATATATATATATTAATTCTAATGGAAAAAATAGCTCATAAAAATTATATAATTAATGCAAAGTATCATAAAAATCTTTAAAAATTCTAAATAATAATTAAAAAATATTATTGAACAAAAATATATTTCATTGGTTTTCCTGGGGGAAAAAAAAAGTTAAATTTTAAGGCTTTGTACGTTTTTGCACGAAAGGAAGCCAAGTGTAACACATTAATGAAGAAGCCCAGAGGGTTAAAGATTGTTTCTGTCTTCCCATTGTCTCTCTCTCTTTGAGCCTGTGGTCGCATTCTTTTACACCCATAAAACCAACTTATCTGATCGTGGCCATGGTAACGAGAAGACCTTCTTGCCCTGTTTGGGGGGGAGGATGGGACCACAGATCCCAGAGTGAAGTGTGAAGATTTTTATTGTACATATACCAAATAATTGTGTCTGATTTGGTCTCAGTCGTTACATGACGCAGAGCAAATTGCATTTAAAATACAATAATAACATTCAACCAAAAAAGAATTAAATTTTAGTATTATATGACATCCCATTCATGTTTGGTCACATACTGTCAAGGCTCCATTGTGAGTTCATTTTAGACTGAAAAATACATATCATTAAAAAAAAAAAAAAAATTGTACATCAAATGTTGTCATTTTTAATGCACATTTTGTAAAATCAATTACTCAAAAGTGTTTTGTGAAACACTAAGACCTTTTCAGTAGTTTTCAGATAGTGAAAATGGATTTGAATGTGTTTCTGACAATTTGCCAAAAATAATTTACCCTATTAGGACAAATTCAGTTATAAAGGACGGCACACTAAAAATGGCAAAGGTCAGATGTAGAAAACTAATTTTGGAAAATGATTTTAGTCTTAAATATATGTAAAATATAAAGTCATTTATTTTTTCTAGCTGTGATTTCATAATAAGTCCCATACCGGGATAAAGAGCTTTTTTAATTTCAGCTATGTTTTTCAGAGAAATCGATTTCCATCCGACTGTGACATCTTCCTGAAGATACAGGAAATTATGGCTCTCAAGGACCCTCTGAACAAAAACAACACTGGTCAGGTGGAGGATGAACATGGTGAACTAAAGACCACCAGTACAGCTTAACAATGTAAATGACAAGAAAATAAACGTTAACATGAGAATATAGCATATCAATATCTCATGGTTCCATAATTTTAAACTTTCCAAGTCTTCTGATTTTCTTCTGAAATCTTTGTTAAATTGTAATTTTCATACACACTGACACAGACCGTAAAGAGCTCTAGACACAGTGTTAAATATTACTTTGTTTAACATTTTGGTCACTACATGTTATTTCTTTGTATTGATAACTTTTCTAGCATTCTAAAATGTGGAAAATATTCAAAGGCTTACAGAAAAACAGTTTTGAACATTTTGCTCTGTATTTCTTTTCTGCTGTATTTCAGCACATTTTAGCTGAATAATTATTTATGCAATTGCCATTGTGTCATATGCTACATGTTTATGAAAATAAAGCAAGTCCACATAATAAGTGTTACTCTATTTTTCATTCATTTGGAGAACTGCATACTTTTCACACTAACAAAACCACTGTGATTGGTCACATCGCTGAGATTGCACGTGACAATGCGGCGCCCATGAGTGAACTTGACGAACATATGATGATAATCTATAAAAGCCATTTGATAGAAAGCACACGACGCAGCTTTAAACAACAATAATGATCATTTAGACCAACCACACTCAACAAATTACGTCCAACTACCTCCGTTAAATATATTTTGGTCTTCATTGTGTTTGAAATGATTGAAGGTTTGTGGGCGTGGCTAATCCTCCCGCGTCAACGTGCACTGGTCCAATCAGAATGTCTCTTGTAGATTCTACATCCGTTACCACATAGGCACACGACAGACTGGGTAACGTGATATTGTTACTTTCCATGTGTTTTTAGTTCTTTTATTGTGCACTTTTTAGTGTTTCGTGTAATTTCGGAGGCTGTAGGATATCCCTAAAGACTCGTCCTTGCAGCAGTGGCAGACTTTGTGCATTAGCGACAAGCGGAATAGTTTACGGCATATAAACAAGTGTCCTCAGGATTCTAAAATAACGTTACCGCAGCAGCAAGCTGGGAAAACTAACGTTAGACAGTATGTATTTCACCTTATGAAATTACCTTACTTTATGTAATTGCCATATTGCCATAGCAGAGTAGCAACATTTGATTTTATTAGGCCTTACATTTGATGAATGTAAAAGGAAGGACGTGATTGAAGTTTGTGTTATATATCCTATTTGTAGTTCTTGATCTGTCAATCATGATGTTTTAAATGTCAATAAAGAGTGCTGGACATTTGCATCTCTTGATTCTCGTTATATGCCTTTACAAGAGTTTCTGATGACTCCTGGAAGCCATTTATTATGTACACATATTGTACAAATACTTAAACAACAAAGAGGAGAATAGAGCTTTATTGCCAAGTTTATCAAAATCACAATACAACATGCAGCACTAATGTCATATGTTAAACAGTGTATAAAAATAGTACAAAATGTTTGTCTTTTTTCATTATATTGCTCCAACAGCAAAGCCATGAGTAGCGGAAGAGATGAGAACCTCCTGAGGATGACGAAGGACGACCTGCAGCGCTGGATCCAGGAAGAGGTGGACCGAAACCCTCATCTGATGCAGAGACGTGAACAGCTCACACAGGTGGAGGAGTGGGTGAAGCTGAAGGAGAGAGACTCAACCTACACCCGCCTTCTGTACAGCAATGCCTCCGAGTAAGTTGTGTTTTTCAGTGACTAATGCCAATATCTTAAAGTCCGGGTGACCCTTTGACTGTGTTTATATCAGATCCGTCCTTGAGTGTGAGTCGGTGATGAAGGGTCTTTATGGAATGCTGGGATTGGAGTACAAAGATGAGGACTCGGAAGAGGAAGGAGGAGGAGGAGGAGGAGAACCACGACCACAGGACGTCATTCATATCACAGATGATGATGAGGAGGATAGACAGGGAATTAGTGTCTGTAATGGAGATGATGATGATGATGATCTTGTTGTCATTGATCTGGGAGGTAAGAGACAAATATTGTAATGGAAAGTGCTTGAAATAATAATACTTTTAAATTATGGCATTGTAATTAAAAATCTAATACCATTTTGGGCTCATGACTTTGGTTATTCTTTTGCAGCCACCAAAGAATCCCTGGAACCGATGGTGAGTATGTTAACTTAAAAAAAAATTGTGTTAGACATGCTGATATTATTTTGCGCTTATCATTTTTCATTGTCTTTTTTCTGTTCATTTTGCTCTTTTCATTGTTTTTATTAATTTTTCATTGATTATTCCATTTTATGAATTACTTTTCTTTCTTTCAGCTTGAAAAGGTGACTATGGCCATTCAGAAGTCATCCAGACTTGTACAGGACTTAGTCCAGATGGTGAACAAAACCTCCGCAAGCACTGCACCACCACCATCATCATCATCATCCGACATCACCAAAAGACCCTCATCAACCTCGACCCCCGAGAACAGCCGTTCTGAATCTGTCACACCAAAACTGGAAAGAACGGACAACTCGATTGCAATAGTTAAGACCGAATCTCTTTTGAAAGTACCTGAAATGTCCTCACTTCCCTGCAAATCAGAACAAATCAAATCTATTGCCGGGCATAATTCAGATTTTAGACCAATTAAGACTGAACCTGAAATGACAGCAATAACAGCTTGTGAAATTAACATTTCAAAACAACACGAAACCGCTCCTGGTCAAAACTATACATCCATAAAATTAATCAAGACAGAACCTCAATTGACACCAGTGACTCCTTCAGAAATGATTCCAAGCAAACAACCAGAAACTATTATCAGTGCTAATTCTGGATCCGTTGTGAAAATAAAATCTGAGCCTCAGTTGACAGTAGTACAGTCAGAAATGTCTTCGCCTCCTGGCAATTCAAAACTATTCAAAATGCATTCCAGTGATAATTCGAAATCCATTGCAGAAATGAAGACTGAACCTCAGCTGACAGGATTAACTCCTGAAAAACATTTGCTTGAAAGCGATTCAGAACAGTCCGAGTGTTTCAATTCAGATCGCAGTGCAACATTTAAAACTGAACTTAAATTATCAGCAATGACTTCTCCTGAAATCCCTTCACTTTCAGGTGATTCAAAACAATTAAAAGCTAGTGCCGGTCATAATTCACCATCCGTAGCATCAAATGAGTCTGGTCCTCAAGTGACACCAGTGACCCCTTCAGAAGTGTCTTCTCCTTTAAGCAGTACAGAACAAATGGACACTTTTGACAGTGATGATACAGCATTAATTGAAACAAACCAGACTGAGCCTGAGTCGACCTCAGTGACTTCTGCTAAAGTGTCACCGTTGCCGAGGAATTCAGAAGAACCTGAGAATATTGCCAGTTGTGATACAGTTTTCTTTGAAATAAACCAGACTGAGCCTGAGTCAACCACGGAGATTTCTCCTGAATCCCTCGGCAACGATGGCACTTCAGAAGAACCTGAGAATATTGCCAGTTGTGATTCCACGGACAAGACGGAAAAGCCAACAACAAGGAGCAAATCTGCTAAATATTCTGGGCCCCTGACAAGTCCATCAGCCAATCTGAGATCAAAAAACTCTACGTCCCTGGCCAGCACTTCCAGCCTGCAAAACGAAACGAGTCCACCATCATCACCTGGAGATAGTTTTGAGGAACCGTCTGATACAGAGGACCCAGATTACCTGCCGCCTACTAGCCCTGTACCCAGTGATGATCCCCCTGACTCCCCCCCCAATGATGTTTCTTTGGAACCTTCCAAAGCTTCAAAAAGTACGCTTTTAAAAAACTTTTTTTACAGTTTATACCTTGGTATATTAACTTAAGCATTGCATATTATGTTACAGATGTACCTAGTCTGTTATGAATAATCTTACATTTTGATTTCTATCATCCATTTTAGTTCAAAATATTTTAGTTGGGGTCAGTGAGTTTTATTTATTCAGCAAAGATTCAAACAGCAAAGATGAAAAAAATTACATTATAACATGGTTAATATGTTTAGAACATTGTTGGGTTGAATGTCCAGTAAAAAATAAGTAAATAAGTCTGTATAAAATTACATGGTTTTCGTTACCGCTCCCATCCATCCATCCAGTCAGTAACAGTATTTTTCCTCTGTCACTGTTCTTCTTAGGTTCCAAGCCCTCATCTAAAGATTTCCCTGTGATTTCTAAAGCACATACAACTCCAGAGATAAAGCTCAAGGTCAACTCGGAAGTTTTGGGGAAAAGGAAACCCGACTTGTGTCAAGGAACAGTACAAGAAGTCCAAACAACGGGTAAGAATGATCTATTCTGTATCTTTCCAAAAAAAAACAAGCATTTTTTCTTATTCATTGTGGTATTCATTGGTTATAAATGACATTCTCTCTGACCTGTCTCATCTTTTTATTTTTTTATTTTTTTACAGTTTATACCTCCTTGGTATATTAACTTAAGCATTGCATATTGTGTTACAGATGTACCTAGTCTGTTATGAATAATCTTACATTTTGATTTCTATCATCCATTTTAGTTCAAAATATTTTAGTTGGGGTCAGTGAGTTTTATTTATTCAGCAAAGATTCAAACAGCAAAGATGAAAAAAAATTACATTATAACATGGTTAATATGTTTAGAACATTGTGGGGTTGAATGTCCAGTAAAAAATAAGTAAATAAGTGTGTATAGAATTACATGATTTTCGTTACCGCTCCCATCCATCCATCAAGTCAGTAACAGTATTTTTCCTCTGTCACTGTTCTTCTTAGGTTCCAAGCCTTCATCTAAAGATTTCTCTGTGATTTCTAAAGCACATACAATTCCAGAGATGAAACTCAAGGTCAACTCGGAAGTTTTGGGGAAAAGGAAACCCGACTTGTGGTGTCAAGGAACAGTACAAGAAGTCCAAACAACGGGTAAGAATGATCTATTCTGTATCTTTCCAAAAAAAAACAAGCATTTTTTCTTATTCATTGTGGTATTCATTGGTTATAAATGACATTCTTTGACCTGTCTCATCTTTTTTTTGTTTTTTTTTAGAGAAGGAACTCCAATATAAGGTGGAGTTTAAGCATGGTAAACAGATTCTGCTGTCTGCTCATCATGTGGCCCCTGCAACGCGTCCTGTGCTGAAGGATTTGTTTGTTGGCTGTCGTGTTGTGGCAAGCTATACAAATGATAAAGGAAAGATCTTGTTTAATGCTGGCGTGCTGGTTGAGCTTCCTGAGCGCAAGAATCGCATGAGGTGAATTTATGACTGCAGTGTAAATGTAGATGGTATTTGTTTCTCAAACAAATTCTGGATGTGAAAATTTTCCTTAGAGATATCTCTAAAGTTTTGCTAAATGTTTCTGTCAGGTTCTTGGTGTTTTATGATGATGGCCTGACAGCATATCTGGCACTGCCAGACTTTCATGTTGTCTGCAAACAAAGTAAGAGATTCTCTTTCATACTCCATTTCAGTCTTAGATTAATAAATCCCCTGAAAACGCTTGACTTCTAAAAGTGTTTTTTTTTTAATCGTTTGTGTTTCTTTGCAGCGAAAAAGGTGTGGAGGGACATCGAGGATGAGGAATGTCGGGCTCAGGTGAAGGAATATATGCGTGTCTTTCCCAACCCCATTGCTGTGGTGCTTCGCATAGGGCAAGACACCAAGGCGGTGCGAAATGGCAAGTTTGAGACCTGCACAGTGCTTCAGTTGGATGGCAGCCTGATCCAGGTCTGCTACAAGGTGAAGTCCATTGTGGTCTGCTAGTTTTATTCTGTGAACCTGATTCTAACCTTTCAATTGAATCTTATAATTTAGTGACTTTATACAAAGGTACGTGGATACTTCCTGAGAATGTCACAGCATATTTCATATTCTAAACTCACTTGACAAGCCCCACTGACAAATTTAAGGAGATTCTGATCTTGAATGCTGGATTTTGATGTTGATAAATGTGTCGTTGTTGTTATTTTTTCAGAAAGACAAGCAAAAAGAGTGGATTTATAAAGGCTCAGACAAGTTGGAACACATTGTAAATATCAAGAAACGTCTTGGTAAAGACAAACCAGAACAAACCTCTCCACAGAGAACAGAACAATCACCAGAACAACAGGAAACTCAACAACCTGATAAAACCGGTAGCTTTTTTGTGTTTGGTATTCATTCACTTTTCCTGTCTCTTGTATGAACATTTACAACTAGACCTGTGTCCATATTCTGTAATATAGTATTTTGCAATAATTATCGTGCATGGTAGTGTAATCCTGGGCACTTCAAAAAGCAGTGACTAACTCTGCATTCATTATAATCTGAATTCAATTTTCTTTTCCAACAACCGGTTCAATTTTACAATACAGTATGGCGTATAAATACTCGGTCCGGTTTTTGCTTTGGTCTGAACAAGAACGACAGACAGGCTGACTGAAAATACAGATCCACTGTCTGTCAGTAGGTGAAGCTTATGGAGAAGAGAAAAACAGTGGTTACCCCTGTACACAAAGCAGTGCTGCTCAACTTTCTGTTTCTGACACTCATTTGTCTCAGAACGTTTTAACTATTTTCAAACAGCCATTCAGATTTTTGTATTCAATGTGGTGTTAATCAAATGACATCAAATACATAAGTACTTAGACTTAATATTTTATTTTCAAACATTTGTTTACACATACATTTTAACAGCCAGCCCAGAAAAGATATCTACATATTGTGCTGATTCTTTATAGTTGTATTCTTTTGTGAAATTGGTTTACGTCATAAATTTTTATTGTGTATTATTTTATTGTATTAGTATTTATTGTTTTAGTATTTGTCTCCAATTCTGTTTCTTGTTTAGCAGGAAATGCCGTGCCTCAGCACAACAAAACTTCCTCCTCGACAAAAGTGGCCTCACCGACAGTTACTTCAACGACTGTTAACTCAGCATCCGACACTCCGGCACGCGTGACCCGACA
Source organism: Abramis brama (assembly GCF_963993115.1). NCBI lineage: Eukaryota > Metazoa > Chordata > Actinopteri > Cypriniformes > Leuciscidae > Abramis > Abramis brama. The sequence continues at coordinate 11,518,379 of NC_139974.1, forward strand.
ATCTGATACCACAGTCACCAAAACATCATCTATCTCACCTCAAAATATCATGTCGGCAGCTTTCCAGCCGAAAGTCGTCATCCAGAAGTTGTCTAGGCTCCCGCCCATCTTACCAGCTGTCGGTGTGTCGAAGGGTAGTATGCGAACAGCAAAATCTGCTATGGCAATCAGTACCTCACATTTAAGGTGAGTAATGGGCTTGTACTAGTTAAATATGGGATGGTATGGAATACTAACCACCAACCACCTCACACTATATTCCAGAAGTGCAAAACGACACGCCCCTGATGAGGAAGAAGAGTATGTTTCTGAGGGAGGGGAGCATGTTTCAGAGCAAGACCAGTACAAGTCCATATACTTGTATCATCGCTGTTGTCCAGCATGTCTGGATGGGGTAAGACCATCTCAGGTCGACATGCATCATGGTCAAAATCCGCTTCTCATCCCATTGCTTTTTAAGTTTCGGCGAATGACTGCTCGGAGGCGCATCGATGGAAAGGTGGGTGGTGTTTGAGGAAGTTGATCCATTTGGCATTCAGCTACATTGAATGTACGCTACCATTCAAAAGTTTGGGTCGGTAAGATTTTTTTATGCTTTTGAAAGAAGTGTCTTATGCTGAGCAAGGCTGCATTTCTTTTAAATAAAAAATATAGGAATGTTGTGAAATATTATTACAATTCAAAATAAATGTTTTCTATTGTCAAATATTTTCAGCATCATTAGAACTAGAAAAGAATTTTCAGCATCATTACTCCAGTCTTCAGCGTCACATGATCCTTCAGAAATCATTCTAATTTGCTGACTTTCTGCTCAAGAAACATTTTTGATAATTATCAATGTTGAAAAAAGTTGTGCTGCTTCATATTTTGTGAAAACCATGATACTTTTTCCAGGATTCTTTGATGAATAGAAAGTTCAAAAAAGCAGCGTTTATTTGAAATAGAAATGTTTTGTAACAAAAATGTCTTTACTGTCACTTGATCAATTAAACTTCATCCTTGTTGAAAAAAATAAATATTTTCACTTCTTTAAAAATCATACTGACCCCAAACTTTTGAGAGGAGGTGTTTCTCTGTATGGCAGCTGCACATTAATTTTATTATCGTAATGTCTCCTCTTTGCTCTCTTTAGGTGTTTTTCCACATTTTCTATCGTTCTCCTTGTGGGCGGAGCCTGTGTGACATGCAGGAAGTGCAAGAATACTTGATTGAAACACGTTGTGACTTCCTCTTCCTGGAAATGTTCTGTATGGACCCGTTTGTGCTTGTGAATCGCGCCCGACCCCCTTCCACATCAACCGGCCAGCCTCACCTCTACCTGCCGGACATCTCAGTGGGTAGGGAGGTGTTGCCGGTGCCCTGTATTAATGAAGTGGACAATACTCTTGCTCCTAATGTCACTTACATAAAAGACAGAATTCCAGCTCCAGGTGTTTCCGTCAATACAAGCTTGGACTTCTTGATCGGCTGTGACTGCACAGATGGCTGTCGGGACAGGTACTTGACTAAATAAATAGGTTTGAATTTTAAATTATGGATATCATTATTAAACACATTTTATTTCTATGTGTGACAGGTCAAAGTGCGCATGTCACCAGCTGACCATTGGGGCCACGTCCTTATGCAGTGACGGTCCAGTAGATGTTAGTGCTGGATACACACATAAGAGGTTGCCAACAAGCTTGCCAACAGGGTAAGAAACAACCTCTGACTGATTCTAGTTTGATTACAACGGAATTGGCTCACCAAAATCAGATGTATTGCATCATTGTTACAGTGTATACTCACCCCTAAAAATGATTACTTTTAAAAGTAATGCATTACAATATTGCGTTACTCCCTAAAAAAAAAGTAATTAAACACGTTACGTAGTTACTTTTAATGGAAAGTTACGTTATTTTTGTGTTACTTTTTCTCACCTGGGCTAGACTTGCCTGTTTGATTTTTAATAATAAATAAACAAAATTTCTAATCTTTCACACCAAAAGTGAAATGAATAAGCCTTCCGCTGGATTGCAGAAGAATAGGTCGCAGTAGAAGTAAGTTCATCACTCTTATTTTAGCAATAAAAACAAGTAAATTAAACAAATGTGATGTTTATCTAAAGTCTTTCTTTTTTTTTTATTAGTATGGTTTAATTGGATCATCAAAGGTCACCAGCAAAGACATTGGATAGACATTAAATATATTAGTGTTAACATTTAATTATTGTAGGTTTGTGTAATATTCTGAGTTTGCATTTCACTGTTTTTATTCATTTTGAGGAATACTGAATCTGTTTTTGTTCAGTGCTGTATGAGTAAATGCCTGCTCACATTTAGTCTAGAACTACAATAACCATCATGTTCACACAGCACACAATTTGCATTGCATTTATTCCCGATTTCTCTCAACATGGGAACAGAGGTGTCAGTTAATACATGGGAAAACAACGTAACTTGCATTGCTTATTTGAAAAAGTAAAAGGTAATGGGCTACTTTACTCATTACTTGAAAAAGTTGTCTGATTACGTAACTCCTGTTTATATGTAATGTGTGACAATCCAACACTGAATATGATGACATTACACTTATGTTTTCGCTCCTCTCTCACTCTCTTTCCATCTCTGTAGGGTGTACGAGTGTAACCCCCTGTGCCGCTGTGACCCGAGAATGTGCAGCAACAGGCTGGTTCAGCACGGTCTGCAGCTGCGGCTGGAGCTCTTCATGACACAGCACAAGGGATGGGGCATCCGCTGCAGAGATGATGTGGCCAAGGGCACATTCGTCTGCGTTTTCACTGGTAAGCAATCATGCGTTTGAACCGAAAACCTTTTAGACCCAAACATTATTCCTTACCACCTCCTTCTATCACCTCATAGGTAAAATAGTGAACGAAGACAAAGTGAATGAAGATGACACTGTGTCCGGCAATGACTATTTGGCCAACCTTGACTTCATTGAGGGGGTGGAGAAACTGAAAGAGGGTTATGAGAGCGAGGCGTTCTGCTCGGACACAGAGGTCGAAAGCAACAAGAGGACCTTAACCATGAAAACAGGGCCGTTGCGGAAAAAAACACTGTACCAAGAAGACTCTAGCAGTGGCGAAGGTGTGTTGTGTGTGTAAATTTTCACCATAAAACCAAACAAATGTGTGTCGGTTTACTTGTATGTGTAACTGATTTTTTTCCCCTGGCCTCCTTTTTCATAGAAAGAGAAGAACCTATGGAGCTGGTCACAGAACAAGAGCAAATGGAAGGTAAGATGCAGTGTGATGTGAGTGTTATTTATATACTGTTATTGTTTTTATTAATATTTAAAATTAGCCTTTATTTTTTTATAGGTTCAGTTTTCATTTAAATGTTTAGCAATTTTTTTTACGATTTAGGTTCGATTTATAATTTAAGTATTTTAGTTACTTTTTAATTGTATTTATTTCCAGTTATTCATTTTAGTGCTTGAACTTATTTTAGTTAGTTATCTTATTTTTTACCTAAAGTTTTCTAATTTTCGTTTAGGTAAAATTTTATCTAAAAAAAAATATATATATATATATATATATATATATATATATATATATATATATATATATATATATATATATATATATATATATATATAATACTTTTTTTTTTTTTTCAGCTTTATTTCAATGTATTGGTTTAGTTAATAATAATAATCGTAGTTAGATGGCGAGTAAATCGTGACTTTAATCATCCCATTTTGTATCATTTGCTGGTGATGGGGAAAGTAAATATTAGTAACTAATGAGAGTATGAAAGTTTAGGGCATACTATAGATGTACCTCATAAAATCTTTGTCATAAAGTCATAAAGTGTTAAGACTGGCTCGTTGTTTCAAACTGTTTGATGTGAGTGTTGACATGACCTTTAAACTTACATATAATTTTCATTTATGCATTCGACAAAGACTTTTCTCCAATTCAAGTTGCATTCAAGTTGTACATTTTATAAGTTCATGAATTCCCTTGGATTTTCCCCTATAATTTTATTATTACTTTATGTTCGACAGCATTTAAATGCTCGTGTAGTTGCTTTAGCTTTATCTTTGATATAAAACAGACTAATCCTAAATCCAGTTTTGGAAATTTGCAAATTGGGATGCAGCCATGAACAATAAGGTGTATAGGTTGAAATCTAGCAACTTTTTTTGCATCATTCATGTTGCTCTATTACGTAGCAAACTTGCCTGATGTTTTTCTTGGCCTGTCTTCTTTACCTGTTCAGTCTGTGAGTCCTTAGGCGTGACAATACTATCCCATAAGCCACATGAAGCACCAAAAGATGCTCAGAAGAAAGTGACCAAACAAATAAGAGAGGATGGTCAGTTTTTATTCTCTTGATAATTTTATGCTTTTAGCGTTTCATTGAATTTGCTGAGTCTATAATTTGTGTTTCTAGGTCAAGAGACCTCAGGTCCAAAGCGTTGCTTTGCCATAAAGTCCTGCCAGAGAAGAGTAAAACCATTAGATACCACTGACACACAAAATGAGAAAACGAGGACAGCTCTGTCCGCCAACAACACCCGCAGACTGTTCAATGGCGAAGAGAGCTGTTACATTATTGACGCGAGACAAGAGGGCAACCTCGGCCGCTACATCAATGTAAGCTAAACCTAAGCCTTTTGTGATTGTAAATGTGCCAACAATAATACGATTTTGTAAAAATGATGCCCTTTTGGATTTTTGTTTTACCGTTAATCCTGCCTCTCTCAACAGCATAGCTGCAGTCCAAATTTGTTTGTCCAGAACGTCTTTGTGGACACTCATGACCTCCGGTTCCCATGGGTGGCGTTCTTTGCGAGCAAGTCAGTTCCTTGATTCATAACAGCTTGATTATCTATTGAATTGTGTTGATATACTAAAATGAGTGATGTTTACCCATGTTTTGATTGGGAACTCTGACTACAGATTTCATAAGTGTTTCCTAAATCAGGATCATAAATTAACTAAATTCTTATGGGCCATTCACACAGAGTGTGTTTTTTTCTGTTCAACTGCACAAATTTTCAATTTCAAAAAATTGAATTTGATATCATTGCTCTTCTGTGTAACGCTAGACCGTCTAGTGCATGCTTGCATGGAAAAGCAGTGCAGTGGAATGGTCCCTCAGGGCTGGTTCACACAGAACATGTAACGTCCACCTAGCTTGTGTCTAGAGATGTCAGGGAACAGAGTCCTGCACGCGGGCACGGATGGGCGAACCGCTAATATTTGATGTAACAGGTGGAATATTTATGTTGTCATTTGTGGTGCGGATGGGGAATCAATAGGCACGGGCGGAGCAACTTTTGGCTATTGGGGAATCAATAGGCACGCTCGTTCTTGTTCTTTTCGGCTGAGATGGAGGCAAAACGTGGCAGACAGTAACATTATGTATTGTACTCACCGTTTTAGCAGCCAGCCCTGTCCGTTTATCCCAAAGAAAATCCGTGTTGACGCTTCGGTTAAATTTTCTCACTCAAGACCAAATAAACAGTGTAGAAAAAAAACTTCTTCCGGTCCCTCCTCCAAAAGCTTCTTGTTTATACCACGCGCGCCGCGCGGGCCATTTGCACATTCAGTTTTGAACAGTCCAATAGCCAAAACTGTTTCGACTCGCGCTCTGTAGTCTTAAGAACATCAAAGGTCTCTAATTAAAATATGATTTGCAGCGTTGAGTACAGCGTTCGCCTGATTGACAGCTTCAGTCATTAAGAGTTCCTGTCATCTCTGGTTGCTTTCTGCATAAAATCTATTCGCAATTTGAAAACAGGTTTTATCTTTCAGTTTCAGAATTTCAGGACAAACAACCACATTTAAATGCAGAGTGAATCCTCTAAAATATTCCGATAATAAATGACAGTAATAGCTCATATTTGGCTATATGTTCTTTTAATTTATGGAGACCTCCAAGCGTCTGTATAGCCTATGGTGTGATTTATGCACATTTGTTGAAAATAGCCTATGTGGGCAGATTGTTCACATGCTGTAGGCATAAGTTTTGTTTTGTGTACATGATGGATGCACATTTTTATCTTTTTTTTCTTTCTTTTAATTATTACCATGTTGGGCTGTGTCTTTTTTCATAAATGCATCAACTCAGAATGCATAATGTTGGTTCACACACACACACACACTCACATAATTGCTTGTGTTACATGAGAAAATAAATAATTTGTCTACCTGATGTATTAGATTTAATGCAGGTTCGGGTCGCAGTCTTTATTTAATATGGGTCGGGCACAGAATTAAATTAGTGCTGCTGTCGGATAATGGGTCGGCTGTTCTGTTAAGTACTTCTGTGTGAACAGTCCCTTAGCCATATTTGAATTGCCTTGTAGACAGAATCTTAATGTGTTTGTATGCGGTTTTTCCTGTCTTCTGTGTTTACCAGGCGCATCAAGGCAGGTACGGAGTTGACGTGGGATTATAACTATGAGGTGGGCAGTGTGGAGGGGAAGGTTCTGCTCTGCTGCTGTGGCTCATTGCGGTGCACTGGAAGACTGCTCTGATCTGCCACTTTTAACATAAAACACTAACGCTGTCATTGTGTTGTTGACTTTCATCAACATGTCTGAAATGTGGGTGTGTCACTGTCCTGGAAGAACATTCCATAAATGTGACCCACTGAATATGAAAAGTGTAATACAATATGTTTTTATTGTTTTTAACCTCTACAAAAAATGTGAATAGTTATGTATTTGTGTGTAAATAAAATTTGCAAGTATCAAAAACTGCTTTAATTGTAAGATTTGTTGTGTATGTTGTTTTTTCAGTCAAATACGCAAGTATGCATTGGAAAATAAAGCTGAATATGAACAATACCATTAAAATAAGCGATTGTAAAGTAAATCTATCGGTAAACCTGTAAGATAACTTGCTATTTATAAAAAAAAAAAGTTAACTACTGTAGATTCCTTCCATAGATATAGATATTTTTTTTTACTTTTTGTGAAGAAGACACTAGTGGCTATTGTAGTAACTATGCTTACCGTAGTATCAACCAAATTTACTACAATTATTACTACTGTAAAAATCATAATTTAGTCTCCTTCAAATACAAGAAGCTTCTTAACGTTTTATATATTTTTTCTCTTTGTGAAGACACTGGTGGCTATGTAGTAACTATGTTTGGGTAACATATGGCACATTTTTTAGGGTAATCATTATGGAATAAATAGCGCACTGTTCACACTGAATGTGCAAATGGCCCGCGCGGCGCACGTGGTATAAACAAGAAGCTTTTGGAGGAGGGACCGGAAGTAGTTTTTTTCTACACTGTTTATTTGGTCTTGAGTGAGAAAATTTAGCCGAAGCGTCAACACGGATTTTCTTTGGGATAAACGGACAGGGCTGGCTGCTAAAACGGTGAGTACAATACATAATGTTACTGTCTGCCACGTTTTGCCTCTATCTCAGCCGAAAAGAACAAGAACGAGCGTTTGAGAAATGGCCAGTTGAAGATTAGAAGATCTCAAAATGGCCGTCGACGCGTAAAGAAGCTATCCAGCTAGAAAAAAAAAAAACAATAGCCTATTTATCTTCCGTTTTCAAAAGTTACGACACCATGTCATGTATCGACATTACCGCACGAATTTTAGTTTAACATTAGAGACGATTATTAATTGACTTCCTTGCTGTTACGCTACAAAAGAAATGGGAATTAAAATAACTTTAGCTAGTTGGTTAGCCTATCTACGTTGCTGCAAATATGTCGTTTTTTCTTGTTATATTGCATTATAAACATCTGATCACATTAATCCCTATAATATAGTTTATTTCGAGTTAATGAGTATTTTCCTTATATGTTGTTTGTTACAGCTTGGTCTGCGGTTTCTCTGCTAAATATAGAAATTGGCTCGAATAACTGGCTCTTGATATAGTTTGGGGCAGAATTTCTCTAAGAATGTATTTCAAATGCCAGTTTACTTGTTTCCAGATTATAAATGCTCTCGAATAAATGTAATTTAATTCTTATTTCTTTGCTAAATTAATTTTCTAAAGCCTCATACGATTTGTATGTTTACATATGTTTTTTGAAAAATACCAGGATAAATATTTAACAACAAAAAAAAAAAAAACAGGCCTGTATGTTATTGTTATCCTTGATAATATTAAAATGTATACATTTTTGTGTGTTTTCCATGCAGACCTTATTGGTCTTTAGTGTTTATTTCTGTGTCTATGTGTGTCAACAACCAAAAGAAAATAATGTGGCAATGTTTTATCAATTAAATTAAAATCAGCCTTCTTCATGTTTAAAATAATTATCTGTCTGTTCTCTAAATGTTTTAACACCCATTCTAGACCTGCCTCTCTAAACTGCCAACATATGGACATTTTACTTGTCAGTTGCCTCCCAAAAGTCACAAGATTAGTGAAGCACTTACATTTTATTTTCTTGTTTATCTTAATAAACGTTATGTTGTATCTTGAGCAGATGCCACACTCCAGACGGTACCCGTCCTCGGAGAGGGCCAGCCACAGCAGCTACCAAGATCGTTATCGGGACAGAGACAGAGAGCGAGGGAGAAAACCTCGGCATCGGCGCTCACCGACATTCTCCTCCAGCAGTGAACGTGAGAGGAGAGGGAGAGGACACAGGCAGGAGGCCGGCTATGCCCGATCCAGGAGGTATGATCGTTGTGTAGTAATGAACACTGAAAAAAATCAGTGAAATATTATAATAGTAATATTTCCTTTTATAAATATGTCAATACATGCGCCACCACCACACGGGGTGGTGGTGGCGCAATGGATAAGACACATGCCTTTGGTGTGAGAGACCCGGGTTCGAATCCACTGTGAGACACCAATGTGTCCCTGAGCAAGACACTTAATCCCTGGTTGCTCCAGAGGCGTGCGACCTCTGACATATATAGCAATTGTAAGTCGCTTTGGATAAAAGCGTCAGCTAAATGAATAAATGTAAATGTAAAATGTAAATGTCAATATATAGGCTCTGTCTGAAATGGCACCCTAAGCACTTGCGGTCTGCACTTTCGTTACCAGGCTGTTGATTGTGGTTTTAAACTATTTTTTATTGTCAGAACTTGACAAACATTTTTCTTTTTGAATTCTTTACACTTTTCCAGTCTTTTTTCCTCAACAAAACACATTTCTTAATAGAAATAAATATTTCTGCATGTTTTAACAGGTGATGATTACCGGTTTTGTTGCCTGACTTTGATGGCACATATCTTCAGCACAGTTTGCAGTGCAGGCTGCAATATTAATATCACATGTTTTGTCTCTGAGAAATGCATATTTGACATTAGCTTGAGTTGACAGTAGTAATAGCTTGAGTTGGGATGCAAATGTAAATTTATATTCAAAAACAGTAGCATCTGTAGAAATTGTTACAACCTCATTTTTATATGGTAAAATTTAAATATTATGACTGTAGCACCTCATATAGCCGCATATAGCACCTCAATACCATGGTAAAATGTAACTATATAGTTTCTTTGGTATATGGTTTCCGCACAAATTTTAGTTAAACAATAGAGACGATTAATAATTGACTACCCTGCCGTTACACTACAAAAGAAATAGGAATTAAAATAACTTGAGCTATTGATTAGCCTATCTATACGTTGCTGCAAATGTTTTTGTTTTTTTTCTTGATATAATGCATAAGAAACATCTGCACAAATGTTACATTGGTAGTAAGACTGGAATTGCTGACGACTCGCTTGCTTCAGCAGTTCAGAATCGATTCTTTCTTTTAGAAGACAAAAACTTTATTTGTCATGCACTTAAAATGTTTAAACCTTTAATGATATTTGGAACGTCAGCTCTAATGTTTTATTATAATATTTTGATGAATATTAATTCAATACCAGGAAGTAAGCAATGGTAACTTGATGTAATCATTATTTCTGTAAGTGATTGTACGTTATAACGCGCTCATCTTCTTCCCAGCTACGACAACCGTTCTTCGGACCGCAGGCCGTACGACAGACACTACGGCGAGAGCCATCGGCGCCTGGACCACAGCCGGGAACGGGACAGGGATCGCGACAGGGAACACGGGACGCCGAGCAACTACTTCTCCCGCGACGCCTCGCCCAGCTACGACTACCGACGGGGCCGCGATCGGGACCGCGAGGACTCGTACCGGAGGAAAGGCAGCAGGCGTAAGCACAAACGAAGGCGGCGTAGAACCAGGTCCTATAGCCCATCCTCCTCGGTGAGTACTTCAATACCCGAGCCTGCTCTTTCCCACCCCCAAATCCCTTCTTCTCTCTCTACCTCTACACGCTCCTGTCTCTCTTTCTCCGTAACGCTTTTCTTTTCCACAGCCCCAGGATTTGGTAAGTATGAACTCTTTTGTTTTATGTTCTTTTTGTTGACATTTTGTCTTTTTAATAGTGATAGCCCAAGTCTTGGCTTTCAGTGTTTATAATCGAATTGGCCTAACTGTAACATTATAGTGAGACTCAATACAGTAGTCATTAATGTAAACGTTAAGTAGCAAATGTGTTTGTTGGGAAAGCCTCTGTAATATCTCATAACTCTCATCCATTCTTTATCTTGCTCTATCTACACGCCTATATAACTCTTCAACTGTTTTTTATGAAAACGTATAAAGTTGCTCCATAACTTCAGCTCTTTTTAATTTTATTTCCAGTCTCCCAGTCGAGCAACCTGTTTCTTTTGTCATGTTGTGAATTAGCAATGCCTTCACTCATGTGCTCTTCTATGAGTAAATGTTGATGCAGGTTGCTTTTTGTGACTTTTTGTCAGGGTTGCTAGGCAGAGGGATGAGGGGGAGTTTGAAAGCAAGCAAGAAGGGAGGGGTAAAATGTTATCTTTGACTTGATCCCTTGCACTATATCCCTATCGTTATATATATCTCCTCACGTGGTGTCATACGATTCGCCCCATGACCACCAAACCTACCTACAACAACTACAACACTGCTCATCTTCGTCGCCGTGGCTACGGCTGCCCCCCTCCACTCTCCCCGCTCCGCCCACCTCCCCTCCTCCCTCTGCGGTCGTGGCGTGATCTCTGACCTGTGACCCTGGCCGGGGCCGAAGCAGCGGAGTGACAGCGGGACACGGGCACTGTGTGTGAGGGACGACGAGGAGGGTCACCTGATCTGTCGGAGTGGCGACGTCCTGCAAGAGAGATGTACACACTGCCACTACTACTACTCCTCTACTCCTATATCGTAACCTTTCTCCCTATCAGTACCAGCACACACACAGGGGAGGGCAGGAGGTCATGATCATGATCATGATTGGTGGTGATGATGATGCTGTCATAGAATGTTCTCCCCTTTTGCCGGAACAGGCAAGAGGGAAGGCATGTCGAACATGTCTTTAGTAGCTCCTTTTTTTATTCTTTTCAGTGGGGATGGGGTGTTTGTATTGCTGTGTAGAAGTATTATGATCCTTTTTAATTCTTGACTGCCAGGTTCCCAGATTTAGCTTTTTTTTCCTAGTCCCATATTATTCTGGTCTTGTTGAAGCATTTGGCTACATCAAGATTCACATTTACCCCTACATCGTATGCTGTCAATCATTTCGATTTAAAGATTTGATTGCTGTGACATGCACAATATTTCCATAGGTACTAGTATGCATGTTTTTTTTAGTAAATGCAGTCGTTTTAGTTTTCGAATTAGCTTAAAGCAGTCCCGTTGGTTTAAAATCCCTCTATTAAACGTATTTATTAGGGGTCCTTCTGCGTCGGACCTACGCAAAGTCTGTTTCTTTGCGTTTTTTCTTTTTTAAACAAATGCAGACAATTTTTGTTGTTGAAAAAAAACATGCTTTATTCCTTTCATCGAGAGTGTGCGTAGTGATGCTTGTCGTATTTTTTTTTTAGGTTAACCTGAATAGATAGTCACAGTTAAGATTAAAAATGTGATTCTAGGAAACTTGTTTAGGATTTTCTCTTTAAATGCGCTGTCTAATTAAGCTCTTTACATCTCCCCCTCCCCTTTTCTCTACGTCTTTTTCCCTCTATTTGTCTCTTAGATGAGATTGTCAGCACTTTGGGCGAGGGCACCTTCGGGAGGGTGATGCAATGTATTGATCATCGCAGGTGAGCGTCGTCGCTTAGCGACCAATCAGCTGCTATATTACAAAACCAACATGGTGTGTGAACTTCAAACAAAATGTGTTTCTTTGTCTGTCTAGTTGTTGGGCTGAAAAATATTTGCTCTGGTAGGTAAAAATGCAGTGTGTGATTATTCCAGACAGTAAGAAAATTAAGAATTTTATGGGGAAAGAAATTAGCACGGCAGCTGTTTAGTGATTCTTTAGTGATTGTCAAAAACTTTTTCATTTACAAAAATGCAGGTTATAAGTGTTTTGAGTTTGTTTTCAAGATTGTATTCAGGACCGTATTACAGAGCCTCTAAAAAGACCTTTGCAAAAAGAAAAAAATATACAGACTTTTGTGTGGACACAAGAAACCACTTAACTTTGCATATAGGACAATGCACACTGAGCCACCTATTGTGCCTTCAGTCCATTTCCCTGTGTGGTTTCTTGGCCTCCACAGAGTATGCGTTAAAGCAGACCTAAGGCCTTGAAATAGGACGTACTGCCCTAACGAAAGCTGAATTTTTATTTTTTATAGTACCACTCTATTTTATAGACCCTTGAACTTGGCAAATAGGACAATGCACACAGCCATATTGTGCCATAAGCCCATTTTGTGTCATGGTTTCTCTGCCGCCACAGAGAATGCCTTAAATTGGACATTAGGCCTTGATTATTAGAGTTACTACCCTAAGAAAAGTCCAATTTTGAGCAAATATTAATTCATGTGCATCCATGCTCTTATTTTTTTCATAGTAAGATGGCAGTGACGCATAAAAGAAATAGCTTATAGTATATATAAAACTAGAAATTGTATTGCGTAAGCACACACACATTTTCAGTGCGCATGTGAGTAGTTTCTCAAGGGCACAAAAAAAGTATGTATATTTTTTATTTTATTTTAGGTGCTCTGTATTTTACCACTTTGAGAAAATCAATGAAAAAAAACCCTGAGAAAATTTAAATATTTACAGATGACTACTATATACCAAATATAAAGCTTATTTTATGATAAATATGGTCTGAAAATCTACAGAGGTTTGGAAATTTGAGTCTGAAAAAGTATGGAATTTTTTAAATTGCAAAATGTGAAGGAACCTTGAAATATTCAGCGAAATGAGGACCATCCCAGCTCTCACCAGTGGTCAATGGCTTTTATTGATTTACAATTTTTCAGTTTTACTGGTTTTCTCCCTACAACAGACAAGAAGTCTAAATACTATCCATCTTATTTTTCAATGCAGAAGTAATCTATTTCTTGTTGACTTCAGATTAGGAATAACAAAGTGCAGTAAATGGTAAAACTATTTGCTCTACAAACCAGTGTGTTTGATTATGATCAGTTAAAATAATATGAATACCAGTTTGCAGTATCAAGCAGCATAACGGACCGTTTTCATGCGGCTGACACCGGAAGCCTTGCGCATTCAAGGTTAAAATGGCTGTGCTCACTAATGTGGATAGACCCATAAATATAGTTCATTCCTTTGATTGCAGGGTTGAAAACATGTATGCAGTTAGAGAGCTATCTGACAGATAAGATGAGAGAACATTGCAATGTTTAAACTAATGCTCTTCTGCTTGGTTAAGGGGTGGAGCACATGTTGCTCTGAAAATCATCAAAAATGTGGAAAAATACAAAGAGGCTGCCCGGCTGGAGATCAACGTCCTGGAAAGAATCAATGAAAAGGATCCTGAGAATAAGAAGTGAGTTGGCAAGAGAATCTTTACGAAATTAGCACAATTTGAGGAATTGTGTATGGAGTACTTAAACATCTAGGTGCAAATGACTTGCTCACAAAATTCCACTTTTTAACCTATCTACTTTTCTCTCTTTCTCAATTCCTTAGTTTGTGTGTGCAGATGTTTGACTGGTTCGACTATCATGGTCATATGTGTATCAGTTTTGAGCTCTTGGCTCTCAGTACTTTTGATTTCCTCAAAGAAAACAATTACCTTCCTTACTCCATCAGCCAAGTGCGTCATATGGCTTACCAGGTCTGCCTGGCTGTCAAATGTAAGTAGATATTCAGTGTTTTTTTTCACAAATTATGGTTGGACTCCATTTGCCTTGTATTAAATGGCCAGTTCTGCAGTTCATAGTATTGTGGTCTGTTTCTCCTCCTCTGCAGATTTGCATGAAAACAAACTGACCCACACAGATCTGAAACCAGAGAACATTCTCTTTGTCAACTCGGACTTCACAATCACATACAATGTGGAGAAGGTAATGAAAGAGCTTTGAACTAAACCAATATTTTTTGTGTGCATGTTAACATATCAGCATCAGCTATTGAAAACCCCATTAGTGGGCCATTAAATGAAATGCATATTATTGAACCCCCTTCTCTCCGAGGTAGAAGCGAGACGAGCGTACTGTGAAGAGCACAGCAGTGAGGGTGGTGGATTTCGGCAGCGCTACATTTGACCACGAGCACCACAGCACCATCGTTTCTACCAGGCATTACAGAGCACCTGAAGTTATTCTAGGTAAGGACGATCATGCCTCATATGAACTGACCAAACGGCATGCGTTTTAGTAGTACACATTATCCTGAATTTGAACTTGAATAACTTTTGTTGTTGGCATGACACGAGACCAGTTAAGGCACAGGACTAGAATGGGTTAATCGCTGCAGCAACAGCAGATTAGCTGCTTCTTTTCCACCACAAGAAATTTAATTAGTCAGTGACTTCATTCAGCAGACTGCAGGGAATCGGCCAAAGTAAGATTGGTTGCCATGAAAGCTGATACCCAACCTTAATCTGTTATGAAATATCCTGCATGTTGCTTTGCAGGTATTATAAAAGAGTAAACGGGTACTGTTATTTATATGTGCACTACTGTTCAAGGGTTTGGGGTTGGTAAGATTTTTAAATGTATTAGTCTCAAAATACAGTGAGAACAGTAATGGTGCACAGAAGTCTGAAGTAGTGAGTTTAGGTACAAACATCAGTGCTTTGAATTTGGTGCGAGTGCCAATTGTCTTATTTTAAATAATTTGAAGTCATCTTGAGGCCCCCTTAAAAGTTTAATGAGGCCCCCTGGTTGAGAACCACTGACCTAAACGATTTGCACACGTGCTTCTGACTGATACTGTACAGTGTCCTGCAAGGTTATGATGCAGTAACATGATGTCACCACTAGATGACTGTTGCCCAAAATAGTGTACCAAATTGTTTTGCCTTGCAGAATTGGGCTGGACTCAGCCGTGTGACGTGTGGAGTATAGGCTGCATCCTCTTCGAGTACTACCTCGGCTTTACTCTCTTCCAGGTACAAAGTCTACTTCCTTTTTGTACCACTTTTCTGAGTCATGACAGCAGGTCTACACAGCCACTCTTGTTTATGTATGTGTTCACTAAGCAGCTTAAGATCAGGTAGAATCTGACCAAAGGGTCACAGGTGTCCATGCACGCACACTGTAGCCAAACACCTGTTGTTTAGCCTTTGACCTCAGGTGCGCTCACTAATGCTCTCTCTTTCTCATGCACACACAGCTCACTGTATAGGAACATATGTTGACCTGCATTGTAAAAACCCGGCATTGATGAGTCTGTTCATCAATCCAAATTTTATTCTTTTTTTATTTTTTATCTTACTCTCAGACTCATGATAATCGGGAGCATTTAGCCATGATGGAGAGAATTTTGGGCCCTGTTCCTTCCCGTATGATTCGTAAGACTAGGTAAGTTTTTAACACTATTAACTGGGATTTTCTCAAGTCTTTGAATAGTTTCCATGTCACTCATGCTTGTATGCGCAGCAGGTTGTGCAACTGAAATTATAATTTCTTCACCGCACAGGAAACAGAAATACTTTTATCGAGGACGCCTGGACTGGGACGAGAACTCTTCAGCAGGAAGATACGTCAGAGAAAACTGCAAACCTTTACGGGTAAGTAACACTGTTTTATAGGCTTTGTATTTTGTGCCTGCAATTGAATATAGTGGATACATTTATTTTTGAATGTTTATGTAAATATAGGTGGTCATATGTTAATGTACTTACAATCATCTTCATCCTCCCTTCCTCTTTCTCTCTCTCTCTCAGAGATATGTTCTATCTGAAGCTGAAGAGCATCACCAGCTGTTCGATCTGATCGAGGCCATGCTGGAGTATGAGCCGACGAAGCGTCTTTCTCTCGCTGCGGCCCTGAGGCATCCTTTCTTTCAGAGCACCGTCAGCGGCGCTGACCAGAACGCCGGAAAGAGCTGGGAGGGAAACCGCGACATCAGTCGGTGACAATATTCATCTTCAACCAACGTCACTGTCTTATGCCAAAAAAAAACTCAAGGACTCTCATGCCAAGAGAGTTAACATGGAGCTGAACTGACATTGATTTAAAGTTTTATAGTGCAAGAGGAATGAAGCCGTTGCACAGCATATGATTTCTCAATCATCTTCCCATAATGTGAGAACAGCTCTATGTGCAGCAGGAGAAAATGAGGAGCTTGGCGCATCTAGAAGATCCCAGTCCACTGACATGCTTGTACATGTTGGACTTTCAGAGATTCGCCGAGTGAATCTACCCTCCCAAGTTCAGTTCTTCCAGCCAATTGTGGCTAATGACAGTCATAAGCGGAGGGAAAGTGGTTTGATGGGGAAAAAGCATTAACGTAACACTCCATTTCAGAAAATAACTGACAAAACAAGCATCACTGTTACAATATAATTATTTATCGGGCGAATACGTTTTGTGCATTTTAGCCCTTAGCTGATAATCGCAAATGCATCGCGACACTGTTTGTATTCAGTTCAATTCAAACCAAGTAACAGAGCTGCAGTGTTCTGGTGATTGTGTCCTTCAACATGTTTACAGTATTTATTTAGTTAACCGGATGTCTCCTTTTGTGTGTTTGTATGGATTTGACTGTATAAATGTGTAAATACAAATAAACATGTTGTGACTATAGAATAAAGAGCCTGTATGTTTGCTTGCTGTGAATGTTTTCACAGTGAGGTCTCCAGGCAAAATGTTTTTACAATCAAGAAGTTCTTGTCAAGTCATTTTCTATATCGATTGTATGTGTTCATGTGATATTCTATGCTGATATGAATTAAACGTTTGGCACTTAGTTGGGCATTAGTGCAGTGCTTTAACATGAGTCTAATGCTATAAAACACTGTCTTCTGCCATATTCATCCTCAGGAAAGACACACATTCATCTGTGGTTTTTAATAATCACGTCCCTCAGAAATAGTTTTAAGCGCTCTTGAGTTTTAAGTCTTAACATTTTTTTTTTTTAACAATGGATATGAGGCATACATTTAACTCTTAACTTGTAAGACTAACATATATATTCTAGAATGCCTCTTATTTTTGAGAATAATATTTTGAATATGTAATCTTTTACCTGCCTAGTCATATAGTAGTAAAACACATCTTTTAATTCCTTAAATAGAGCCTTCACTCTTCCAATTTTACATCTTTGTTCAACTAAATTGAGATAGTTGTTCTACACTCTTGCAAGAAAAGGTTCTATATAGAACCTTAAAAGGGTTCAGGCAAGCGATTCATATACAGAATTTCAATTTTATTCATTAAACCGCTTGTAAACAATTGAAATAACCTGTTAAACATGAAAGTAGTATTATGCAATCATTTGTATCACAGTTGTAATCAAAATTATTCAACCCCCATTGAAAACCAGGTTTATTGGCAAAATTTACAGACTGTCAGCTGTTGCAATAAGTTAAAAGCAATTGAAATAGCTCAACACAATAAATATTTCAAGTGGTTTCCCCAAATCCAACTAAAAATGCAACTTTTAATGCCTTCTGCAGTATCAAAATTATTCAACCCCTTCATGGCAAGCATTTTCAGTACTTCGTAGAACACCCTTTTGCTGTTATGACCTGCTGCAAACGAGATGTAGAACCAGACACCAGATTCTGGCAGCGTTTCTGAGGAATCTTAACCCATTCCTCATGAGCAATGGCCTCCAGTTCAGTAATATTCTTGGGTTTGCGTGCTGCAACCACCTTCTTCAAATCCCACCAGAGATTTTCTATGGGGTTCAAGTCAAGTGACTGTGATGGCCACTGTAGAATCTTCCAGGACTTCTTCTGCAACCAAGCCTTGGTGGAATTTGAGGTATGCTTGGGATCATTGTCCTGTTGGAAGGTCCATCGACGCCCAAGCTTCAGCTTCCTCACTGATGGCATGACGTTTTCTCCTTGGATTTCCTGATACTTCAATAAATCCATCTTGCCTTTCACACGCTGCAGGTTTCCAGTGCTAGAGGATCCAAAGCAGCCCCAGAGCATCACCGAGACACCATCATGCTTAACTGTAGACAGTGTTCTTTTCAGCATATGCTTCATTCTTCTTCCTCAGACATACCGCTGATCCATGGGGCCGAAAAGTTGTTTCAACGCTCCACAGAACAGAATTGGAGACAACTTTTCTTGTGCTTTTGCATCAGTAATGGTGTACATCTTGGATTTCAGCATGGAAAACACACGTGTTTAGTACATGCCTTACCGTGCAAGCTGAAACTTCAGTGCCTGTTGCCACCAAGTCTTGCTGCAGGTCTTTTGCAGTGACTCAAGGGTTTTTCTGAACCTGCCTTCTCAGAAATCTGGTTGCAGCCGTTGATAGCTTCCTTTTTTGATAGCCATTGATAGCCCCATCCAGGTAGTGCAACCACTGTTCCTTTAACTTTGAACTTGCGAACTATGCTTCCAACTGTGTCTCTAGGAACATTTAGTGCCTTCTCTATCTTTTTGTATCCTGTTCCTTGTTTGTGAAGGGTGATGACATCTTCTCTTATCTTTCTGGACAGTTTTTGCTAGTCTAGCTCCAGTGTTTTAAACTAAATGGAAAGCCATCATTGCAATAATGCAACAATGGCATTGATTCTAAAAATATACTGTATATGCAAAAGTAGAGTATGAAAAAAGGGTCATGTGCAAAGACATAATTGATGTAAATTTAGCATTTCAGATAAATTTTTTTTTAATTAGCCCTCCTTTCCTCATTCATGGCCAAAAGATTTAAAGATCACAGCTAATTGTGTAGACAATCACAGGAAAGCTCTTTTAGAAACACCTTTTCTCTGACCAGCCAACAAGCTTTATTTAGAAAGCATCACTCGAGCAGACGTAATCTGATAAGAGTGATCTAGTGATTTTAGACCTATTGTCAAATGAGAAACAGACTATAATGTACCCAAAATTCAACCGTAATACAGTATTTGTTTAAGAGTGTGCAAAAAAAGTGAACTTATAATTCCACCTATGACCAGCAACAATAATGTTTACCTAATAACATATAGGTAAACATTATAATATAATAAATGAGAAGCATGAATCATTTTGAATTACTGAAGAATTACTTCACTGTAGTGTCAAATTGTAAATGAACTAGAAACAGGTTGTTTGAGGCTGAATAGTGTATCAGTTGTTGATGTTAAAAAAAGCTTTTCGTCATGTCATTCTTTCAACACTGACTTCATTCACATGTTTGATGTCTGTAAACCTCCTCAATCCGTTTTCCCTCCTACCTTCCCATCTGTTGAAATGAAGGATCTTACCCTTAATCTGTTAAGATCAGAGATCATTCAACAGGTATCTTTTTCTATAAGTTTAAATAAAACAATAGTTGGTCAGCTTCACTACACTGATGCTTACACATATGAGTTGAACTGATATTAGCAGCAAAATATTAGTGGTTTCTTCTCTCTCACGTGGCTGTGAAACTCCCGCCATCACTAATGTGATTATAAACAATTACGTCATTTGAGAATTAGCTGGGGAGAAATGCAGGGAGGGAGCTGGGTTTAAAAACATGTAGCTCAACAAGATAAGCTAAGCAGATGAGTTTGGACATCGGGTTCCTTACATCAAATGAAGAGTTTCACCTGACATCAGGTATGTTGGACCTTTATGCGAAATGTTTTTCTGTCATTATGTTCTACATGAAGAATTTAAGAGTTTATTGCAGTATTTTTAGGCTATTATTTATTACATTGTTCGTTTATAAATTCTGTGCATTTGACCTAAGGAAGGATTTTGAATAAAATGCATATTTGTGTATTGTAAATATAGCAGAATGAATGATTAGTACATGTATGTATATGTAAATATTCAAAGATTTGTTTTAAATGTTTTTTATAGTCTCTAATGCTCACCAAAAGCTGCTTTAAGATACAGTAATTGCTATTATTTATTACATTGTTCGTTTATAAATTCTGTGCATTTGGAAGGATTTTGAATAAAATGCATATTTGTGTATTGTAAATATAGCAGAATGAGTGATTATTACATGTATATGTAAATGTAGATTTTTTTTAAAAGAAGTCTCCAATGCTAATTGGAGTAATTTTGAGAAAATATTGTGAATGTAAAATTCCTGTAAATACATTTTAACATGTATTAATGTCTATAAATAAAGGCAATTAAAAAATGCAAACAATTTAAACATAGGCCTATTTCTAGTGCCATAATGTTTTTTTATTTTGTAGTGTTGTTTTCTATAAAACTGACTGGTCTATGTGAATTTTTTCTAGGTGTTAATCCAGCCTGTACTTACATTTATTCATTAGACTAGGTCATATGAAACTGGAATATCTGGAATACACTTCCTTACTGAAATATCCGTAATTTTAACTCTTGGACTTCAGTATCACCGAGTTTGACAAAGACTCAAAGATATCCGCGTTCATTACCACGCTTAAGAAGAGATGGACGCCGTGGTGAAGAAGTCTCTGGGTGCTCCTCTCCGACAGATGACCAGCTGCTTTACTGGGAACCAGGATGGATTTAGCCGGAAAGGCAAGAGCGTGCGCCGGAAGAGCGCCCCCTGCTGCTACGGTCAGACAGTACATGACTCGTCCTGGTTAAGGACTTACCAGGCAGAACTACACAGGGAAAGGTACAGCAAAAAGCGTATACAGTTATTAGACACTTAAATAGTCCGTATAAATCCAATAGCTTTAAAATTGTATTGTTTATATTCTGTTTGAACAGGAAATTAAGGCAAGTCAAGGTTGCACAGAAGAACGCAGAAAGAGCGATGAGGACACATCACAGAAGTCCACACCGCTTCGCAAAGGTACGGGTGTTCTGTCTGCCGCCACTTTAAACATATATTTGCCGGAACAGCGGAATATAGTGGCTTACCTTTAGTATATGTATATTTTTCAGGCACCGGTTCAGAGGGCAAACCTAAAAAGCAAGACCGCCACCAAAAATGACAACTCTCTTTTTGGTGCCTTCCAAGGGCTCAGTCTCAGCACGAGAGGAGCACAAACATCATCGAGTGCAGATCCATGCAAAATTATGTGAAGACAGAGAAGAAACACATTTCAAATGACTCTGATGGTGTTACATCTTACTATCCTTATTCAGTTTATTTCTTGAAGAATTTACTTGAAAATGCTGGGAATAATAATAATAAATATCTCAATTCAATAGGCTATCTGAGGTGAATTATGACCTGCAGATGCTGCATTCCAGGAATATAATCTGATTGAGATATATCACGATTATTAGGTCATGAGACCTCATTGAAAATCAGGATTTAAAAACTAAAACATATAATATAAAAATGTAAATATAATAAAAAACGTGATAAGTGTTTAAAAACAAACAAATGGTAGGCTACTTAAAATGATACATAAAATATTCAAAACATTCTTAACTTTAATTTTGAAAATAAATTTGAATTGTAAATCTGAAGAATTCTCACTGGTGGTCTCAGACTCATGTATGTGCAGTTCATATGTATTATCTCCATGTTTCTAGTCCTTAAATGCTCAACTTCAGTATTAAAAACAACTGAACTCATTTTGTTTCTCAGATGCCTTAAACTGCATTGACACTAAACAACTAAACCAGTTTATGACAGCTTATGTTTCTTTACTTACATTTTCCAATAAAGATGATCCACATTTGATCATTTTGCAGATCATTTTCAGGTCACATGTGTGTGAAATGGTGTTGTATTTACGTAAGAAAATGTAATTAGTGGCTACAGCACAACATTATCACAGTACGCACAGAGCTTTGAAGGACATGATCCAGCACATTTGGCCATGTTCCCCACCTGTTTGTTGAAAGACTGTGTACATCAAAGGCTGTGTCTTTAATTATTTTCATCGTCCTCCTCTTGCTCGCCAAAGGTAAGCATCTCACTTAAGCTTGGGTTCAGGAACACGATACTCGGCACTTTACAGGATTGACAGTATGTCGAAACATGATAGCCTACCTTGAGACACTGAATTTAATTTACTGAAGACCTGATGTGAGCAATACGCCACTGAATGACATTGTGCACGAACCTGGACGCTTGTCACACTTTATCTGAATTTTTAGATTTACTTTAAGTCAATTACTAAGCACATATATTTCCATTGTTTTCCACCCTGGCCTGGAGGCAAAATAGAATTCAACAGTCCATAAGTTCACCTTTTGTGTAACCCATATATGCTGTCACACTGTATGGGGTAAGTTGTCACATTGGGAACCTGCAGTTTCACACTGATTTGAAATATGAAATATTATTTTAAATATACAGGCTATATGATTTTCAGCCAAATTTAAACAGTAAAACAATCAATAAAACTTAAAACGCTAAATAAAATCAATGAAACTTCAAGAATGGAAAAGGTGACATGCAAAAATACCCAACCATTGTTTGGGCTAAAAAGACAAGTTAATTCATTTAGAAAGTTACAACATGACAACTTACCCCAATAAAATATGATGACATTCATGGTAAAATAGCTACTTGTCTGAATATATGCTACTATGATTTAAATTATAATTTTATTTTATGATATTAAAATATAATTTGGAGGATAAAATTCACAAAAGTACTCTAATTTAGGAGGGTTTGAATCCCACAAACACAACCACAAAGTGACAAAACTTTTTATTTATTTATTGTACACTAAATAAATATCTAAAAATGAAACAATAAACAAATATTAATAAAGTAATTTACTGCTAATGAAAACGTAAAATATATATTTCAAAAATTGTATAATATTTTAAATAATGAATTAACAAATAAACAGACAGCTCTCGGATTTCATAAAAAAAAACGGGGTTTTTTAGGTTTGCATGACATGAGGGTGAATAATTAATGACAGAAATTTCATTTTTTTGGGGGGTGTACTAACCCTTTAAATTAATGTATCCCTTAAATATACAGTACATTTATGCACACACGTACAATGTATTTCTAAAGTTCCCATCAGCCTCAGGTAAATACACCTGTGAGCCTCCAGCGTATTCCGTGTCCTCTGACACAGGTTGGCCCCGCCTATTTCCTCCCCAGCTGGGCCGCTGAGGAGTGACGCTCTGTCCCCTACCTGTTCACCCAGACAGCTTGTTGAACAGATAACACGCAGGTGTCAGCAGAGAGGGAGATAAAGACAGCACCTGCTATCAAGAAGCCGATTATATACTCAAACATCTGCGGGTTTCATCCCGTTCTTTGTGTAATAACTAACGCGTGATTTGATGACAAGACAACCCGCGCGCTCATTCTGAGGAGGTTTCGACAGCGCGCGAGATGTTATATGTATGGAAAGTTGATACAGGGGAATAATATTGACAGTAATTGCACTTATTCCCAGAGGAGCTTTCCAAGGGCGGATGCATTACGCAGTGAGGAACGTCTGGATTCTCCTTGGAAGTTTTTGGATCACGCGAGAGTCCGATTGTACTGGTAATACAGTAAATATACATGTTTTAAAGTGCTAGTTTAGACCTGTATTGCTTTGTCTCAACGTATATTAATTGAGAAAGAACACAAACTTATTTAATAAATAAAAAAACTGTTAAGTTTTCATTATGAGTATGAGTTTTAGGAAGTGTTAAAATCACATTTAGACCTTTTCATATTGAACACTTGAGGTTTTGTAAGTAAATCTTACATGCTTAACAAGTACAAAATGATGTATTTGGGAAAGTATGATGTCTTCATTCTGTTCTTGAGATTCTGCTCAATTTATCTGCCAAATTAGTCATCAACCTGAACCTGCATTAACATCAGATCTGAATTATGGATGGTGAATATGGACAGCCTCCGGCTTCAAATGGTGACTCGAAGCTCCGCTCCAGAGGTGCCTTCTCCCTAACCAACTGGCGTTCCTCTTCGAGGACTTTATTGCGAGGAGGAGAAGATGTGAGCAGAAGGCTGCTGACCATTGCGAACCACCAACAGGAACAGACAGACTCGGGGGCCAGTCCCACCTCAAAATCCCTTGAGGTGACTGCAGGGTTAGATGGCACAACAGCAACGACCACCGTGACCCCATCCACTCCACCTCGCCCCGACAAAGCCATGCCAGAGTCAACGGGGCCTTCGGAAGCACCTCTGCCATCCGAATCTGAGGAAAGGGTCTTCAATGACCAATCCACATTCCTCCAGAGACAGTTCAGCGCCATGCTGCAGCCGGGGGTCAACAAGTTCTCGCTGCGGATGTTTGGGAGTGCGAAGGGTGTCGCTGCCGAGCAAGAAAGGATCAAGGCATTTGGGACGTGGATTATACATCCATATAGTGACTTCAGGTGAGTGACGCAGGGGAAAGGGAAAATATGACTTGGCAGAACGTCAAACAAGGGGAGTTTTGTTGTGACTGTAAAAATAGTTCTTAGATCAAGTAATTTACCAAGTTTACTTGATTTTAGTAGTTAAAGTTCACTTAATATTCTCAAGACAATTCTTTTTCATTTAAAAAATATGTTGGTTTGACTTTAAAACAACAGTCAAAGAGTTGCAAAAGAGTTGTATTTTTTCCCCAGTTCAAATATGCTTACTCTTAACAATTGCTTAGTGGATCTGACCCGTTTGGCCTCTCCCCAGCATGCACTGGGGCGTGAATAATTTTGCTAGTTTTATTTTACAGCTGCTGTTGATTTTGCTGTAAATTTTTGTTGCTTGTTAGATTGTGATGTCCTGACGAGTTTGTTCCTGTAGTTAAAATGATCGGTTGATTACCCTTGTCAAGTTTCATGTACCGACTGTTGAGGTTTGTGGCTTTTCATGAGTGTTTTTTCATTCTGAGTACTACTGATATAGTCAGTTTTGTTCTTCAGGTGTTATTTTAGTATCATTAATATAATATTATAGTACTAATTTATATTTGGAATAATTTTTTTTAATATACTTTCTGTTTTAATTTTAGTCAAATATTGTGTTTTTATTTGTGTTTTATTATTTTTTTAAAATATTTATATTTAGTTTTTAGTAATTTTTCTTTAAAGTAATTTTAGTACAATTTAAGCGAAAGTGAAAAGTAGAAATGCTTTCTTGGCTACTTTACAAAGAATGGTGTGAAAAGGGAAAAACATCCAGTATGCGGCAGTCCTGTGGGCGAAAATGCCTTGTTGATGCTAGAGGTCAGAGGAGAATGGGCCGACTGATTCAAGCTGATAGAAGAGCAACTTTGACTGAAATAACCACTCGTTATAACCGAGGTATGCAGCAAAGCATTTGTGAAGCCACAACACGCACAACCTTGAGGCGGATGGGCTACAACAGCAGAAGACCCCACCGGGTACCACTCATCTCCACTACAAATAGGAAAAAGAGGCTACAATTTGCACAAGCTCACCAAAATTGGACAGTTGAAGACTGGAAAAATGTTGCCTGGTCTGATGAGTCTCGATTTCTGTTGAGACATTCAGATGGTAGAGTCAGAATTTGGCGTAAACAGAATGAGAACATGGATCCATCATGCCTTGTTACCACTGTGCAGGCTGGTGGTGGTGGTGTAATGGTGTGGGGGATGTTTTCTTGGCACACTTTAGGCCCCTTAGTGCCAATTGGGCATCGTTTAAATGCCACGGCCTACCTGAGCATTGTTTCTGACCATGTCCATCCCTTTATGACCACCATGTACCCATCCTCTGATGGCTACTTCCAGCAGGATAATGCACCATGTCACAAAGCTCGAATCATTTCAAATTGGTTTCTTGAACATGACAATGAGTTCACTGTACTAAAATGGCCCCCACAGTCACCAGATCTCAACCCAATAGAGTATCTTTGGGATGTGGTGGAACGGGAGCTTCGTGCCCTGGATGTGCATCCCACAAATCTCCATCAACTGCAAGATGCTATCCTATCAATATGGGCCAACATTTCTAAAGAATGCTTTCAGCACCTTGTTGAATCAATGCCACGTAGAATTAAGGCAGTTCTGAAGGCAAAAGGGGGTCAAACACAGTATTAGTATGGTGTTCCTAATAATCCTTTAGGTGAGTGTACATTTCTCATAGAAAATTAGATGAACCACATAATTGTGAATAAGTTTACACTAAGGACGATAACTAGGCCTATAACGATAACAATAAAGATATAGTTCTAATTTTTTTTCTAAATGTTAAAGAATTGCAGAGTCCACACCACAACTATAATGATGACACAGAGAAATTATATAGTTGGAATCACTTTAAGAACTTTTTTTTTTTCTCCAGCCGATGATGAAATAATTAACAGTCAATCAGAATCCATTCTGCTTTAAAGAGCTTGAGCATTTAAAGCGACAAATGACAAAACAGAATAAACAGGGCTGCTTTCCCAAAAGCATCGTAGGCCTAAGTAGATCGTAGAACCATTGCCACCAATGGTCTCTTCAATCAGCTGAATTCACAATGCTTTTGAGAAACGCAGCTCAGAACGATATCGGCCGCTGGGGTGGACGCTAATATAGTATCGTTCTTGGTGTGAACAGGCCTTAAGAATAAAGGATGATTTGCACTGAACTTTTTTTTAACTTAATATAGTGCATGAAATCTTTAGTTAATATAAACTGGTATAAACTAGTTATTGTTACTGGTACAGTTGAGGGTAGACTATTTTGACTCGGTCAACAACTCAGAACAGAGCAACCAGATAGTCAGCTCTGGCAACCACCCTAGCACCATCTGGATTACTTTTTCAAAACCAAACACCACTCACATTTTCTTTAGATAGTGTAAAAAAATCATACAATTTATTTTCATTAGGATGGTTAATATACACTGATGAGCCAAAACATTATGACCAGTCACAGGTGAAGCGAATATCTTTGATCATCTCTTAACAAGGCCACATATTAAAGGAACACGCCGACTTTTGGGGACTTTAGCTTATTCACCATATCCCCCAGAGTTAGATTTGTCCATACATACCCTTTTCATCTCTGTGCGTGCCGTAACTCTGTCTGACTAATCACTCCGCCCAAGTAGCAGTGCTTCACCTTCTGAGAATATAGTTCCCAGTATGTATACGGTTAGAAGATGGCTGTGTCTCATGTGACCTTGTTATTTGTACATGCTGTGACTATACAAATCACAACATGTAAATAGGAAAATGTTGGCGTTATTTTGTCACTTATTGGGAGCAGTATGCTAGCTGGAGCCGTTTACCTCCCGTCTTTGTGCTAAGCTAGGCTAGCGGTGGGTGCGTCAGATAGAGTTACAGCATGCACAGAGATGAAAAGGGTATGTATGGACTTATCTAACTCTGGGGGACACGGTGAATAAGCTAAAGTCCTAAAAAGTCGGCGTGTTCCTTTAAGGTCTGGGTAGATTAGAATGGTAAACAATCAGTTCTCGTAATTAACGTGTTGGATGCAGGAGAAATGGACAAGAATAAAGATCTGAGTGACTTTAGCCAGGGCCAGATTATGATGGCAAAGCGACTGGTCGATCCCGGTCAGCAGTGGTGAGTAATTTACCAACGAGGAGGAACAAACCAAAAATCGGTGACAGGGTGTTGGCCGCCCAAGGCTAATCAATGCACGAGGGCAGCGAAGGCTATCCCGTCTGGTCCGACCCAAAAGAAGGTCTACGGTGGCACAAGTCACACAAAAAATGTAATGATTGTTATGGGAGGAATGTGCCACAACACAGTACATATGATGACCCCTGTCCACCAACAGGGCACTGGCACGTGAGTGTCGGAACTGGACCTTGGAGCAGTGGAAGAAGGTCGCCTGGTCCAATGAGTCCTGTTTTCTTTTACATAATGTGGAAAGCCGTGTACGTGTGCGACGTTTACCTGGGGAAGTAATGGCACAAGGATGCACTGCGGGCCGGGGGGATCGCAAAGCGGGTGAGGGAGTGTGATGCTCTGGGCAATGCTCTTCTGGGAAAGCCTGGGTCTGGCCATACATGTGGACGTCAATTTGACACGTGCCACATACCTAAACATTGTTATAGACCGGGTACACGCCTTCATGACAATGGTGTTCCCTGGTGGAAGTGGCCTCTTTCAGCAGGATAAAGCACCCTGACACACATTGTTCAGGAATGGTTTGAGGAACAGGATGATGTTCAGGAATGGTTTGAGTTCAAGGTGTTGTCCTGGCCTCCAAATTCCCCAGATCTCAATCAAACTAAGCAGCTGTGGGATGTGCTGGACCAACAAGTTTGTTCCACCTCACAACTTACAGGACTTGAAGGATCTGCTGCTAATGTCTTGGTGCCAGAAACCACAGGACTCCTTCATGGCTCTTGTAGAGTCCATGCCTCAACGGGTCCATGATGGTTTGGCAGCACGAGGAGGACCAACAATACATTAGGCATGTGGTCATATTTTTTTTTTTGCCTCATTGGTCTATAACAATAGTGAATGGCTGTGATGTGAGAACACCTAACAACTCAACTCAGGTCCTCACAAATCAGGTCCTAAAAGCATGTACATTTCAATCACCACAGTAAAGCACAATGCTACACAGGTCAGTTACAGCGCTTTCCCTTATAGAGTTACCATTAGCCAGAAATGCTATCATCGTTAATGGATGGGCTGGAAGGTCCCACTCGGTTACAGAGTGTCAGGTTAATGTTCTTTGTCTGAAAGTCTTTGTCTTTGTCGTGCGCAGAGAAAGCAGCAAGATGTCAAAGGATAAACGGATTGTGTTTTCAGAAAGCAAGACATGATCGGTAATAGGAACTCAATCTCAATCTGTTTCATACAGTCCAAAGTGAAAAATATGGGTGCGCAAGTAGGAGATCAAAACCAACATTTTGAATCATTAATACAATTTAATGATACACTAGAATCACCAGTTACATTACTGTTTTTTTTTTATTTATTTCATTTGTTTAATGTGCCAAAATCTTCCTTTTAGCTACAGTAAAACAAACCTCAACAAGCCTCTTGAATTACTCCTGTTTAATCAACAGACCAAATGCATCTTTAATTTCCTGGCCCAGTTACTGTTAACACTGTTGTTAATTACTGTTGTTGTTTGTACAACTCCATACTTACTGATAACATTAACATACATTTTTAAACTGGGACACTTAAACATGAGAAAATTAGAAAATATGATGAAGGTTAAAAGGTCATGATATGTATCACAACTTGAATCACCTACAAAGCTACAAGACTTTTTGTTTTGGGTTTTTCAATGGTTGATGGTACTGATATGTAGAGTGATATAATACAATTTAATAGTAAATGGGAAGACTAAAATGAAACAAAACCTTATTGTGTTACCGAAATATCAAATACTGGAACAAATCTGCTATGTGCTATGTTAAGTGCTATGTTTTTAGTGCAAACCCATAGCTCATGTCAATAGTTGTCATCTGATACGGATAAAACAACCTCCAATTTGTTCACTGTTGCTTTCATTCTCACACAAGTCAAATGACAACCATAAGATATAAAAATATATTTAATTTTTAAAAACTGTATTCAAGTACCCACTCATTCCAGGTGACTGACGCTGCTTTGGAAAATATGACCACATGTGGAAACTTCAAACCATTGAGCACATGTACGGTAGTGCGCAAAAGACTGCATATCCAGTTTAAACAGTCACATACTGTACAGTATGTTCACGACTCTCCATTACCTATTTAGTAATTAACATGGAGAGGAATGCTTTGCAACACGACGTAATTTGCCTGTTTGCTCAAGTTCGTGTTCACTCTTAGAAGAAAAGGTTCTATACAGAACCTAGAAGGGCTCTGTTAGGGATATATAAAACTAGTTAGGGGTTCCCATCATGGGATCATTGTATGGATTTAATTTCAATTCATTTTTAATTTTTATGAAAGTTTATGAGTTAAACAGCTCGTAAACATACTTTATCACTAGAATAATTGAAATAGCCTGTTAAAACTGAAAGATTATGCAATCATTGTAGACATTTCTCCGTATATAGAATATTTTTGGCATAAGATTAGACTAATTAGATTAATGGCATTAATTAGAGTCAAGAACCCTAGGTAAAACCCCATTGTACCTTTTTTCTAAGTATGTAGATACTTATTTGAATGAATGGCTCATCTTGTACTTGTAATTTTAAACTTTTTGTCCATAATAGATTACCAGGTGTGCTTTACAGAGTCACATATTTGTTTCTTAGAATATAATCTTTTATTTATCTGCAAATGTCTGGGGCTGGTTGAATCTTTTTCCACGAAACATGGGACGTCGCTATAGGACGGTGTCTTAAGTTACAGAGACAGTCACCGTATAGCACCCTGAAGGACTGCTCTAGTAACCTTTAGGTTTCCAGCCTAGACCTTTAAACCACAGGGATATACTGCACTGAATGTTTCTCCACTTTATTTTTTTATATAATTTTGGAAACCTACATTTTGTTCAATTTAGAGGCAACATAAACTCTTCATAATGATAAGATACTTAATTGTTTGCTCTTTTCCCCTATTTTTACATTTAGATTACCATTACTGTCATCTAATACTCATTTAAGTTAATCTCTAAAAACACAAATCATTTAGTAACACTGATTTTAGTTTTTTAATGTTTCATTTTTCAATTTATTTAGATCAAATACTGCAGACTTTTAATATTGGCTATGTATCAGTTATTAAAATAATTGTCAACTTATCAATTGTTGTTTTATTAGTGCATCCTTTAATGGTTATAGTTATGCATTTTAATATACATACTCCAGGCAGAATCCATCCTTTGTTCCTTACATAATGCATCTTCACACACAGGTTCTATTGGGACTTGGTTATGCTTTGCCTGATGATGGGCAACCTCATCATTCTTCCATGGGGTATCACCTTCTTTGAGGATCAGAACACGCTCCCGTGGATCACCTTCAACGTGGCCTCTGACACCCTCTTCCTGGCTGACCTCGTCTTCAACTTTCGTACCGG
Source organism: Abramis brama (assembly GCF_963993115.1). Taxonomy (NCBI): domain Eukaryota; kingdom Metazoa; phylum Chordata; class Actinopteri; order Cypriniformes; family Leuciscidae; genus Abramis; species Abramis brama. The sequence continues at coordinate 11,549,507 of NC_139974.1, forward strand.
CATTATGGAAGAAGAAAACTCCCAAATCATCCTGGACCCGCAAGTGATCAGTCGGCGTTACCTGCGAGGCTGGTTTGCGATAGACTTCATCTCCTCTATTCCGGTGGACTACATCTTCCTGATAGTGGATATAGAGTCCCGGCTTGAGTCGGCAGAGGTGTACCGCACCGCCAGGGCACTGCGCATCGTCCGCTTCACCAAGATCCTCAGCCTGCTCAGATTGTTGCGCTTGTCCAGATTAATACGTTACATTCATCAGTGGGAAGAGGTGAGTGAAGGAGCAGGAAGAGAAACAGATAGAGGAAATTAATTAAAAAAAGAAACATAGTTGGAGAAAATTTGCCAAATCTGAGGGAAACATTAAAATGCACAATGCCGCTGATTTTTAGAACTGACTGTTCGCTTATGGTTTTCCTTCAAGTTTTGGTCAGATCATCTTTTATGTAATAACTTGCTCCATCTCAGAAATGGCTTTTCTTTTTGGTTAACATCACCAAGGCTTACTATGTATGTATGTATGCGTAAAACCTGCGTTTTCATACAGAAGTCATGAAAAACAGAATACAGAAAAAATCAAATACTTCCAGTGGCATTATAAACTAATAATTTAAGTCTGTTTTCTAAGTATGTGTGTGTGTGTATATATATATAATTGAATAAAATAAATTGACATGGCAAAAAGGTAGGTAATGTAGCCTTTCTGAATTCTTGCCAATAGTTTAATAACACTTTTGATGCTATCTTCATCATTTAATTGTAGACTGACCTGCAAAGTAATGAAAGACAAAATGGTTTCACTTTATTTTGACCCTTTAACACATTCTGTTGACTTCAAGTAATGTAGCACCTACATGTCTACTAACTCTTATTAGAGTGTTAGTAGAGTATTAGTAGACTGGTAGAGTTAGGGTTAGGTTAAGTTGACATGTAGTTGCAAAGTTACTTATAATCAGTAGAATGTCTGTTGGACCATCATAATAAAGAGTTAGCAGACATTAAGCAGACAGTCTACTAATACTATAATGAGAGTTAGTTGACGTGTAGTACAAATGAGGCACAACAAGATTCTATTAATGAGCTATTTGTCCCTCCAACCATTTCCAAACTTCTATAATCTCAATCTCAATCTCTAGTGTTTTTACATTACTTTTGTTAATGCTCATTCATTGATAGTCTTTAAAAACAATAATTTAATACTGTTAAATGTATTATCTCAAAATGAATGTCCAGTTTTATACTGTAGGCTACATCATAATGTTGTAATAATAATAATTCCGGTAAGTTTCCAGTGAGTTTCCACTTGCGGCATTTAAAATAATGGATTTTTGTCTTTAGTGCTTTATTATTTATTTTAAAAACTGCCATTTATCAGCCATAGCATGAAAACAAAATTAGGAGTAAAGGTCTGTAGTCAAGCGATGTATGAAGCACAGATCACACAAAAGTCACTTCTTTAAACCAAGCAGCTTTTTTGGGCAAATTTGTGTGACGAACTTGAACTCTTTGCTAAATCTGCATGATAAATTTAAATTCCTGATTGTGTGGATTCCTATTGAAATGGCTGGATTTCACCCAAAATAGTACCAAACAACAGTAAATGTGACTGCTAACTGTACTACTTTCCCTTTTTTTCTTCCTTTACAGATCTTCCATATGACCTATGACCTAGCAAGCGCAGTGGTTCGCATAGTGAATCTGATAGGAATGATGCTGTTGCTGTGTCACTGGGATGGCTGCATGCAGTTCATGGTGCCCATGTTGCAAGACTTCCCAGAAAACTGCTGGGTCTCCAAAAACAACATGGTGGTATGAGGTTGTTTTAGGTTTTAGGTTTAGGTATGTTTGAGTTTGTTGGGGAATGTCTAACAAATGTGCTAATTTGTTTGGAAATGCAGAAAATGCACATCTACTTCCTAAATAAAGTCCTAAAGCGTTATGGGTGTGTTCACACCTGTCGTTCAGTTCTTGTCGTTTTGGTCCGGACCAAAAAAGAAAATTATGCATTTAGTCCTGGTTCCCTTAGCATTCACACTGTAATTTTTAAGACTGAACCTAAAGATACAAAACAAAAACAGCTTTTATGCAACACGTATTTTGCGACGGATCTTACCGAAGATCCAAAACAATGCTGTGTGCTGGGCTAAATGAACTCTCTGTATGTGCGAAAAGTGATATCTGGCATAGGAAAATTTACATATTTTTTTGACACTCAATTTTACGATTAAAAAATTCACATTTTCTTAAAACATTTTTAAATATTTTGTAATCAAATTACGTAGGGTTTTTTTTGTGATAATGCAATGAAACATGCCATATTGTACCAACATAATTTTTGGCCAAACTGTCAAATAAATTATGAACACAAGCAAAAACAAGAAATAACCAATGAAATATTAAGAATTGATTATGTTTAAGATATTGATTATGATTATGTATGCTTTTTCCTGTGAGCTCTCTGTTTTTCTATGCATTTTTTTTTTTTTTTTTGCATAGTAAAATAAAACCTGTAGCTGTAATTTGCCTTTTTTGACTAGTAATTCTGTCAGGTTTTTTTTATATGGAAGCTTGTTTCACCACTGAATAAAAAATAAAACATATAATTGCGAGTTTATATCACGCAATTCTGAGAAAAAACAAAAGTGAGAAACGTGAGTTTATATCGCTATTCTGACTCTATAACTAGCAATTGCAAGTTTATATGATGCATTTCTGACTTTATAACTCGCAATTGCAAGTTTATATCTCAATTCTGACTTTATAAATCGTATTTGCAAGTTTATATCACGCAATTCTGAGAAAAAAGTCAGAATTGAAAGATGTAAACTCGCAATTACCTTTTTATTTTTTATTCTGTGGTGGAAACAAGTTTCCATAGTTTTGTTCTTCCCCCATATTTAAAAAATATTAAATATTATCCTCATATTTTGATGTAATTCAACATCTAGGGTCATTAAAAACAAAGGTCCCCTCTAGACATCACTTTTGGCCACTATTGTATGCTGGTATTTTTACCAACCCACAAATATGTAAAAGAGTCAAGACAATGCCAACAATTCCCCCGTTGCACACACAAATGAAGATCTGCTGCAAATCCCGAACTATAAAAGGCAACGTAGCTCCTATGAGGTGAAGAGGGTTCTGTCTTTTTAGGGTTGCACCTTGTGACATCACATCCAAACTGTGTGAACGCACCCTAAGTTTTGCTTCA